>NC_053491.1:165833357-166139607 GCF_905171775.1 Rana temporaria
GTCACCGGACGAGCACGGACACATAGAGGTGCTCATGCGCCAAAGAATAATGGGCTTGGTTAGCCTACAATCCCCATAGTCCCCAGCGGCAATGCTGCGTCATGATGACGCAAGTAAAAGATGGCCGATAGGCTGTCAGTCATAGCTCCGAGATGCAGGTTAGGATGAAGGTAAAAAGCTGGGACAGCCGCACTCCAAAAAAACTCCTCCTGTAATTAAAAATCACAAAATACATGCCACAGCAAAAAACAGCACAACAAAAGAAAAGCTTTTCTTTTGTTGTGCTGTTTTTTGCTGTGGCATGTATTTTGTGATTTTTAATTAAAGGAGGAGTTTTTTTGGAGTGCGGCTGTCCCAGCTTTTTTCCTTCATCCTAACCTGCATTTTGATTGCACTGCCTGCACCCTTGGCTCGGACCATAGGAATCAGATTACCTGGTTCTCTTTGAGCGGTTACCCACTCTCTCATAGCTCCGAGATGTTTAGAGCTGAGATGTGAAAAAAACTGAGACCGAACAGGGGCAGGGGGAGGAGGTAAAAAAAAGCAAATCAAAGGTGGAAAGAAAAGGGCTAAAATTAGCAGACACAGATCGGGCATTCATCTAGTGAAGCCCTTGGGTGTCCATACGGCCGTGCAGTAGGCCCCTAGTGGTCACAGCACGGAATTGAGGATAGACAAAAATAAATACTTCTGTCAGTGTTCCAAACAGTTTGGCTGAAAAATCTTCAATGCAATTCATAGGGGCAAAAATTGCCTCAAATGCATGCAATGAGTGATGGAATGAAAAGATGGCATCCTGTAAAGAAATTGGGGTGATAGGGCAGCACATAGTCCATAACACAATAATACATATGACATACATAAAATAGATCTAAAGAGACAATTTTAATATTAATAGCAATGTTGCCCTTACAAATTTTCAACCTAAATATAGTTGGATAACAAAACATAAACCTCAATAATTATAATAACAAAAAAGGGCACAACAATAAAAAACAAAACCACCCCAAAAATGAAGAAGAGGAAAGGGGGAGGCGACGGGAAAATGGATTGAGGTAGGAAATAAAGGAAGGGGGGAAAGAATGAAAAATTAGGCAATAGATTTCCCAAGGATAAGGGACATGAATAGACATAACCAGGGTGCCCCAGATGGACAATCAGAGAGTGGAAAAGAGGGAAACCATGTTAGGGAGCCTTAAATGACAAGTTCCACATAAGTGTATTACAAAAAATAGTATAGAAAAGAGAACAATTAAATTCTACAGCAGTAGTTAATATAAATGTATAACATTTAGTCATTTAAAGAAAAGATTTGAAACTAATATATTCATTAAGGCCCAGGTGGCATTTAGTTGATGGATCCACTTGGTTTCAAGTTGCAGGAGCATACGGTCAATGCCGCCACCTCTTGCATGCATGGGTACGTGTTTAAGAGCTGTGAATTTGATCATACCTGCCTCAAAGTTGTGCTCACGACCCACATGGTGACTAACGGCAGTAGTCATGAGTCACTTGTGGATAGGGCCAACATGATCTCTGATGCGTTTGAAAAAAGGTATTTTGGTTTTCCCTATATAGAAACTGCCACAAAGGCATTTTGCTAGGTAAAAAACCCCAATGGTCTGACAAGATACTCTGACGAATAGAGTGTGTGACACCATTAGGGAGAAGGACAGTGGAGCATTAAGAATAAACTGACAGCTATTGCATGAGAAAGTACCCGTTTGTGACTCATGTTTACTACCGGAGGGATCATAATGGCTTTGAACCAATAGCTTTTTCATAATCCTCATTGTGGGTTCAATTCCCTTTTAATCTCACATACTGACTGTATGGGATACTCTTAATAAGAGATTGAGGGTGACCACTGGATACATGGAGAATAATGTTGCCAGATGATGATTTGCGATACAAAGAAGAGTAGAGCAGACCATCCTAGTCAACAAATTTTTAGATCAAGCTAATTATTGCACTGCTGCCTTCTTTCCATTTTTGGATTTTAAATTATAGGAGTTAGCAGCCAGAATGGTCATAAACTGGGTCAACTCTGCCCTGCTGCCAGACCATAGAAGCAGTACATCATCGATGTACCTGTACCACGATAAAACGTGGCACAGGTACATCGATATGTCATCACGTGAAAACGGTTCCTTCTCCCACCCCCCCAGGTACAGGTTGGCATATGATGGGGCACATTTAGTCCCCGTCGCAACCCCCTGCACCTGGAGGTAGTGGGAGAGTCCAAAAAGAAAAACATTACGTGTCAAAATAACCTTCAAAAGTTCCAAAATGAACATGTTGTATGGATGTGCAGAGCTGCCTCTTATTTTTTAATGTCTTAATGTTTGTTCTCACGATATGTAAATCGACAACGCCAGCGCTGTAGGAGGTGATTTCACCACCACAGTTGAAAAATGTAAAAAAAGGTGCATGTATGCTCATCATTTGAAAGAGGTGAATGTATGGCGGTATTCTAATGGTGGGCATACCCACCGATCAATCTCTTTTTTTCATTCAGACCACAGGCTGCATGGGGGAAAAAAAGAACATTACAATATATGTCCGTCAATGTACTGGTATGGATTTGAGTGGTTATACCAGAATGATGCTTGCAGGTTTAGGTATCATCTTGGTATCGTTTTCAGTCAGCTTTCATGTAAAAGCAATCCTAGTGGCTAATTTGCCGCTAGACTGCTTTTACAAGCAGTGGGAGGGAGTGTCTCCTCCCCTCCTGCCGTTTTTCATGGTTTTCTTGGGCTCGCCTGTCCCCCCGGTGAACCTGAGTATGCAGCTGGTGGTTTCGCCTGTAGACCATAGAGCTGATCGAAGACCAGAATGGCTCCAATGATCTCTATGGCCTAAGAAACCAGAAGCTTTAAACATTTTATGACTTTGGTTTCGCTGGGTATAAACGGCACCGTTGGGAAAGCATCTTTTATTTATCGTACATCACGGGACACAGAGTCTTAATCATTACTATGTGGGTTATATGTTCCACCATCAGGTGCTGGACACTGGTGTAATCAATTAGAACAGGAAGTTCCCTCCCTATATAACCCCTTTTACACTGGGAGCACCTCAGTTTTTTCGCCAGTGTCTTAGGTGTTGGTCACAAATTAGCTTTGCCTCCATGTCCTTGGGACCAAGGCAGGCTAACCGGATCTGTCCAAAGTGCCTCAGAGCCGAAGTGGACAGTACCCGGGCCCCAAGTCGTGGGGTTTTGCCTAGAATGCCTCTCCTTGGAGGGCTGGACCCTGGGCCCAGGACTTTGGCCTTTTTAAAGGTCAAAAGTACCTGCTGCCAGGGTGCTGTATAGGTCCAGGGCAGTAGGTGTTCCTTCCAGGACCCCAGTACCTGAAGGTCTAGTACGCTACCCACGGAGAAGGGGGAAGATTGCACCGCTTGCTATGCAATTGTCCTGCGGCATGGAGCAGGTAAGGGGGGGCCTGCGGGACTTGGTTTGACGGCAGGCACCCCGGAGGAGATACTGAGGGGGCTAGCCTGGGTATACTCTGCATTGGCTAAAACTTCCACTATGTCTGTTTAAGACAGGATGGTCTTATTTTTTCCCCAGTAGCCGGTCCCCCTGATTGTGTTGTATTTTATGCTGCTGCAACTCTGCATGGTGGGAAAGGTGCTAGAAGGGCAGCCTAACCCATGACAATAGTTCTTTACGGCCTAAGTTGTCTTACCTGGCCAGGGTCTTTTCCACCGCATAACAAGTGTCCCTCATCCCAGGAGGAATGGAGCCTCCAGCATTTGACACGCTCCCCCCCCCCCCCCCCAGCATGCTGCGCGTGGTCGTGCGCATGGTATGCGCGGAAGCGGCGGGGAAACGTCAACGGCGTCAGGAGGAAGGGGCGTTCCCTCCTCACTGTTATCTTCAGCTCAGATGCGCGCTGAAAGGCTGGAGGAAGGTCACAGAGCGGTGGTGCTCCTAGGGTGACACCCGGAGGCGTAAGAGAGAACTGTGGGTCCGGAGCTAGCTCCCCAAAGACCTTTATACTATAAAGCCTAGTCTCTTGTGGCAGCTGGCAAGCAGCACAATCCTTTGGGAACAGTTTCTAAGAAAAAAAAAAAGTAACTGCCTTCCCAGTAGCTTAGGGGCATTAGGTACAACCTATTTACCCTAGCCATATTATTTTACTCCTTGCTACAACAGTGGGTTGTTGTTTTGCGGATTATCTCGGTATTGTATCATGGCTCCCAAAGGCTCAGGAACTAAAGGTGCAAAAAATGCTAAAAAACAGAAGGGTTCCCCCTCTGATTCTGAGGATCTTAGTCAGGCTACGCCAGTTCTATCCTCCCCTAATAAACCAGAGGAGGTCGCCTTGGATGAGCCATTGGGTATGTTTGGTGCTTTGGCTGGCCCTAACCATCCCAGCCCCTGTGTTTGTCACAGAAGATATGCTAGCTACCTCCTGAGTGGGCTAGAACAAAGATTGACAAATTTAATTGCAAATTATTTTCCAGGCAAAAAACGGACTAGATCCCCATCGCCTAAACTTATATCTTCGGATTCTGAGATTCTCTCCCCTGAGGAATTCGAATCTCGGGAGGATCAAGTGGAACAGAACCTGGAGGGTTCAGATATTGAGGAGTCCACCATAGAAGAACCATTTTCAGCCTCCCATGCGGAGAGTCTCTGGATCCAGTCTTTAACAGACATGGTCCGCTCGGCATTTAAACTACCTTTACTAGGGCCTCAAGTCCCTGCGGTGTCTTCTTTGGGCTCCTTAAAGGCGCCACTAAGTAATGCGATGTTTCCGGTTCATCCTCTTTCTAAAGGATCTGATCTTTAAGGATTGGGTACGGCCTGACAGGCCTGACAGAATATTCATACCTCCTAAGAGGTTTTCTGTCCTCTACCCTATGGAAGAAAAATTTACAAAGAAATGGGCGCTCCCGGCTGTGGACGCAGCCATCTCCTGCGTGAATAAATCCTTGACTTGCCCGGTAGAGAACATACAAATGTTCAAAGACCCGGTCAATAAACGGTTAGAAACTCTTTTTGAAAGCTTCCTTTACTACAGCAGGAGCGGTGGTGCAGCCAGCAGTAGCTGCTATTGGCATTTGTCGAGCGTTAAAAGATCAGACAAAGCAGATGTTAAAGGACATTCCGGCTCAGCAGGCACGAGAATTAGCCAACCTCCCCAGAGCACTGTGTTTTGCGGTGGATGCTATAATGGATTCCATCCAGCAGGCTTCCCGTTTGTCACTGTTCTTGGTACACATGCAAAGGCTCTTGTGGCTAAAGAATTGGTCGGCCAAGACTCCATGTAAAAAAGCTCTTAGCGGGCTTCCCCTTTCACGGAGGAAGACTTTTTGGAGAGGATCTGGATAAATACATACAAACGATATCAAGTGGCAAGAGTACTCTTTTGCCGGTCAAAAAGAGATCTCGAGGCCCTACGTTTAAGCGGCAGCTGTCTCCAGCCCCAGGGCCCTCGGCCTCCAGGCAGTATCGACGGCCTCCTGCACGATCAAACTTTGGTAATAAGTCGCAAGGACAGGCCTCAGGTGGCAAGAGACCATGGTCTCGCAAGCCAGCAAAACCAGCCCCAAATCAGCTTTGTGAAGGGGCGCCCCCACTCAATCGGGTGGGGGGAAGGCTTTGATTATTTGCAGAAGTTTGGGAAGCCAATGTCCCCGACAAATGGGTCCTTTCCTTGGTAGCCACAGGCTACAAAATAGAATTTCTGGAGTTTCCCCTTCCTCATTTTCAGGTATCAAGAGTTCCAAAAGATCCGGTAAAGAAGGCGTCTCTGCTGGCAGCTTTGGATCGCCTTCTATGCCAGGGGGTAATCATAGAGGTGCCAGCCCAGGACCGCGGGCTAGGCTTTTACTCCAACCTATATATCATACCAAAGCCCAACGGCGATGTCAGACCAATCCTGGATCTAAAGGGTCTGAATTCTTACCTAAGGGTTCGCTCCTTTCGGATTGAATCCGTACGGTCGGCAGCCGCTGCCAGCTTGCCCTGCCTTGAGCAATATATAATTTCAATGATAACTTTTTTTTAAGAAATATAATCTCTGCATGTTCCGTTGGAAGTCGGTTTCTGGTGTCAGTCAGAATGTGTAATGCTGCACTGAACAATCTCACTTTCCACACTACTGCAAGGAGCTGAAAGATATTATTGTGCCATTTGGCCAAGAGTGGGAAATTGCAGTTTGACTGCCCAATACCCAAGAGGTTTGTCCGAACGAGGCACATTGACCTCTCCAAGATATGCTACTAGTTTTATTGTAGCAGCTGTTGGATCACTGTTCTCAAATGTAGATGAATAAGCAATTTCTTGAAAAACACTGTCCATACTGGTACCTGGCTGTTGGTCAGTGCAAGGCCTTTTGGCAACTGGTTTCTCAAGCACCTCAGGTGTAGCTACCTGTACAGATATTTTTTGCATTTCCAGCAGGAACATATCTTTGCCTGCCTGCCAGCATCTGCATTTGAGAAGAACCGATCTTTATACCTAGAAGAAGAAAAGACAACGTCATGCAAGCAAAGCAACAACTGTGGAAGCTTGCTGTGGGGGCACTGCTAGAATGGAAAGGTGACGGCAGGGGTCCCGGCAAAAAGAGTTGTCTGGGCTGCTCTGTGCAAAACCATTAGACAGAGGCAGAGCAGGTAAGTATACATGTGTTTGTCATTTGTTATCGATTTTTGTTTTGTGTTTTTTATGAAGGTGGTATTTACAGTGTTATCACTTGCATTAAAAAAACACTGTAAATATCACTGTATATAAGTGATAACACTGTAAATATCACCTTCATAAAATAAAACAAAATCAATAATTATTCAACTAAAAACAATGCAAACTGGTAGCCAGCAATACATGATTACCTTGGATCGAGTAAGGTAGCGATGCAGTAAAGTGGATTTTGCTCCATGTCAGAGAAGCGTTTCTGCAAAGCGCCAAGCGATGTGTTCTTCATCGTTTTAACACTGTGGTCCTCATACACTTCTTTCGATAATAATCACTGTAGCACAGTGACTGCAGGAATTGCATCCAAGGCAAAAGAATCTGAACAACTTAGTTTCGGGCTAGCTTTGGGTATTTGCAAAGTGCACCTTTTTTTGCTTGTGTCTTCCTGGGTTTTTTACCTGTATGATGGCTCACCAACGTTACTATTTTGTTTTCTTTAAATTCATGAAAGTGTCCTTTTTCCCAAAAAGTTGCATTTAAAACACTGCTGCACAAATACCGTGTGACATAAAATCTTGCAACAATTGCAAATTTATACCCTAGATTCTCTAACAAAATATATATATATATATATATATATATATATATATATATATATATATATATATTGTTTGGGGGTTCTAAGTAATTTTCTAGCAAAAATTATGAATTTTAACTTGTTAACACCATGAAAGGGTTACAAACTGGTCTGCCGAGTCTTGTAAAAAGTTATGGGCAGGTTTACCTTTTCATGGAGAACTTTTATTTAGTGATCACTTGGACAAATTTATCCAAAAGATTTTCAGAGGGAAGAGTTCTCTACTTCTGTGAAGAAAAGCACCAGACGTCCCTCATTTAAAACCTCAGGGACTGCTTCCTCATATGTCTCGGGATAAAGGCGGTTCCGACACCAACAGTGCACTAGGGAAAGCCGCAAAGCCAGGGCCAGAAAAAGCCCTGGGTCCAAAATTCTTCTAAACCCAGCATCAAGCCCTCCTTTTTAGGGGACGTCCCCACTCCAAGTGGGGGGAAGGCTGCTGCATTTTACGGACATTTGGAAAACAACAATTCAGAACGAGTGGGTCACCTCAGTTATATCTCACGTTTCCAAGCTGGAGTTGCGGGGGGTTCCACCTCAGAGGGTTTTAAGATCCAGCGGTCCCTCGGATCCTCCAAAAATAAATTTACAGTATTGTTTCGGGCACTACATCATCTACTGCATCAGGGAGTAATTGTAGAGGTTCCAGTATCTGAAAGGGGCATAGGGTTTTACTCAAACCTGTTTACGGTTCAGAAACGAAACTGGGACACAAGGCCCATTTTGGACCTAAGATCCCTGAACAAATACCTATTTATACAGTCCTTTCGGATGGCATCTGTCTAAGTAGTAGCCTCACTCCAGAGGGAAGACTTTCTAGCCTCCATCGATAAAAAGGACACATGCCCATCATGCACATCTTTCAGCCTCAGCAGAGGTTCCTACGTTTTTCAGTAAAGGAATGTCTTTTTCAGTTTGTGGCTCTACCCTTCAGGCTTGCTACAGCCCCCTGTGTGTTCACAAAGGTCCTAATGCCAGTACTGGGTCTTTTAAGGGCCCAAGGGACTCTAGTGCTCAGGTATCTGGATGATCTCCTGCTCAGAGATCACTCATTACAGGCTCTAGAACAGAGCATAATATACACAGTGAGGTATATGAAAATCTTAGGCTGGATCATAAATACCGAAAAAAGTCAGCTCTGAAACTCGGTCTAAAGTATTTAGGTCTGATCCTAGATATGGTCCAAGTGTAGCACTACCCCGAAGGAGCTGCTGGTTTGTTTTGGGCGGCATGTTACCTCTATTTCCTCGCCGTCTAGGGTATCGGATGAGAGTTGATAAAAAATTGAATCTCCACACTTTAGACTTCTTTTTCTTTGATTTATTTGCTGAACTTGGTAAAAGAATAAAATAAGTAGTTGAAGAGGTGGAAGGGTAATAGGTTCAGGTACACAACTTCTGTCCGGAAACACTCCTTCCAGCAACACAGCTTTTGTTGCCACTCTAGCCAGAGTGGGTATTGCGCACCCGGATAGGCCTCTCTCACTAGCCTAGCAGCCAGGATGGCGATCGGAAATTGGTTTAAGTCTCTGCCACAGACCTTCCCACAGATGGAGGTATGTTCAGTCCAAAATCCTCTCAACACCGGATTAAGCACCTGGATCTCTCCCGATTAACTTCTTAGAAACTTAGAACTGACAGGCGACCTTCATTCAGCCTTTCAGCAATGGTGCGTCCTTCGATGAAGTTCAAGGCCTCTCCTGAGATACCAGCCTTGTGCTCGGTGCTCTCCAAGATAGGTTCTTCGAGTGGCTTCCTTCCTCCGGGATGGACAGCATCTGCAAACGTAGACCCAGTCTGGCTACCGGGCCTACTTTGTAGATCAAAACCCCGGACCAACGTGGTCCCGGAGCCAGGAACACTTGAACACGCCAGGAGGACCACTCACGGGGGTGGTGGGATGACAGACTTGGGATCGGCGACCCCGCTCCAATGGCATCTGTCCCTTAAGTACTCCTCCCCAGCATGCACAGCGGGACGATCAACTCCCACTGATTGGCTGCCGAAGGGGAACACCCAAAACACCTTGACCTGTCTGCTGCCACCCTTGGTCTGGTAACGGCATGCCAGACAACAATAGTGGTCACTCACAGCACAGCCATGGCTGGAACAGAGGCCCAAAATTGAGAAAAATCATACGGTCTGAGTCCACCAACTCTCAGACTACCCTCTAAATTTAAAGCGGCGCCGGCTAAAAAGTAGCATGCCGCTACACAAGCAAGAGCATTCTTGCCACCTGTAAGGATCTGTGCCCTGAAGAATCAGGTGTGTGAGTTAAGGGGCACCAGACAACCCTCCATTTGGCTTTGTGGCCTATATAAACCACCAAGACGGTACCAGAAGTCATTCAGCTCTGAAGGAGGTGAACCACATACTAGCCTGGGCCGAGGGACATGTGCCAATTTTATTTGCAGTCCATAACCCGGGAGTAGAGAACTGGAAGACAGATTATTTCAGCCGCCAGGGAGAATGGTACCTACACCCAGAGGTGTTCCAGGAAATTTGCCAACGTCAGGGATGGCCAGAGGTAGGGTTGCCACCTCATCCCTTTAAAAAGGAACACATCTGAATTACACAGGTTCTGTGGCTGATTAAGGTGGTAATTAAACTCACTTGGTGCCTTATCTGCATTAAATTAGCCTCAGATTCTGTGTAATTCAGATGTGTTCCTTTTTAAAGGGATGAGGTGGCAACCCTAGCCAGAGGTCAACCTACTGGCATCCACGTTCAACAAAAAACTACAGCAGTTTGTGTCCCAAACAAGAGATCCCCTGGTAGTTCCATGGAGCCAATACGCCCTGGTTTATGCTTTCCCTCCAATCCCTCTTTTTCCACATTTGTTGTGCAGGATTCGGAGAGGGGGAGTTCCAGTCATTCTGGTGGCACCAGCCAGGGCCAGAAGGTCCTGGTTCCCGGAGATTGTGAAACAAGCCATGGACGCTTCCACGTTGCCCCGATCTACTGTCTCAAGGTCCTATATTCCACCCTAATTTACAGTCTATAAATTTGACTGCATGATTATTGAAGCCAGGGTGTTGAAAGACCGTGGCATCTTGGGACCAGTAGTGTCTGCCCTAGTGAATGCTAGAAAAGCTGTCACTTGCAAGATTAATCATAAGGTCTGGAAGACTTATATTGCGTGAAGCCAGAAAATGGCATCCTCGGAACTACGTGATTGGGAGAATTCTCTTTTCTACAGTCAGCTGTGGAAACCAAATTGGTTTTAAGTACTATCGAAGTACAACTAAAAAATCCTATTATATATAATGTGACAGGAAGCCAGGAAAATCTATGGGTTGTGTCCTGGATGGGAGATAAATGAGGTCCCTGGTTCATGCTGTACACTGATTGCTTTTGTGTTTGTGCTGTGTAGCAAGCCTGTTTGGGCTCAATGAGGGTTAGCAAGCTCAGGTGTAAAAGATAAAGCACTCAGGGCTCTATAAAAGTCCCAGGCTGCTTCAGCAAGGGGCTCACCCTGGAACCAGATATCTCTGCACGGCAGACTGATGAGCAACAATACCTCTGAATGGTGAGATTAGGGGCCAGATCCTCAAAAGGGATACGCCGTCGTATCCCTGTTTCTATCTTTGGAACTGATCCACAGAATCAGTTTCCAAGAGATAGACAGAAGATCCGGCATGTGTAAGAGACTTACACTGCCGGATCTCAGGATGCAGTACCGCATCCGCCGCTGGGGGCATTTTGCGTCGAAATGACGCTTCGGGTATGCAAATTAGCACTTACGGAGATCCACAAAGCTTTTACTCTTCGTTTTTTCTCCGTAAGTATTAAGTTGCATGTGTAAAATTAGGGCTGCTTTTACAACGTGTAAACTGTTTACACCTTGTAAAAGTAGACCCTTCTGTCCAGCGCCGCGTTTTTTTTTTAATTTTTTTTTTCCGACGCAACTTTATTGACCCGACGTGATCCACAAAGCTCGGCGTAACGTAATTTTGCGCTATGCACGTCGGGAAAATGACGTCACGAGCATGCGCAGTACAGCCGGCGGAATTTAAGTTACACAGCCGAAAATTTCTAGGTAAGTGCTTTGTGGATCGGGCACTTAGGTAGAAATTTTAAGGCAGTGTAACTTAAATGGAAAATTTTACGTTACGCCGGCTCTTTGTGGATCTGGCCCTCTGTCTGTGTGACTAAGTCTGTGTTTATTTCTGTGTGACCATCAAGTGTCTGTGCAGCGGTAGGCTGTGGCAGAATAAGTAGTCAGGTTCCCGTGTTTTTGTAGTTGCCCAAAGTGGCAAGGATTTATTTTCTGTTTTCTGTTTTGTTTTACCTGTTTTGAGATCTGCAGTTTGTAACCACGGACATGTAAACTAACCACAGCATTGCTTTCACAAAGATACTGTTTGTCCGTGCTTACTGTACTGTAACCCATCCAGGGGGTCTTGCACACCCCACTACTGAGCTAATCTTTTGGCCTTCCACCTGCTGGGTCAGTGCAGGCTGCTTCTGCTGTGATGATTTGCAGCAGAAGCCAATCTGCGGGTCCCGGGCGCTCGATGTCTTCCAGCACATTTGCTAATCGTCAGTAAAGTACACAGAATGGGGATCTTCCTGTGTAAACAAGGCAAATCCCTGTTCTAACAGGGGTAAAGGATGGATTATGTGTTCCAGGGACTAGAATCCATCTCTTGCCTTAGTAAAAGCAGCGCACATGGTAACCACTAACACTGGCTTTTTTTTTTTTTAAATGGAGGTGTTTTAAAGCAGAGTAGTAAAATAGTAAATAGTTAACTTTTTTTTAAATTGTCAGTCTTTTTTTTTTATAGCAAAACAAATGGAAATAAAATGCATTGGTGATCAAATGCCATCAAAAGGAAAACTATTTGTGGGGAAAAGATTACATAAACTTTATTTGGGCACAGTGTCGCACGACCGTGCAATTTTCAGTTAAAGTAATGCAGTGCTGTATTGCAAAAAAATGGCCTGGTCATGAAGGGGGTAAGTCTTCTGGAGATCAAGTGGTTAAAGAAAAGCAGTATGTCGAGGTTCTCTTGTAGTGTGTAGATTTAGTGTCATTCCCAGGTTAAGTTTGTGCTGCTGGCATTTTTTTTTTTTTTTTAAGAAAGTTTGTTGGCTTTTCCCACATAGGTGTAACTTTCTCCTTGCATCATCTTTTTTCTGCATCAGAAAGGATTAGCTCAGGCATGTTTGCAAACCCCACGTGCAAACGTGGGGTTTGGATCCAGGAATTCGGCACTGAGCTGTGCTAACAAGTAGTGAGACATTGTCCCGTTGCGCGGCTGCAGAGATCGGGAAATGTCTCACTTCCTGTGATTAGCGCAGTGCCGACTTCCTGGCGGGTTCTGCACGTGGGGTTTGCAGGCACGCCTGAGCTCATCCTTAATCATCAGTTTCTTTGAGGGGAAATCTTTTCTAACTTTAAACCCTAGATGACACTATAGCATCATACATGCTGTGGGTCCAGTTTATCAAAAGGTTGAATTGTTTTAACAAAGCAGAAGCCCCTCCAAAACCATGGCAATAGCTAAAAATGTGTACACTTGTTGGTCAAGCAGTCCACCTTATTTTTCTATGTTGATGCTCTAGAACAAGTCATAATACAAATTTCCAGAATTTACCTAATTTCTCTCCATATGCACGGAATCGAATAGCTAAACGCCTGGTCAGCTAAAGCTGCCTGGAAAAGACACCTTACTTGTATGACTTTAACGCACGTCTCTTTGGTGAGGCAGTTGACGAGTTCATAAAGCATGTAGCAGGAGGAAAGATGCTTCCCCAACTAAAGACTCAGAAGCCCCAGAAGATGGGGGGGGGCTTTTGAAGCAAAACACTCTCTTCTCTCCTCATGGAGTCACTCCACCCCCTCTGCAGGACAGTTCAACGTTTTCTATTCAAACCAGTTCACGGTACCAAAACCCAGTGGGATATTTGTCTTATCCTAGACCTAAAATCCCTGAATGCATGCCTTCCTTTCATAAGTTTTGCATGGAATCCAAAAGGTCAGTTATTAGCTCTGTGGGACCAGGAGAATACTTGTCCTCCGTAAACAAGATGCTACCATCTTATTCCCATTTACCCATCTCATTCGTGCTTTGCAGTAGGAGAAAAACACTTCCCATTTGTTGTGCTGCTGATTGTATCCTCAGCACACCTACATTTATCTGGGACGTACAAGGCACAGATTTACTGTGTGGGTTAGGGTTATATGAGGGTCATGTCCTTAAAAGCTTACAAGTGTCCAATTACATGAATTCCTTTTTTTATAGCCAATATGACATGACTATGTTTCAAATTACTTGTTTTCATGCTTGTCTAATAATGCCACCTCCCTGGAAAGATCCTCATTTACCAAATAATACAATCTATGTTAAAGGGGTTGTAAATGTTCGTCTTTTATTTTCGAAATAGGTTCCTTTAAGCTAGTGCATTGTTGGTTCACTTACCTTTTCCTTTGATTTCCCTTCTAAATGTTTTTTTTTTTAATTCCTCACTTCCTGTTTCTCCTCGGTAAGCTTTCCACCATCATCCGAGCGGTGGAAAGTCATTTAGAACAGCTTACTGAACACCTTACTGAGGGAGGAACAGGAAGTGAGAAATTCAGACAAAGAAAACAAAGAAAAAAAAAACATTTAGAAGGGAAATCGAAGGAAAAGGTAAGTGAACCAACTATGCACTAGCTTAAAGTAACCTATTTAGAAATAAAAAAACTAACCTTTACAACCCCTTTAAAGCCCAACTCTGGGCTGCTGTTAAACTTAACTATGCAGTGGACCCCATAAGGCTCAAGTCACAAAGTTTTAACATGAGAATAAGTACAGTGGTTGGACATAAAAATGATAATGCTACATGATTTGCAGGTGTGACAGTGACGGCATGTTTCACATTAAAAGCGGACGTGATGTAATATGGAATGGTAGGCTGCATAAACTTACAAGATACACCAAACTGGATTAATAACAGCCGCAGCCCGGTTTTCAGAAATATTAATGTAGTGCCCTGCTCCTATTGAGTAGGCGCTATATTTAAATTTAGTGTTATCTGAGCTGTAGTTGGATCAGAATGATTATGTAAATTGCTGGTTTCTGTGTCAGTTCAGCTGTGCTGTGTAATTTTTCCACTTGATCCTGGGTGTCGCTGTCATTTTGGGTCAAGGTTGGAAATACACCATGTTGGATGTATTGAGTGCTTTCTCCCCTGAAACAACCCAGTGGGAGGGTTCCAGTTGTTGGGCATTCTGAGAGAGGGTACTTAAGGTACATACACTGGATTATTGGAGGCTTTTTGACCTGATGGCCCTCCTGGCCTAAGGTGTGTTGTGGCAGTTCTTCTGCCTCGGGGCCTGCTGGCCCGAGGCTTCGTTACTGAAAGTAGGCACAGGAGTTCTGGGGCCTACTGATCCAGGGGTGGTCCTGTGCTGTCTTGCCTGTGGGGAGAAGCCGAGCAATTGGAGGAACTAGGGGAGGACTTTTCCCAGAGGGGACTGGTATCTCAGGAAGAGCCTAGAAACTCAATTGGAGGATGCATCCCACTACGCAGTATCGCCGGATGGCTGAAAGAAACAGATACTGTGTAGCTATTGTTTGACTTTACAAGGGATTATTCGGTTGGACAGTTCTGTGGCAGAGGATTGTACGACTTTACCATATTCAACAAGTCTGTGGCAGAGACTTTGACCGAGAGACGCATTGGTTGCTAGGTCAGTGAGAGAGGCCTATCCGGTGGTTGCTAGATCCAGTGTGCAGACTGTCCTCTAGATTCAAGAGAGTACCCGTGATCCGCAAAGCAAGGTATCTGAATCTCCCCTAAACCTCCATTCCTTAATAAAAGCATTGTAAAAAGAGACTGAGTGTTGGTGCAGACATTTGTGGATAACTCTCCAATGTAACCCTTAGCGCTGATTGTGAAAGGTGGGGTAGCGGCAGACCCAAAAACTAACCAGCAGCTCCTACGGGGGTAGTGCACCATTAACAATTCACCATAACTTTTATTCAAAAAATACTTGAAAACTTGTAAACAAAATCAGCGGGGTGCTCTTCAAATATCTCTCTGACCAATGGAAAATACCCTCCCTCAGCCTCCTGCTTAAAGATCAATCCTGGGGGGGGGTCAGATGACCTTTTTAAAAGAACTATCCTTTAAAACAGGGGTCTCCAAACTGTGTCCCTGGGGCCAAATGGGGCCCTTTGCTTGCCTTTATCTGGCCCTTGGGGAACTTTTTCTCCCAATGATACAAGACACTATTCTTCCCTCTGATACCAATGATGGGGCATCATTTTTCCATCAACATCAGCAATGGGGCACTATTAATCCCACTAACACCAACCATAGGAGACTATTTCTCCCATTGACACCAATGATGGGGCTCTGTTCCTCAAACTGACAACAATGGGGTACTATTAATCCCACTGAAACCAGTGATAGGGCATTATTCCTTCCACTGACACCAATGATGGGACACTATTCCTCCCACTGACACCAGCAATCAGGGCTGTGGAGTCGGTAGATAAATGTTTCGACTCCTAGATGTTCCGACAATCTAAATTTAGTAGGAGTCAGAGTTGGAGTCGGTGCATTGTTTGCTGACTCCGACTTCAGGTACCCAAAATTTCCTCCGACTCCAGGTACCCAAAATTTCCTCCGACTCCACAGCCCTGCCAGCAATAGGGCGCTATTTTACCCCCCAATACCAAAGATGCATTGTTTACTCCCACTGATGCCAGAATATTTTTCTCCCGATGACCACAGTTTGGCCCTCCTAAATTCTGGAGGATATTAAACTGGCCCTTTGTTTAGAAAGTTTGGAGACCTCTGCCCCAGAACATTCCCAATCACCTGACCTTTTGAACTTTTGAACTATCACAACCCCCCCCCCCCCCCCATTGAATTCAATTAGTGGGGGCTTGAAACTCCTACTTCCACCATTTCATGAGGGGGCCTTAAAACAGGCTATTCAGTCCGTCTTGGTTCTAACACCATATTGTGTAACTATTTTGTTCTTTTACCTGATGTTTCCACATTTTGTCCAATCCCTGTATGTTTTAGTTATGTGATTATAAGTTTCAAACCCAACTAACTCTAATGAAAATAGTCCAAATGTGAATTCAGCCTATCGCCTTGTCTTATTTTCCAAATGTGTCTGCCATTGCATTTGTTACAACCTCTGCTATACTTTAGGCCCCTTTCACACTGGGGCGGTGTTGGCGGTAAAATACCGCTTTTTTAGCGGTTCTTTAACATCAATTTTGCGGCGCTATTTGGCCACTAGCGGGGCGGTTTTACCCCCCACTAGCGGCCGAGAAAGGGTTAAAACCACCACAAAGCGTCTCTGCAGAGGCGCTTTGCTGGCGGTATAGCCACGGTGCCCCATTGATTTCAATGGGCAGGAGCGGTGGAGCAGTGGTATACACACTGCTCCAAAGATGCTGCTAGCAGGACTTTTTTTTTTTTACCATCCTGCTAGCGCCCCGAGGGCTTTCACACTGGAGAGACAGCAGTGGCTGTTTCAGGTCGCTTTGAAGGCGCTATTTTTAGCGTTATAGCGCCTGCAAAGCAACCCAGTGTGAAACGGGTCTTAAAACGGAGTTCCACCCAAAAGTGGAACTAGCACTTAAGCAATCCTCGCCCCCTTGCATGCCACATTTGGCATGTCATTTTTTTGAGGGGGGTGGGTGACTAGTTTTGAGTGGGACTTTCTGTCCCACTTCAGACTATTGGGCACCTAGGCAAATCCTCCTCTCCCCCTAGGCGACTCCTCTCTCTCTGCAGTCTATTGGGACAAGTCACAGGTCCCAGAAAATTGTCTGTCCACTTAGAGCTCAGTGTGACTCGTGCATGCGCAGTGCACGCCCGGCCGTGAAGCCACAAGCTGTCTCGGCCGGGTGCCCACAATTTCAATGGAAAGAAGAGAGGCTCAATGCAGCCACATCGCTGGACCGTAGGACAGGTGAGTGTCTTTTTTTTATTAAAAGTTAGGATCTACAATTTTTTAAAAAAAGCCTAGAACTCTGCTTTAATAACGTGCCTATTTTGTTTTTGATGCTTAATAATTTTCTAAAATTATAATCGTGCTATTGCAGAAATGTTTTTGTTTTAACAAAATACTTAATCACTTTTTGTTTTTTTTGTTTTTAGCACAGATGAGCTTTTTGCATTTCTTCTAAAGTTGAATCGGCAGTGCACTTTAATTACTCATACCGTGGAAGCTGTAAATAATCAAATCCCTTTAAATCCCCAGAAGGTAAACTTGAAGCATGTATATAGAAAACCTAGAAAAATCTACTACCATGTCATTTTAAAAATGTAAGTCTGGCCTACCTTAAAAGATGGCTTGGGATGTGTTTGGGAGCTACCCATCACCTGTTAGTGGTTGATGGGTTGCCGACCCCTGACTAGCGCTTTGACGCTTTCGTGCCTAAGCCTTTTTCTGACGTGTTGATTACAAGTTAAAATCAGCATTTTTTGCTAGACTATTACTTGGAACCCCAAAAACACATATATATATATATATATATATATATATATATATATATATATATATATATATATATATATATATATATATATATATATATAATGTGTGTGTGTGTTTTTTTTTTTTTTTTTTTTTTTAGCAAAGATCCTAGAGAATAAAATGGTGATCTTTGCGCAGCGGTCTTTCAAACTTATTATAACTGGCTAGAGAGTACAGTCTTGCAAGTACTATTAGAAGATGTGCTGTTTATTTTTTTACAAACATGTCGACACTGAGGGGTCTATTTATAATAAAAGGATATTTGGTTTTTGAATTTAAACATTTGCGCAATCGTCACAAATGATTTGTAGCCTATTGCAGGGCTACAGAATGAAAGCACATTCAACCAATAAACTAAAAAGAGCTGAGAACCTTTGCCCAAAAGAGGAAATCTGAGAACTCTGCACTGTAAACTAAGTGGTTGGCTTACATAGCCAATTATTCAGTAAAAGGTGCATGTACACATTCATTCTGTGCAAATGGGGCAATAAAAGCAATTGTAACAGAGGCTGGTACAGTAAATCTTATATATACGAACTTCCAAGCTGTGCACTTTCAAAGATGCAAACATTCATGCGCATGTCCAATCACATAAGTTAGTTCATTTGTCTAGTGTACATTGTCATCCTCTACAAGTGGTTATGCTTTTGTGTATATAGAGGACAGTTTCTTTATTGCAATCCCATGATGTACGGAAGCAAGCCTAAAAGCAATGATAATGATGGGGGAAAAAATAACTGAGTGAAGTGAGGCAAAACGATGGTAGACATCATTCATTCTTTTAACCTGAAACCTTCAACTATCAGCACAATTCTAACAAATAAGGGTACGGTCATTGAACATGTGAAGTCTTCTGTGCTTATGTCGAAGCGTGGAGTAGATGGAGAAACGTGTGTGTTTGGATACAGGATCAGCGTTGCGTCCTGCTCAGCTTAATGCTGATTCAAGAGGATAGGCCAACTCTGGTGGCAATACTTCCGGCAATGTGAAAATGAAGCCTCTTATTTTATCATTCATAGGCTATTTTCCAGGACTGGTTTTCCACCACTTTATCCCGGGGGTAGAGAGAGATTGTTTGGAGAAGGACATCCCATTCAACAATCTTTTGCTGCCCGACAGTGCTCTGTGCCACCCCCAATTCATGGACAACTTTCATCCCAAAGACTAAGTAATGCATCTGCCACTGAATACTACATCGCTCATCCAACCTATGTACCAGGGATTTATAGCGACTTTAACCACTTAAGACCCGGACCAAAATGCAGCTAAAGGACCATGCCCCTTTTTGCGATTCGGCACTGCGTCGCTTTAACTGACAATTGCGCGGTCCTGCGACGTGGCTCCCAAACAACATTGGCGTCCCTTTTTCCCCACAAATAGAGCTTTCTTTTGGTGGTATTTGATCACCTCTGCGGTTTTAATTTTTTTGCGCTATAAATAAAAATAGAGCGACAATTTTGAAAAAAATGCAATATTTTTTACTTGTTGCTATAATAAATATCCCCCAAAAATATATAAAAAAAACTATTTTTTTCCTCAGTTTAGGCCGATACGTATTCTTCTACCTATTTTTGGTAAAGAAAAACGCAATAAGTGTTTTTATCGATTGGTTTGCACAAAATAGGGGATAGTTTTATTGCATTTTTATTCATTTTTTTTTTTTTTTTACTACTAATGGCAGCAATCAGCGATTTTTTTCGTGACTGCGACATTATGGCGGACACTTCGGACAATTTTGACACATTTTTGGGACCATTGTCATTTTCACAGCTAAAAATGCATTGTTTACTGTGAAAAGGACAATTGCAGTTTGGGAGTTAACCACAATGGGGCGCTGAAGGGGTTATGTGTGACCTCATTTGTGTTTCTAACTGTAGGGGGGTGTGGCTGTAGGTGTGACATCATCGATTGTGTTTCTCTATCAAAGGGAACACACGATCGATGACAGCGCCACAGTGAAGAACGGGGAAGCTGTGTTTACACACAGCTCTCCCCGTTCTTCAGCTCCGCGGTACTGGGTACTGGAGCTCTGGGTCGCGGGCGCGCGCCCGCGACCCACGGCTGGACATTATACAATCACGTACAGGTACGTGATTGTGCCCAGCCGCGTGCCATTCTGCCGACGTGTATCGGCGTTAGGTGGTCCTTAACCACTTCCATACAGGGCACTTACGTACCTTCCTGCCCAAGCCAATTTTCAGCTTTCAGCACTGTCGCACTTTGAATGACAATTGCGCGGTCATGCTACATTGTACCCAAACAAAATTGGCGTCCTTTTTTACCCACAAATAGAGCTTTCTTTTGGTGGTATTTGATCACCTCTGCGTTTTTTTTTTTTTTTGCGCAACAACTAAAAAAAGACCGAAAATTTTGAAAAATTTTTTTTTTTTTTTTTTTTTTCTGTAATTTTTTTGTAAATAAGTAAGTTTTCTCTTTCAATTATGGGCACTGATATGGTGGCACTGATGGGCACAGATGAGATGGCACTGATGGACATCGACCAGGTAGTACTGACGGGCACAGATGAGGTGGCACTGATTGGCGGCGCTGGTATGCGGCACTGATGGGCACACATAGGCGGCACTGATGGGCACACATAGGCGGCACTGATGGGCACACATAGGCGGCACTCATGGGCACACATAGGCGGCACTCATGGGCGGCACTGATGGGCACTGATGGGCACTCATGGGCGGCACTGATGGGCGGCACTCATGGGCGGCACTGATGGGCACTCATGGGCGGCACTGATGGGCACTGTGGGGTGGCACTGATGGGCACTGTGGGGTGGCACTGATGGGCACTGTGGGGTGGCACTGATGGGCACTGTGGGGTGGCACTGATGGGCACTGTGGGGTGGCACTGATGGGCACTGTGGGGTGGCACTGATGGGCACTGTGGGGTGGCACTGATGGACACTGTGGGGTGGCACTGATGGACACTGTGGGGTGGCACTGATGGACACTGTGGGGTGGCACTGATGGACACTGTGGGGCGGCACTGATGGACACTGTGGGGCGGCACTGATTTACTTGTTGCCAGTCAGTGCCCATTTGTGGGCACTGATTGGCATTCTTTTTTTTTTTGCATCCTTTTTTTTCCCCCCAGACTTTTTTTTTTTTAGACTTTTTTTTTCTCAATTTTTTTTTTTTTGCCCTTCCCTGGTGGGCATCCCTGGTGGTCCATGTGGCGATCCGAGGGGGGGCTGCGCTGATAAACAATCAGCGCGAACCCCCCCTGTCAGGAGAGCCGCCGATCGGCTCTCCTCTACTCGCGTCTGTCAGACGCGAGTGAGGAAGAGCCATCGACGGCTCTTCCTGTTTACATCGTGATCAGCCGTGGTTGGACACGGCTGATCACGTGGTAAAGAGTCTCCGTGAGAGACTCTTTACCGAGATCGGTGTTGCGGGGTGTCAGACTGACACCCCGCAACAACGATCGCCGCTATGCGCGCCCCCGGGAGCGCGCAGCGGTTAAGAATCCTGAGGACGTCATATGACGTCCAGTCAGGATTCTACAACCACTTTGCCGACGTCAATCTGTCATTGGCGGGCGGCAAGTGGTTAAGTGGTTAAAGAAATATTATTTATTTCACACTTTGTTGGCCAGCAAATGCGAGTAATGAATCGGGAATGACTGTGACCATTTTGGAAAGACAATAACCTCTACAAGGCCATTTAAAAACTTTGCCTTTGCTTCTCGTGAGGTTGAGGCAGTTTGCGGCTTTCGTAAATTTGAGAAGGTGGATCAGGAGTCTCAAGAGGTCTTCAGCAAGTTAGTGACCCCCAGTGAGAAGCTGGAGCTAAATATTTTTATCTATAGGCCAATGTTCCTAACACCATTTTGTATTAGGATCAAAAATGAGGGAATGTTTACAATCACCCTGTGGAAAGCAACATATGTGCAAATACTGAGACATGCACACAGCAAACATTTTATAAATGGACCCAAAGTGTCAGGGGCTTTCTTTGTGTAAATACAATGAATTTTGAGTACATTTTAGTTAACCACTTAAGCCCCGGACCAATATGCAGCCTAAAGACCCAAGGTGTTTTTACAGTTCGGGACTGCGTCGCTTTAACAGACAATTGCGCGGTCGTGCGACGTGGCTCCCAAACAAAATTGGCGTCCTTTTTTCCCCACAAATAGAGCTTTCTTTTGGTGGTATTTGATCACATCTGCGGTTTTTAGTTTTTGCGCTATAAACAAAAATAGAGCGACAATTTTGAAAAAAAAGCAATATTTTTTACTTTTTGCTGTAATAAATATCCCCCAAAAACATATATAAAAACATTTTTTTTCCTCAGTTTAGGCCGATACGTATTCTTCTACCTATTTTTAGTAAAAAAAATCGCAATAAGCGTTTATCGATTGGTTTGCGCAAAATTTATAGTGTTTACAAAATAGGGGATAGTTTTATTGCATTTTTATTATTTTTTTTTTTTTTACTACTAATGGCGGCGATCAGCAATTTTTTTTGTGACTGCGACATTATGGCGGACACTTCGGACAATTTTGACACATTTTTGGGACCATTGTCATTTTCACAGCAAAAAATGCATTTAAATTGCATTCTTTATTGTGAAAATGACAGTTGCAGTTTGGGAGTTAACCACAGGTGGCGCTGTAGGAGTTGGGGTGCACCTAGTATGTGTTTACAACTGTTTGGGGGTGTGGCTGTAGGAATGACGTCATCGATCGTGTCTTCCCTATAAAGGGAATGACGCGATCGATGCGCCGCCATAGTGAAGGACGGGGAAGCCGTGTTTACACACGGCTCTCCCCGTGCTTCAGCTCCGGGGAGCGATCGCGACGGAGCGGCTATAAACAAATAGCCGCGCCGTGGTCCCGGATCGCTCCCCGAGCGGACCCGACCTCCGCATGTAGCGGGGGGGGTCCCGATCGGACCCCCCACCCGCTAATAGGCGAGGACGTACGTGTACGCCCATGTGCCTGTACGTGCCATATTGTGGACGTATATGTACATGCGGGGGTCGGGAACTGGTTAATTAGTCTTGGTGTTGCTTGTTGGACAAAAGCTTTAATGTTGTTACAATATTTGTTTTTCTAAAAACAAAACATTCCCCATCTCCCTGCTAAAGAAATCAAAGTAATTAATCGGACAAATTGATTGCATGTGTTATTACTTTGTTTTTATCAGGTAGTACTGGAATGGGACTCTACTCAGAACATCTCTTCTGTGTGTGAAGACCTTGTGGCAAACGTTGGAAATCTCAGTAAAGAAATGTTCAGACTTTGTGATATGTTACATAAGGTTAGTCTCTACCCGGGTGTTTAGTTTCTCCTCACAAATTAGGTGAAGATGTTCACTCTTCACAATAAAGCAAGATTTATGCAGGATATGTGTAAATGTGACAGAGAGAAGGTGGGATTGTTGGGTCTAAGGTGGGAGTGTCAGCACTATTTTGTTAGCACCAAATCATTCACTTCCCAGTCAACAACGCTGTGACAAGCTCTTGTCAAGAAGGGGTCATCTTGAAGACTGGTCTGATAGGGAAAAAAGTGAAAGAACAGGATTCATTAAATTGAGCAGTGGTGTCACAAAGGAATCCGTTACTGAATGATGCCATGTGGACCTTAATTGAGAACTTTTAAACCCTGTATCCTACAACTGTCTAATAGAAATTAGTATAAAACTACATGGTGGGAGGGGGGGTATATGTAGATAATAAATATTGGACTGCAATTAAGACATGTATGACCTTTCGGTAAATAAAATAAATAGTGGAAATAGCAGTGCAGAATGTTTTAACTAAGCCCACACAAGCAGTAACGGAAGAAGTTTTCATCTCTTTCTTAGGAAATGTAAACTGCAAAGCTAAACTTCCAAAAATAATATAACTTGGGAATCTAGCTTATATATTCAGATAGTTGATTCATAGACTTGCTCCCTGGCTGTGCTTGAATTGTGAACACTGTGTTCAGGTTCTGCATGCATTGAAGTACATTCATTTGGCTATATTAACTGAACTAGGGAGTGTTAAAATAAATAGTTCTGCATGATATCTTTCCTAAGAATCAGTAGAAGAGGCTGAATTATAGGAGTTAAGAAAAAGCAGAAAATTGTAGTTTGTAATATTATATATACAGTACGCATGTAGTGTGTGTGCATGTGTGTATAGGAAAGAGTTAAATTTAAATTGTTTCCAGAATCACCATTGTGGGCATGCAGGGAAACTACAGCAGCGACATGCATGATTCACCAATTTTATGGAGTCGCTTTAACTGATGATTGCGGGGTCGTGCAATGCTGTAGCAAACAAAATTGATGTCATTTTTTTTTCCCGCACAAATAGAGCTTTCTCTTGATCAGCTGTGTTTTTTATTTTTTGCGCTATAAGCAAAAAAAGACAGACAATTTTGAGATTTTTTTTATATATATCTTTTACTTTCTGCTATAATACATATTCAAAAAAACAAAATAAAAAAAACACATGTATTCAACAATTTATGCCAATATGTATTCTACTACATATTTTTGGTATAAAAATCGCAATAAGCGTATATTGATTGATTTGCACAAAAGTTATAGTGTGTACAAAATGGGGGATAGATTTTTTTTTTCTTCTTTATATTTTTTCTGGTAATGGCAACCATTTTTAATTTTTAGCGGGATTGCGGCAGTCAAATATGAACCCAAGTGACACATTTTGGGGTCCAGTGACATTATTGGTCATCAGTGCTAAAGAATGCACTGATCAATGTATAAATGACACTGGCAGGGAAGGGGTTAACACTAGGGGGCAATCAAGGGGTTAACTGTGTTCCCTGGGTGTGTTCTAACTGTGGGGGATGGGCTCACTGGGACAATGCAGAGATCGCTGTTCCTTATCACTAGGAACAGCAGATCTCTGTTGTCCCTTGTCAGAAAAACATCTTGTTTGCATAGGCAGCTCCCCGTTCTGCCTCTCTGTGAAGCGGTTGCTGGTGGCCGGTGGACATAGTGTCCGCCAGACCCTAGCGCATGGCCACATTATCTATTACATGAAACGACCTACAGGTGCGTTGTCTTGCGCAATAGAGCCGACCTGCTGCAGTATATGTACTGTGGCTGGTCAGCAAGTGGTTAACCTCCCTGGCGGTATTCCTGAGTCAGGCTCGGGGTGAATTTTACATACCAAAAGCGGTAACCCCGAGACAGACTCAGGATCGCATTGTAGGATACAGGGAAAGTTTCTTACCTTGTCCCTGCGATGTCTCCCCGCTGTGTGTGCGAGCCATCATCTCGCTCGATTCACACACTGGTGACTGCTGAGCTTGATTCCCGAGCGGCGCAACGCACAGGAGTGGAGTTCGGCGCCAAATTAAAAAAATGAAAAACACAGTATAGCTACAGTATACTATATCCTTTCAGATTACACTACTGTTTCAAATAATTATACGTCCCCTTTGTCCCTAGTGGTCTGTCCAGTGTCCTGCATGCAGATTTATATTATAAAAACAGTTCTTTCTGCCTGGAAACTGGAGATTGTCCATAGCAACCAAAAAGTGTCCGTTTAGGTCAAAAGTGGTTTTCGAGTAGCTAGAAAACGGCGATAATATATTGGAATCACTTGCAGAATTGAGCGATAGCGATTTGTGGGGAAATTCATCATCAAACACTGAAAGTAATGACAGCGACAATTCTGCAACTGAGCAAATTTCTGTGTTTTTGATTTGTTTACATTATTAAATAATTTTTATTATAATTACATTATTATTTTTTATAATTATTTATAGTAATTTATTATATTATAATTTATGATTTTGTGTTTCAAACTTTATCATACCCAGGATGTCTACTAGACTCTTGTTTGGACAGATTTAAGTGAGTTATTCTTGGAATTACAGGCCTACAATATAAAACGCCAAATTTCCATGCAAAATAATGGTACCGTTTTTAGCACCTAAAAATCTGAAAGAATCATACCGCCAGGGAGGTTAATAAAAATGATAATAAAAGTATGGCTCTTGTCCTTAATACATTTTTTCTATCAGGATTTTAACTCTTGTTAAAAAATTGTCCAACTTTATTTTATGATGGAGACCCGTGCTTTAGGTAAATTTTACTGTTACATATGAAAGAGCCAGAAATATACATGACAAATAGAGAAGAGACATATTTAGAATAATCTTGGCTTCTGAGACCTGCAGTGGCTTCTTTTACTGTAAGGCTGCTTGTTTTATCTACCTGTAAAATAATTTTTAAATCTCAGATTGTCACAAAATTCATGACACCTTTTTTGTATTTCAGCAGGAGAGTTTTATGTTGACTGCAATTTGTGGCATTTCTGTTTTATTGGCAAGAGAATTGGACATTTCCCCAGGGAGAGTCTTGTAACAGAGTGAATATAGAATGAGGTAGAACTGTTGGTAGGCATGTATGGGGAAAGACAAAACAGAAATGATAAAAGTCTGACATTCTGGCTGATGAGAATGCCAATTAGTTGTGCTACTGTGCAAGTAGCATCCTGATAGAAGAGAGCGATGAGGTAATCAGTCTGCTGCTTTTTGCTGTCCAATCACAGGCTGTGGGAGGGACGTGACCTGTAAGTTTTGCTGAACTGCAGCAGAGAAAAATCAGGTCTTCTGCCCTGCCAGACTTTGAGCTGTGTAAACCATAAATATGTATAGAAATATAAATCTATTGTCAAGGTAAAACATCTTCTTTTATTTTTTATTTTTTTCATTGCAACTCGTTATTTAGCTGTCTGGAATGCAGCTTTACTTTCTATATTATTGGATGTCTCAAAGAGCATGTCAATAAAACTAAATGCTAATGTAAAATAGTAATCTCATCATCTAAGGGCCCATTTAGGATAAACAGAAAAAACAGGTGAGATTCCAGGCCCAAAAATCCATGTTTCGTTTGCATACATCATAGGACACTGAGTTAGGTTAATATTCATTACCTGCTGGGTTATACTTCATTTGCAGGTGAATGGACACTGGTAGACCCCCTATATAACCCCTCCCATACAGAAAGTACTTCAGTTTTTTTTTACCAGTGTCTGTAAGGTAGATGGCACTGTTGTTTGAGCTCAGTTCTTAAATGAATCAAGGGATTGCTTAGATAAATGGTACCTGAGCCTCGAAAAGAAGACTCAGAATCCTGCGATGTTTTGCTTGTAATGCGGCCTCCGGGGGGCTGGACCCTGTGGCGTGGAATCCTGAACACCACAGCGCTAAGGCATTCCTGCAGGGTCCTGTACAGGTCCAAAGGAGTGGACCCTAAACATGAAAAGGGTACCCAGTCCTTGAAGGTCCTCAAGTGATAGGAATCCACCATGATGGGTGAAGTTTGGGCTCTTAGTTTCTAAGCTGCCCTGAGCCTGGACGGGTAAGTGAAACCCCCTTTTTACTTATTGTGGGGTGTCCCATTGATTGTAACAATCAGTCAAGCTAGCTAGAGGCTGGACACCTGTGTGCAGTGACCATACGGGGAGTTTCAGGCTAGGTGTGTGTGTTTGCAAAGTGTACCTTTTTTGCTTGTCTGGCTATATTTTACCTGTATGATGGTGCACGACGGTGCGCCATTTTGCCTTGGTTTGCCATGGCGCACGTGTGTTTGCAAGAACGCCACTGGACTCGGCAGTTTGTAAATGTGGCCATGGTGCACAAGGCTTTGCCGCACATGCGCCATATCCTTTATCTGGGTGCATGAAGATTTGCGTCTTAGGCGAATACAACCACGCACGTGTGCACACACAGAACGTTTTGGCGCACAGCCAGCTTATTTAAGATGTGTATACCAAGCATGCAGTGCTTCCAGAAGGCAGCTGTGGGACACAGAGTGGGCTCTGAACCAGGCATTTGCAGCAGTTCATTTCTCCTTACCTGGGTCATGTGAGTCACCAGGTGTTGCTTGGCAGGCTAAAGGTGCTTGGCAGGATTGTTGCATAGGGACTTGGTGAGCCCTATTAAAGGGTCTCCATTCTGAGGTACTACACCCAGGTACTCTTTTTGTGGCTAGTAAATGTCTTCAAAAAAGAGGAGCGGGACTAACACTACAGGGAAGGGCATACCTATGTTGTCGGTAGTTCCTGATGAACCTAGTCGTATCCCTAGTGTTGTATCCCCTGAAAGACTAGAGGCTTCCGGGAAGTCTGAGCCGCTGTGCCTATGTGGTATTGTGCCCACAGTCAACGCTGCTGCTTCACCCTTTATCACCAAGGATGAACTGTCCTCGGCCCTATCCGGGTTAGAGCACAGGATTGTTGGCATGATTGCCTCCATCCCGCAGGGTGGCAAGAAGCGTGATGGATCCCCCTCCCTGGAGTCTCCTAGTTTGGCGCAGGATTGAGTTGAGGATGGGGAAGAGCTAAAAGCTCAGGATTCTGTGGATGTCCTGGCAGACGAGTCTGCATCCGAGCAATCTGGACAAGAAGATATCCAGTTGGTATCTGCCTCTCAATCACAGAGGCTTTTGATCCTGACGCTTACCAAAATGGTTTGTTCTGCCTTTAAGTTGCCTTTTGCAGAGGTTACTGGGCCCCCTGGTCCTCTTTGGCATCTTCAGGCCACACAGCCGTTCCCCTTACACCCTCTGTTGGAACAAGCAGTGTATGCTGATTGAGAATATCCTTACAGGATTTTTGTTCTTCCTAGGTTTTCCCTTTTATATCCCATGGATGGAAAGTTTGTCAAGAAGTTCAGCATGCCAACAATAGATGCAGCAGTCTCGTCCTTAAACAAGAACTTAACTTGTTCGGTAGATAAAGCACAGGGCTTGAAAGACCCTGTTGACAAGAAATTTGAGTCCTTATTAACCACTTAAAGCGGAGGTTCACCCTAAAAACAAGTATATACCATTCAATCCAGCATACTGCCGACATGTACAGTATGCTGTTTTTTTGGGGGGGGGTTTTCGGTTTACTTACCGTAGTATAGGTATTTTCCCCCCGGCTTCCGGGTTGTGAATCCCGCGGGAGTGGGCGTTCCTATTCAGAGACTAAGTGATTGACACATGACAAAATCTTCACCCCCGGCGCAAAAAGGCGCGTCACCAGTTTCCGAAAAAAGCCGAACGTCGGTGCACAGGCGCCGTATAGAGCCGACTCGACGATCAGCTTCTTCCCGGAAACTGGTGACGCGCATTATGCGCCGGGGGTGAAGCTTTTGTTATACGTCAATCACTTAGTGTCTGAATAGGGACGCCCACTCCTGCGGGATTCACTACCCAGAAGCCGGGGGGAAAATACCTATACTACGGTATGTAAACCGGAAAAAAAAAAGTAGCATACTGTACATGTCGGCAGTATGCTGGATTGAAAAGTATATACTTGTTTTTAGGGTGAACCTCAACTTTAAGGCCAAGCCTGTTTTTCAGACTTTGCTAGAAAATTACTTAAAACCTCCTAACATTATATATTTTTTTTCCGAACACCCTAGAGAATCAATTGCAATACTTTTTGTCACACCGTATTTGCGCAGCGGTCTTACAAGTGCACTTTTTTGGGGGGGAAAAAATCACTTTTGTGAATTAAAAAATAAGACAACAGTAAAGTTAGCCCAATTTTTTTTTTATATTGTGAAAGATAATGTTACGCAGAGTAAAATGATACCCAACATGTCACAATTCAAAATTGCGCCCGCTCGTGGAATGGCGTCAAACATTTACCCATAGGCGACGTTTAAAAAATTCTATAGGTTGCATCTTTTTAGTTACAGAGAAGGTCTAGAATTATTACTCTCACTCTAACGATTGTGTCGATACCTCACTTGTGCGGTTTGAACACTGTTTTCATATGTGAGCGCTACTCACGTATGCGTTCGCTTCTGCGCGCTAGCTCGTTGGGACAGGTGCTTTAAAAAAAAATTTTTTTTTCCTATTTATTTAACTTGATTTTATTTTTACACTGTTTTTAAAAAAAGGGTCACTTTTATTCCTATTACAAGAAATGTAAACATCCCTTGTAAAAGAAAAAAGCATGACAGGTCCTCTTAACCTCTTGACCACTGGGCACTTAAACCCCCTTCCTGACCAGACCAATTTTCAGCTTTCGGTGCTCTCACAATTTGAATGACAATTACTCCGTCATACAACATTGTACCCATTTGAAATTGTTGTCCTTTTTTTCACACAAATAGAGCTTTCTTTTGGTGGTATTAGATCACCTCTGGGTTTTTTATTTTTTGCGCTATAAAAGAAAAACGACCGAAAATTCTGTAAAAAAATAAAAAAAAAACTTGTTTCTGTCATATTCGCAGGTTATTTCTCACACACAGCATATGCATACCACGAATAACACCCCAAAACACATTCTGCTATTCCTCCCGAGTATGGCGATACCCCATGTGTGCAACTTTTACACGGCGTGGCCACATACAGAGGCCCAACATGCAGGGAGCGCCAACAGGCGTTCTGGAACACCCAGGCCAATTCTGACATTTCTCTCCTACATGGAAAAATCACAATTTATTTGCTAGAAAATTACATAGAACCCCAAAACATTATATATGCGGAGTATTGGGGTATTGCGGAGTATTGGGGTATTGCAGAGTATTGGGGTATTGCAGAGTATTGGGGTATTGCAGAGTATTGGGGTATTGCAGAGTATTGGGGTATTGCAGAGTATTGGGGTATTGCAGAGTATTGGGGTATTGCGGAGTATTGGGGTATTGCGGAGTATTGGGGTATTGCGGAGTATTGGGGTATTGCGGAGTATTGGGGTATTGCGGAGTATTGGGGTATTGCAGAGTATTGGGGTATTGCAGAGTATTGGGGTATTGCAGAGTATTGGGGTATTGCAGAGTATTGGGGTATTGCAGAGTATTGGGGTATTGCAGAGTATTGGGGTATTGCAGAGTATTGGGGTATTGCAGAGTATTGGGGTATTGCAGAGTATTGGGGTATTGCAGAGTATTGGGGTATTGCAGAGTATTGGGGTATTGCAGAGTATTGGGGTATTGCAGAGTATTGGGGTATTGCAGAGTATTGGGGTATTGCAGAGTATTGGGGTATTGCAGAGTATTGGGGTATTGCAGAGTATTGGGGTATTGCAGAGTATTGGGGTATTGCAGAGTATTGGGGTATTGCAGAGTATTGGGGTATTGCAGAGTATTGGGGTATTGCAGAGTATTGGGGTATTGCAGAGTATTGGGGTATTGCAGAGTATTGGGGTATTGCAGAGTATTGGGGTATTGCAGAGTATTGGGGTATTGCAGAGTATTGGGGTATTGCAGAGTATTGGGGTATTGCAGAGTATTGGGGTATTGCAGAGTATTGGGGTATTGCAGAGTATTGGGGTATTGCAGAGTATTGGGGTATTGCAGAGTATTGGGGTATTGCAGAGTATTGGGGTATTGCAGAGTATTGGGGTATTGCAGAGTATTGGGGTATTGCAGAGTATTGGGGTATTGCAGAGTATTGGGGTATTGCAGAGTATTGGGGTATTGCAGAGTATTGGGGTATTGCAGAGTATTGGGGTATTGCAGAGTATTGGGGTATTGCAGAGTATTGGGGTATTGCAGAGTATTGGGGTATTGCAGAGTATTGGGGTATTGCAGAGTATTGGGGTATTGCAGAGTATTGGGGTATTGCAGAGTATTGGGGTATTGCAGAGTATTGGGGTATTGCAGAGTATTGGGGTATTGCAGAGTATTGGGGTATTGCAGAGTATTGGGGTATTGCAGAGTATTGGGGTATTGCAGAGTATTGGGGTATTGCAGAGTATTGGGGTATTGCAGAGTATTGGGGTATTGCAGAGTATTGGGGTATTGCAGAGTATTGGGGTGTATTGCAGAGTATTGGGGGGTATGGCAGAGTATTGGGGGGGTATGGCAGAGTATTGGGGGGTATGGCAGAGTATTGGGGGGGTATGGCAGAGTATTGGGGGGTATGGCAGAGTATTGGGGGGGTATGGCAGAGTATTGGGGGGGTATGGCAGAGTATTGGGGGGGTATGGCAGAGTATTGGGGGGGTATGGCAGAGTGTTGGGGGGGTATGGCAGAGTATTGGGGTATTGCAGAGTATTGGGGGGGTATGGCAGAGTATTGGGGGGGTATGGCAGAGTATTGGGGGGGGATGGCAGAGTATTGGGGGGGTATGGCAGAGTATTGGGGGGGTATGGCAGAGTATTGGGGGGGTATGGCAGAGTATTGGGGGGGTATGGCAGAGTATGGGGGGGTATGGCAGAGTATGGGGGGGTATGGCAGAGTATGGGGGGGTATGGCAGAGTATGGGGGGGTATGGCAGAGTATGGGGGGGTATGGCAGAGTATGGGGGGGTATGGCAGAGTATGTATGGGGGGGTATGGCAGAGTATGTATGGGGGGGTATGGCAGAGTATGTATGGGGGGGTATGGCAGAGTATGTATGGGGGGGTATGGCAGAGTATGTATGGGGGGGTATGGCAGAGTATGTATGGGGGGGTATGGCAGAGTATGTATGGGGGGGTATGGCAGAGTATGTATGGGGGGGTATGGCAGAGTATGTATGGGGGGGTATGGCAGAGTATGTATGGGGGGGTATGGCAGAGTATGTATGGGGGGTATGGCAGAGTATGTATGGGGGGGTATGGCAGAGTATGTATGGGGGGGTATGGCAGAGTATGTATGGGGGGGTATGGCAGAGTATGTATGGGGGGGTATGGCAGAGTATGTATGGGGGGGTATGGCAGAGTATGTATGGGGGGGTATGGCAGAGTATGTATGGGGGGGTATGGCAGAGTATGTATGGGGGGGTATGGCAGAGTATGTATGGGGGGGTATGGCAGAGTATTGCTGAGCTGGGAGGGATGGCTGGATCTGTGACTGCAGTTGTCACAGATCCAGCCACAGCACTGCTGACACCCCGCGCTCCCCCCCCTCCTCTCCTCTCGCACTGTACCGAACGGTACAGAGAGGAGAGGGAGGAACCGGCGTCATCAAATGACGCCGGTTTGTTTACAAGTGATCGCTCCGTCATTTGACGGAGCGATCACGTGGTAAACAGCCGCGATTCGCGGCAATTTACCGTGATCCGTGATGCGCCGGGTCTTCTAGACCCGGCGAGCACGGACACTTCCGCGAGCGCGCCCCAGGGGACGCGCAAACGCGGAAGTGCAAGAGGACGTCCCAGGGACGTCCTGTCACAGTAACTCGACCGCGCTGTAGCAGTATTTTTGCTATGGCGCGGTCGGCAAGTGGTTAAATATGAGATCTGGGGTCAAAAATACCTCCGATCTCATATTTAGACTAAAATGCAACAAAAAAAATGTGCCTTTAAGACACATGAGCGGAAGTGACGTTTTGACGTCGCTTTACGTCCTGCTATGCTATGGAGACAGGTGGGGGCCATCTTGCCCTCACTCGTATCCACACCAAGCAGCGTAAAGGACCCGATCACCTCCACCGCTGCTGACGGCTCTGGTAAGTGGCGGGAGGGGGGGCTCGTCTCCCACCGCCGATAACTGTAATCCCGCGGCGAATGCGTTTACGGACCGGCCACAGAAAAGATGGATATCACGGTTGTGGGAGCAGCTACTGCCGTTACTGAGATCATTATCTTTAAAATGATGACATATATTTATGTGAGCCGGTCCTTAAGTGGTTAAAAGCTTCCTTTTCTTTGGCCAGTTCAGCTATTCAGCCTGCTGTTGCAGCAATTGGTATCTGCCAGTCAGTAAAGGATCCGGTCAGACTGCCTGACAGACCTAGCCAGGAGGATGATCTACCTGAAAATAAGGCAGATATTCCTCGAGCGCTGTGTTTTGCTGTTGAAGCCTTAAAGGATTCAATACAGCAGGTTTCTCATTTGGCTCTCTTGTCTGTACATATGCGCAGACTTTTGTGGCTTAAGAACTGGTCAGCCGACCATTCCTTGTAAAAAGTCATTGGCAGGTTTCCCCTTTCATGGGGAATGTTTATTTGGTAATCATTTGGACACATATATCCAAATGATTTCCGGAAGGGAAGAGTTCTCTACTTCCTGTGAAGAAAAGCAGGTGTCACTCGTTTAAAACCTCAGAGATTGCTTCATCAAATGTCTGTGCCAAGGCAGTTCCGCCACCAACAGGGCGCTAGGGCAAGGCCAGGACCAGAAAAAGCCCTGGGTCCAAAATTGTTCTAAACCAAGCACCAAGCCCTCCTTTTGAGGAGACGCCCACACTGGGTGGTGGGAAGGCTTCTGTACTTTGCAGACATTTAGAGAACAATAATTCAGGATGAGTGGGTCACCTCAATTATATCACACGGTTACAAGCTGGAGTTGTGGGGGCTCCCCCCTCAAAGGTTTTTATGATCCAGTATTTCCTCGGATCCTCCAAAAAGAGACATAATGACACAGGCACTACATCATTTAGTGCATCAAGGCGTGACTGTAGAGGTTCCTGTATCCGAAAAGGACAGGGGGTTTTACTCAATCCTTTTTACGAAAACCAAACGGGGTAACAAGGCCAATTTTGACCTAAGATTCCTGAACCAGTATCTACAAATGGGAGACTTTCTAGCCTCCATCGATATAAAGGACGCGTATTTACACATACCTACCTTTCAGCCTCACCAGAGGTTTGCAGAAGAAGGTCATTTTCAGTTTTTGGGCTTGCTACAGCTCCTGGGGTGTTCACAAAGCTCCTAGCACCAGTACTGGGTCTTTTTAGGGACCAAGGGATTCTTGTGGGCTTATTTATGTGGGGCGTACAAAACGGTCTTTAACCGCTTGCCACCCGCCGGCCATCAAATAAAGGCTGGGTGGTGCGGCTCTCGTTCTGGCCGGCCATCATATGACGTCCTCTGCTTCCCAGGCCTCTAGGGGGTGCGTGCCCGCCGCGTCACTCGGAAACCGATGCACATGCCCAGCGGACATGCCGCAATTACCCGGTAACAGAGCAGGACCGTGGATCTGAGTGTGTAAATACACAGATCCACGTCCTATCAGGTGAGAGGAGACCGATGGTGTGTTCCCAGTACAGAGGAAAAAAACGATCGGTCTCCTCCCTTTGTGAGTCCCTTCCCCCTACAGTTAGAATCACTCCCTAGGTAACACATTTAACCCCCTTGATCGCCCCCTAGTGTTAACCCCCTTCCCTGCCAGTCACATTTATACAGTAATCGGTGCATTTTCATAGCACTGATCGCTGTATAAATGTGAATGGTCCCAAAATAGTCTCAAACATGTCCGATATGTCCGCTGCAATATCGCAGTCACGATAAAAATCGCAGATCGCCGCCATTACTAATAATAAAAATGCCATAAAACTATCCCCTATTTTGTAGATGATATAACTTTTGCGCAAATCAATCAATATACGCTTATTGCATTTTTTTTTTACCAAACATTTGTAAACTGAGGGATATATATATATATATATATATATATATATTTTTTTTTTTTTTTTAATTGGATATTTATTATAGTAAAAAATGTTGTTTTAAAAAAAAAAAAAAAAAAAAATTGTCACTCTTCTTTTGTTTATAGTGCAAGGAATAATAAAAAACGCAGAGGTGATCAAATACCACCAAAATAGAGCTCTATTTGTAGGGGAAAAATTATAATTGAAATGGCTTGGGCAGGAAGGGGGTTTAAGTGCTCTGTATTGAGGTGGTTAAAGGATATCTAAAGGTACATTTTAAATAATTTTTTGAAAAACAAACTTCATACTTCCTCTGTGCCATTGGTTTTGCGCAGAGTGGCCCTGATCCTTCTATTCTGGGGTCCCTCAGCGATGCTCTTGGCTCCTCTTCTTCTTGAGTGCTCCATCGGAGAAGCACTCTCCCTCGCTCACCCGTGCGGGCACACGCCCATGTCCTGCTGCGTCTATTGACACAGACAGCAGGACTCTGTCTGGCTGCCTCATCATTGGATTTGATTGACAGCAGCCGGAGCCAATGGCTGTGCTGCTATTAAGTGTCTGCATATCTGGAAATAAGCTGTTGATTGCTGACTTCTTCAATAAATTCTTTGTTAAGCTGTTGATTGCTGACTTCTTCAATAAATTCTTTAAGGCATTTATCCCGGACCCATTGCTGAGCTCCTTCTGATCATCACACGGATTGGTTCCAGGGAGACCTGACTTCCCTATGCTCTATGAGACTGATGCAAAGCAGTCTCTCCTTTTGGTAAGCAGGCAGTCTTAACTCACGTGTACAGTGTGAAGATCCATTCTAATTAGCAGAAATTTGGAGTTCACTTGATCACCTTCTTGGCAGCAGTTTTCATCACAAGTTTTAATGCTGGACTTTTTTCACTTAACCCTTAATCACTGAGTGGCTTTTGGAGATTTTTCTTCTTTATCACACCAAACTTTTCTTTTTTTCTTGCTCTCTTTATTTATTTCAGGAAGAGCTTGTATTTATATATATTTTCATGAACTATATATTTTATTTTTTATTTTATTTATCATTCACTAGCGCTGCATTTCCTTTAGTTTTTTCCTTGCTATTAATATCCATTCGGGACACGAGATACCGGCTGGAGCTGGTGTACTCGTTCCCGGCCCGGGAAACAGGGTTCAAATAAGTAAAATTGGTGCACTGGGGGGGCTGCTAGACTAAAGGAGATTTTTTACCCTAATGCATAGAATGCATTAAGTTGAAAAACCTTGAGGGTTTACAACCCCTTTAACCAATTCAATACTGGGCACTTTTACCCCCTTCCTGCCCAGACCAATTTTCAGCTTTTAGCCCTGTCACATTTTGAATGACAATTGCACGGCCATGCAACACTGTACCCAAACTAAATTTGTATCATTTTGTTCACACAAATAGAGCTTTGTTTTGGTGGTATTTAATCAGCACTGGGTTTGTTTGTTTTTTGCTAAATGGAAAAAGGCCAACATTTTTGGGAAATAAATTGTTATAAAATTTTGCAAATAATCTTAATTGAAAATAACCAAATTAGTGTGTAATGGAACCATGCAGCTTGGGTGCTTCTGTCGAGATGTAGGTTCCTCCAGTCTGGACCCAGGAACCAGGTATGATGGCTGAATATTGCACCCAAGAATCTAGATGACACTAGCTTAAGTGCTCTGGAACTGGAACCACCTTTATTGTATATTCACACAGACAATATAGCACACCAGATAAGGTCAGCCTAATCACATTATCGTATGCAAAAGCAATTGTATACAGGAATATAATTAACATAGCTAAGGAACAGCCAACATAAATGGTATGCTAATCCACCACCAGCCTAGGTGACCAGACTATCTGGCACCCAGCCCACAACCTTGGATACAAAGTACATTACTATAAGCATAAACATCCCACAGTGGTTCCATAACAAGGTAAAGTGGTTACAATATTAACCACATCTCCAAAATCAGACACAGATACAATAGGTAACCCAGTTAACCACTTGACAACCGGCCCATAGCCGAATGACGGCTACAGGCCGGTTTCTTAACTCTGGAAGAGCGTACATTGGTGTCCTCTCAGAGAATTGTTCCCGCGTGCCCCCCGAGGGTGAGAGCATCCGTGCCCGCCAGGTTCACGGGACCCATCACAACACGGATCGTGGTAAAGGGTCAATGACGGAGGCCCTTTACCACTTGATCGCTCCGTCCAATGATAGAGCGATTACAAATGTAAACAAACCAGGGACACAGGTCATCACAAGTTCATCGCTCTCCTCTCCTCACACAGATGCAGCAGGAGAGGAGAGCGGTTCTGTGACAAACTGTAAGTGATATATTGTGTCCAGCAGTGCCAGAACAGTTCTAAACAGTCCCACAATAGTGCCATCTGTGCTACCTCTGTGCAACCAGAGCCACACCAGTGCCACCTGTGCTCATCTGCGCCACTGCAGTGCCGCCTGTGCTAATCGGTGACACCAGTGCCACCTGCACCCATCAGTGCCGCCTGTGCCCACCAGTTCCGCCTGTGTCCACCAGTGCCACCACAGTGCTCAGCAGTGCAGCCTCACCAGCCACCAGTATGGCAAAAAAATCAGTACATGTAGTGGGTCCAAAACAGAATCGGAAGAGGAACGTGTGCCCGTGAAAATAAGGCGTTCTGGTTTGGGGCAGCAGCCTACTACCAGCAGCGCAGGGCCGTCTACCTCGAGAGCAGTGCCGTCCACCCCAAGAGCAGTGCCACTGCAAAAAATTCCAGGCACCAGTAGGGTGTCATCTCAGCCCCAAAGGGATAGGGGCCATGCCAGCTATCCCTATGACCTTCAATACCCCCTGTGGCTTCACCCTAATTCCAGATCAGCAATTATCCCCCCCCCCCTTCACCACCCAGCCAGGTGTCCAGATGAACACTGATGATTTTGCCATGATCGATTTTTTTTTTTCTTTTCATTTCGTTTTCACCGGAAGACTTACTATTGTCCATTGTGGCCCAGTGCAACCTCTACGCACAGCAGTACATGGTAAGCAACCCTGGGTCTAGATGGTCAGAGACTGCAGACACGATACAGGAGATGGTCAGAAACTGCAGACACGATACAGGAGATGGTCAGAGACTGCACGCACCCACAATGCCAGTCTTAAAGGCGACGTACAGGTACATTAATATAGCTGTACGTGCCATTCTGCCGACGTATAGCGGCGTGAGCTGGTCGGCAAGCGGTTAACATGTTTTCCAGAGTCAATACTTGGGCATCTTCTGATGTGTGTTTTGGCCGCAAAGTTTTGCAGGTGACAATTTCTCTTGTTCCTCTCCAGGCAGTTTTCGGGTGTTGTCTTTCTTTGCTTACCCACCCCTCAATGAGGAACTGCTTTGGGACATCCTTTAGGTCAAGATTTAGGAAGAAGAGCTGTATCTGCCAATATTTTAAGAGAAAACAAGACATCTTTGTTACTGTAAAATTTAATTTCTCCGAGTTCATTGATGGACACAGCACCCACCCCTCTATTACGTTTTTTTCTTGTGCTGCTTTGTGGTGAACTGAACTGCCTATAGCCAAGAAGGGGTTGACCACCAGTTAGTACTGCCCATAGGCGGTGCTTTGTTAATTTTTTTTTTCAATATTTTTATTGAGATTTTACAAGAAAAGGAAGGAAACATGAGCAAGAATTATAAGGTAACAAGGAAACTGTCTGCAATACAATGATATAGTTAACATATGAAGGTGTACATCACAGAGTGTTTAGAGAATAATGTAGATTTTGTGGTATTTATCTTACCATCTGAATCTTGCCCAGACACCCCTATTGGGTGCAGACTGTGTCGAGGCGAGGGAGGCATTGCTACCAAGGATTAAAGAGCATATAACTATATTCAGAGGGTATAGAGTTATAATTGTTACCTACATAAACCCCATAATATGGAACTTCTCTAAGTATTGGGGTGCAGAAAAGGAAGGAGAGAGTATGGTGTTTGACATTGATGAACATAGCTTCTGTGTGCGTTGGCCTCATGATCCAAGGTCAAAATTTTGCTTGAACTATGTTTGTTATAGCGTCTGTAACAGGCTATCCCATGGTGTCCGTATTTTAAACCATGTAAGTGGATTACCAGGGTATACAAAGAAATGTAGAGGAGGAGAAAAAAGAGTGAGAATGAGAGGATATATAGGCATCAGAGAGCTACAGAAGACTAGATTTGTTGTATTCTGCTATAGGGGCTGTGAGGGTTTTTGTATATAGATCTTCCAAGGTTCCAATACTGTGTCATGTTTATCTGCAGTGGACTGAAGGATACTAACAGTCTTTTCCTGATATTTCCATGATATTTTCCTTTTAACAGCCGCAAAAGACACTGTAGGCTGTTTCCATGCTCGGGCTATCGAGATTTTAGTGCCCATCAATATGAAATGTATGAGGTTCTGGGTGAGTGAGTGTGAGTGAGTAACTTGTATAGCGCAGCAAATGCGAACTTAATCGCCTCAAGGCGCTTGACATCCAGAGTAGTACAGATCTTTCAGAAGAGGTGGGTCTTTAGCTTTTTCCTGAATGCCCGATGGTTTTCTTCCAAGCAGATGGTCGTGGGTAGAGCATTCCAGAGCCGTGGTCCTTGGACCGAGAATCTTCGTTCTCCTTTCGATTTGTAGCGGGATTTAGGAATTTGGAGAAGGTTTTGGTTGGTAGACCGGAGCATGCGCTTGGTGACGTACGGTTTTATTTTCTCGCATAAGTATTGAGGAGCTTTTCCCTGTGTACATTTGTGGGTGAGGCAGAGCGTCTTGAATGTCACCCGGTCCTGTACGGACAGCCAGTGGAGGGACCTCAAGACTGGGGAGACTGATTCCCACGGCTTTTTACCTGTTACCAGTCTGGCTGCCGTGTTCTGGACGACTTGTAGACGCGCCATCTGGTATTTTGGTAGTCCTAAGTAGAGGGAGTTTGCGTAGTCGAGTCGTGAGTTGATGATTGTTCCGACAACTACTGCCGTGTCTTCTTTCGGGATAAAGGGTATGAGTCTGCGTAGCATGCGGAGCAGATGATGAGAGCTGCTGACGACTGATCCTATTTGTGCATCCATCGTCATGTCTGAGTCGAAGATGACTCCGAGACTTTTGATTTTTTTGCTTGGTGCGATGGTTTGTCCGAGGATGGTGGGTGGTGTCCATGTGGTCCTAGCAATGGATTTCTTATTTGCGTGAAGGATGAGTAGTTCTGTTTTCGATCCGTTAAGTTTGAGGGAGCTTTCGGTCATCCAATTGTCGATCAGTGTGAGGCACTTTCCAAGTTCAAGAAATTGGTCTTTTTTGTTGGTGATTCGAAGGTAAAGCTGCGTGTCGTCCGCATAGGAGTGGTAACGCAGGTCCTGTTTGCTGATGATTTTGAGGAGCGGGCGGATGTAGATGTTGAAGAGTAGAGGTGAGAGGGGTGATCCTTGCGGGACTCCGCATGTGATGGTCCGTGTTTCTGATGTGAAATCTCCAAGTTTCACGGTCTGAGTGCGATTTTCCAGGAAAGATGCGAACCACGGTAGGGCTGCGTCAGACTCCTGCTACTTCTTTGAGTCGCGTGAGCAATATGTTGTGATCTACTGTGTCGAAGGCTGCACTAAGGTCCAGCAGCACTAGGAGACAGGATTCTCCGTCATCTGCTGCTTCAAGGGCGTCATCCCATATCTTGAGAAGAGCCGTTTCTGTGCCGTGGCCTGGGCGAAAACCTGATTGTAGAGGATCTAGGAGTTTGTGGTCGTCCAGGTGGGGCTGGAGTTGTTGCACTACTGCTTTCTCCATGATCTTGGAGATCGTGTTCAGGCTTGTTACCGGTCTGCGCTGGTTAGGGTCTTTCGGATCGAGGTTGGGCTTCTTTAAGAGAGGTTTTATTATGCCTTGTTTGAGGTTGTCCGGAACCATCCCTTCCCTGAATGATGGTTTATGATGTGCGTTATGGTGGGTGCCAAGATGTCCGTGCATTCTTTCAAGAGTTTTGTCGGGATGATGTCGTTTGGGGATGTGTTGTCTCGGAGGCTTCTGATGATGTTTTTTGTGGTGTCGATGGTAATTGGGATCAGCTTGAAATTCATCGAAGTTTTGTTGATTTCTTCTTCTTGCTGTATCTGAGTGGGGTTTATGTTTTTTTTCTGTTGAACTGTTGCCCGAATCTTTTCAATTTTGTCGATAAAAAAGTCTGATAGTTCGTTGCAGAATTCTTGTGTCTCACTTGCAGGGGGCTCCAAACAGGAGGGGTTCATAGCCTTAGAGACTAGTTTAAAAAGTTCCCGTGGATGGTTTATGGCTTTGGAGATGGTGTTTGCGAAATGGTCTTTTTTGGCTTTAAAGATCGCTTTGTGGTAATTTTTGGTGAGGGTTTTGTACTTTGTGAGGTTTTCTTTTGATGGGTTCCTCCTCCAGGCTCCTTCAGCTCTTCTGCGTTCCTGTTTCAGTAGAGTGAGAAAGTCATTAAACCAGCCTGAGTTATTTTTTCGGTTGAGAGCTCTGTGTTTTGGAGCGACTGTATCTGCTGTTTGTAGTAGTGCTTTGTTTAAAGCGTTGAGAGTTTGCTCCGTTGAGTGGTTCAGATTTGGTACGTCTATTTTAGTTGCTAGTGTGATTTTGAAGAGCTCAGAGTGTAATTTCTTCTGTGATCTTGCCCAGTGTATAGTTGTTGGGAGTTTGGGTTTTTGAAGGACGGTATCGGTGGTTAATATGAGTTTGATGGCGTGGTGGTCCGTCCATGGTAAAGGTCTATTGTCCATGGTGTTGACATTCACGTTTTGTATGAAGATGAGATCCAGAGTGTGACCTAATGTATGTGTTGAAGTCTTTATCAGTTGCTGCAGACCCCGTTCTTCCAGTTGGTCGATGCAGGCGGTGGCAATGGGATCCTGAGTTGAGTTAGCCCAGAGGTTGAAATCCCCAAGTAGCAACAGGTTTTTGGTTTTCAGAGTGTGCGTCGAGAGGAATTCGGAGAAGGGTGTGAGGAGATGTGTTTTTGGTCCAGGTGGTCTGTAGCATAGTAGTATATGGACGGTTTCTTCTGGTGTAGTTTGAAGTTGCAGGGTGAGAGTTTCCATAAAGGGCAGAGAGTTCTGTAGAGTAGGTTTGGTGAGAGCGAGGTGGGATTTGTAGATCACTGCAAGGCCTCCTCCTCTTTGTCCTGTTCTATGTTCGGTTAGAATGCGATAATTTTCGGGCACCAATTCTGCTAAGATGGGGTTACAGTCGGGTGTTAGCCAACTTTCTGTGATAAAGAGGCAGTCTGTATTGTGTTGGACGATGAAGTCGTGGATTTCCTTTCTGTGTTTGACTGCAGATCTTGTGTTGATCAGGGCGCATTCTAAGTGTTGAAGTCGCTGCGGTGGCTTCTCTTTTTTTGGGTTTGGTTGATGGTAGATTCTTAGTAGTCGTTCTTTCTGTAGTGTTTTTTCAGTGGTGGCTGGAAGCGTGGCGGCCAACTTCCTTAAGTTGCGGAGGGTGTCCGCTGCGTACTTGATGATGATCATGGTGGGAGATAGATTGATGGCGAAATGCTGGTACTGTAATCCTGTTGATCCAATGATGATGGGGATGGTCCTCGGGGGGGGGGGGGGGGGGCGGTGCTGTTCCCGGAAGGTTCAGTTGGTATTCGCTCAGTGACAGTGATGAGGATCGGTAAAAATGCTGCAAAAAAGATGGTGACCCGGCCTAACCGCCCCCCTCAGTTGATCCAGAGGAAGGCGAAAAACCCTAGCCTAGCGGCCAATTGCTGCAGCAAGGGAAAAAATTCCTTCCTGACCCCAGTGGCGATCGGAAACCCTGGATCAAGCTGCTAGTGTGGACCCCGGTTAGACTTACCTGGGAGGTGTAGGGTGAGCTAGGAAAAGAACGTGCAGAATGGGGTGGGAGAAAAGGAGGGGGGGCCGAGATGGCCCTTACTTACCGGGTTGTGATTATGCTACTGTCCAGATGTCTCTTGTCTGTGGTCCCCTGGGTGTTGATCAGTGTCTGTGTGGCCTGAGCGTTCCCAGGCAGGTCGGCTTAGGGTGGGTGGTGAGGAGTCCTTTTGCCTCAGCTGGGTGTACCAAGATGGCCGCCGGAACCACAGCTAGGCCCGAGCCACGGTCTGTCCTGGTTCTCCTGGCCGAGATGCACTTTGTGGGCCTGTCTGGCTGGAGGCGATGCAGGGGAGGAGGAAACGGGGGAAGCAAAGCCGATGACTGGGGCTGGGCCGCAGCCGCGCTCTTTCCTGCTGCTCAGCCCGCTTAGGGGAAGTGCCCGAGGACACCTGGGAGACCACAGGCGGCAGGCGGCTGCGGCGGCGGATGAACTGGTGAGTGGAGCGGGGGGGGGGGGGGTCTGGCGGGGTCCCGCGGACTGTGTGCGGCGAGTGTCGCCTCGGTGGTCCGGGGGGGGGGGGGCTCCGGCGGGTGAAAAAAAAACGCCGGACTCAGCTGAGGGGAGCTGGTCGGCGGGCCAGGTGGTCCCGGGGGGGGGGGGGCTGGATCCCGGGGTGCTGGATGGAGCAGCTGGGAGGTGAGTAACGGAGTGCCGAAGCGGGGAGGGGGAGCACCGGGATTCGGCTCTGAGACCGCTCTGGGACAGCTGACAGGAGCTGCTGCAACACACGTCCGCACGTGTGCTCTGACTCTGACTCTGACTCTGGAGAGACTTAGGACATCCCACTGGGCGTCCAGTAGGGCAATCTCAGTTTTTTTTTACACTGGCATGCCGGTCACTTTGTGCAACAAAGAAAATATCCTGTTCCAGAGGCCCCGAATATGAGGACATTCCCACCATATGTGGAATAGAGATCCCATCATCCCACATCCTCTAAAACATAATGGGGATGTGCCTGGAAAAATCTTGGCCATACATAAAGGTACATTTTACCATTGTGTGAGTATTTTGGTGTTTGCCTCTATAAGAGAGACATTCGATATGCTCTTAAATGACTTCTGGAACTTTGAGTACCACGTGCTTGCATCCCAAGTGACATTAAGATCCTGTTCCCAGCTCATTGAGTAAGGTGGTTTCTCAGTATTCTCCGTAAGAGACATAAATCTTAGATATTCCTCCCCTCTGATCCATGCATCCAGAGCACCATTTTTCGTATGCAGGTACTCGGGTTTTGAGGTCCATAAAGATGAGAACATTTTGGATTTGATGCAGATGGAATCTTTCAGATGATGGCATGTCCAGTTTGCTAGTGCAATGGTTTGCCATGAGGAGACCCATAGAGGAGAGAAAGTGACCAATTTGGAATAAGCCCTCGTTTGTCCACCACTGAAACACCCCAATACCTTGGCCTGGGGGAAAGCTGGGATTGTGGAAGATGAAGGTGAAGCTCAGAAATTAGGTAGGGGGATTTATATAGTAGGTCACATAGGACCAATGAGTGCAATAAGGTGGGGGTCTATTTTTAGGGGGGATCCAAGCTAGATAATCTATTTTATGCATTGGGATAGCTTGTCTCTCTCCTCTAACCGTGTAATACCTTTTGAGTATATGATAAAGAACTGGGTTAGTTGAGCTGCTTGGTAGTACTTCCATAGGCCTGGCAGACCTAGTCCACCTTGGGTACGTCTTTTAAGAAGCACAATTTTAGGGCAATGATATCCCTTTATTGCCCCAGATGAGGGTAATTTTTACATCATTTACCCTGCCCATCAAGGATAAATTCCCCCGTCCCCAACTAGATAGATCTTCCGTTAGTTTTTTTTTATACATGGGAGGGTAATTGGCATTATATAATTGGTCAACACTAGCTGTCAACTTGACGCCCAAATAAGGGATCGAGGAAAAAATTCCCCATATGTGGTCCATGGATCAGAGGGGAGAGAAAATGTGTCGCTGAGCAGAGTCCTACCTTCCACCAGTTATTTGCAATCGGGAGCCACTGTAAATAAGGAGAGTACAACTCATCTAGGGTACCTTTCTATGGTTCCTCTTTGATATTGAAAGAGTAAAAATAGGGAGATAGTGAGAGAAAAAAGATTGAGGTTAAAGTGAAGTAGGGGTCTGAGGGTCACGATGTAGCACATCTCGGACCCCCTCAAGACCCTTAAGAGGAGCAGTGTTGGGCACGTCCCCTCTTATGTGTTAACCTTAGAGGCAGATCAACTATCACTTCTGTGTGAAGACCTGGCCTACACGCGGGGGTAAAGGGAGGTGCACCATGTCCACTTCGGCTATTATAACTTGGTAGAAGGATGGGGGCCTATTATTGTAATACAGTATTTGTCATGGCAAGAATGATGTCTCCCAAATGGGGGCTCCGCACCCAGAAAAGCCCATAAGGCAAGACCCGCCACTGATAAGGGGCCATGTCTGCCTCCCGAGCCCTAGAATTAGCCCAAGAATTGAAATAAAAAATTTGAGCTCAACTATTACTCTGAGTAAAACGTGAGCTATTAACTATTTTAACAGGAACTATTTAAAACAGAACAGTATATTAAATGTAAGGAACTGTATACTGTGAGCAAATAAAGACCGGGATGATCAGAAGGGGGGGCACGGCAGAGGCCCCCCGTCCCACCTCCTGACCCTCCCCAGTCCAGGTAGCCAAGGATCCATAAGCTCAGCCACAACCCTAAAAAAAGTGTTCACTGCTAAAGGTTGGGCCACCAATGGGTACCGTAATGACCTTGAAAAAGACATTGTCCGTTTTTACTAAGAAAAGTAATAGGGTCCCTCAATGGACAGTCAGGAACAAGTCAAGGGAGTTGTGTCCCTTATCGGAAGGAATTCACATGGTGTGTATGCCCGAGATGTCTCAGGGAAAACATCCTAAGTAAACCGGAATAATGAGTGAGAATTGGGGTACCCTAATGATCACGATGGGTGAGATTCTTGTGATCGCTTGAATTGCTGCTTTCTCCAAAGTGCAACTATCGGGCTCTGCGGTGATGGGCGTTTGGCAGATTCTATGTTCTTTTGGCTCGTAGCAGATGAAGAATCCAGTGATATGAGGCCCAGATGAACCATCAGGCGTTCCCCTTTGTGGATAGAGGTGAATCTGTGTGTCTCGTCCTTGTAGGAGAATGACAGGCGGAAGGGGATGGACCACCAGTATTTGATCATTTTTTGTGGCAAGACTAGCAGCAGTGGTTTTAGGGCTCTCTTGCTTTGGATCGTGAGAGGGGAGAGGTCTGCGAATATTTGGACTGGGTGAACCTGAATGCACAGTTGCTCCGCATTTCTGGCCATGTGCATGACCTTTTGTTTGACCCCATAGTAGTGTGGTTTGACCACCACATACCAGGGCAAGTCCATCCAAACAAGGTGGGTGAGTAGCTCTGTGAGCCCTGTTTAGCTCCAAACAATGGTCCTGAATGTTCAGGAAGATATATTTAAAAAAAGGATTTGACTGCTAGGTGGGTGTCCTTAACAGTCTCTAATGCGGAAATTATACCGCCTCGAGTGGTTCTCCAGGTTGTCAATTTTAGAGATGGCTGCATCCAGTTGATCTTGTAAATCCTGGATGCGGGCCGTATTCTGGTTTGCTGTGGAGATAGTTTGTTCCACTTTCTGTTCTGTGGCCTCAATTCTAGAGCCTAACTTTTGCAGGTCAGCCTGTATGGTAGAAGTTATTTGGAATGCAGTTTGTGCCAGGCCCCAGGACAGCATCTTGGATAAGGCGTCCATCAGTGTTGTAAAATCCAGAGGGCCTGCAGTGGGCTGAGTATGGCCGACATAGCTGGGCTGGAAGCATGGTTCCTCACCGGGGTGGCGATGAGCTCATCAATTGTTTTTTCTAATAAAGATTCAGTGGAAGCAGGGGGATAACATGTTGGGGGAAGAGGTTACGCTCTGAATCAGGGTTCTGCAGAGGAGCCGCCAATGTTTCTGTGTCCATGGCTGCGTCCATTGCATCTCCACCTCATCCTCTGTGTGCTGTGCTCTGGGCGGGAGAGGTTCCTCCTCACAGTTCCAGAGGACATCGGTGTAATCCCAGTCTGTTCCAGTGTCGAGTGAGCCTAGGGAGAGGTGCGGGGGCTCCAGGTGTTGGATGGTGTATGGCCCGGAGAGACCGAAGCGGGGCGGAGCTCAGAGTCTAGACGTCCATCTCGGAGGCATGCGCACACGGTTCATTTATTTTTCCTGCTTTCTGTTCTACTCCTGAAAGTGATGCTGTAATCCCATGGTCACAAGCTGTGTCTCGGAGAAAGGGATTTTACAGTGACACCACTCCCGTGTGTGTGTTTTTTGTTTTTTGACACAGAGTCCCAATGACTGTACAAAGCCAATTCCTGTGATAGAAAAGGCTGCCTTTGTTTACAAGTCTGGTCACAGCAGTCACATGGTACAGGGCCAATTTCATTGGTACTAAACCCTAATCTGATCTGCTGTGTTCAAAGGATCACAGCGCATTCCCTTGAGGGCATGCGCAGGAAATGGGAGGATGTATGGGACTGTTCTCTCAAACCAAGAAAGCTCCCATGCAGCCATTTATATGCAGTCCCTGTTGTGGACCCCTCAATTTGGTTATCCCTTCAACGCTGTCTGTTTGACGGCAAGGGAATCTGACCAGGATTCAGTTGGACAATGCCCATGGCAGTGGCTTTCATCAACCATCAGGGAGGCACCAGAAGTCTTGCAAAAAGAGAGAGGGATCTGTTTTTTAGCATCATGTTCCAGCCCTTGTCCTGCACATTACAGGCATTGAAAACTGGCAGGTGAACTTGGTCATCAATGTGTCTGGACTCTGGAGAATTGTCTCTTCATTCTGAGTTGTTTCAAGACCACTGTCATAGGTGGGGTATGTTAGACTTGGACCTCCTGACTTCCAAGTTCAACAAACTAGGGAGCTTTGTCTCCGAATCCCATTGATCCTCTAGCCCAGGGACCTCCAAACTACGGCCCTCCAGGCTGTTGCGGAGCTACACGTCCCATGAGGCATTGTAAATCTCTGACATTCATAGACCTGACTAGGCATGATGGGAATTGTAGTTTCTGAACAACTGGAGGGCCACAGTTTGGAGGCCCCAGCTCTAGCCTCTGATGCTCTGGTGACTGATTTGTTTAGTCTAATTTATGCTTTTCTCCCTCTGAAACTCCTTTCTCACCTTCTCCATAGGATCCAGATAATGGTTATTCCAGTTATTCTCATTGCATTAAACTGGCCGTGGAGGACATGGTACCTGGACCTCAACAGATTTCTGCCAGAAACTGTGGACCATTCCCATTCCATACAGACCCTCCGTCCTGATGGCCAAGTTGCCAACCTGCTTCTCAGTTGCTGTATATAGGAGCTGGGCTGTTGAAGTCTATGTCCTCTTGGATTCTGTCATCCTCTATGCCAGGAGTCTCCAAAGTATGGCCCGTGGGCCACATCGGGCTGCTAGGTGGTTTTGTCCAGCCCACAGCTTGTCATCGGACTCACTGCAGGGGTGGACTCTGCTCGAGTTGAGGGGCTTGCTCTGCCTTCTGACAGGCATTGAGGAGGCGTGATTCGCAAGTCCCACAACTTGAATAAGCCAACAAAGCCTATGTTATTTTAGTGCAGACCTGCTGGCATCTCCCAGCTCCTGCCCCGCAGTTGGATTCAATGCAATTTTTTGCTGCAACAGCTTGTATGTGTAAAAGAGGGGCGGGACCCGGAAAGTGCATTATGTCTGCTCAAATGCTATTCCTTCAGAGAAGCAGCACAACGGTAATAAACACACTGATGCACGGGGGAAATGGCAGGAGGTGATGGGGAAAGGAATGTGCTGCGGGGGAGTGGCGACAAAAGTATAGAGGCGGGCTCTGATGGGGACAAAACTGTGTTTGGGGGAGACTGATGTGGGACACATGTGAGGGCTCTGATCGGGGACAAGTGTTGGGGGAGGACACTCTGATCTGGGACACAAGTGTGCAGGGGGGCTATGATGGGGACACAAATGTGGGGGGGAATCTGATGGGGGACACATGTGGGGGCGCTGATTGGTACATGGGCAGGAAGGGTTTTAATGGGTGTGGGGAGGTGGCTCTGAGGGGACACAAGCGTGTGGCAGGAGTTCTGATGGGGACACAAATGTAGGGGGGTGGCTGTGACGGGAACAAACAGAAATGTGCAAGGGGTGGTGTAAATGGGGACACAAGCATTTAGGTAGAGTCTGATGAGGACACAATTGTGTGGGGAGATTCTGCTGGGGACACAAATGGGCAGGGAGGCTCTGACAGGAACACAGATGTAAGGCCTCATGCACACTTAATGTTTAGCCCTGGTGCACGAGGCTCAGGAATTTAGGTGTGGGCGGAGGATACAGGTGGACCATCCAGCCCCGCTGATGGCAGCCTTTTTTGAAATTCTACTCTTCCATGGCTGAGGGTTCATTTATAAATAACTTTTTTCCCGGCCCGTGAATATATGTAAATTATACAATGTGGCCCTTGAAGTAAAACGTTTGGAGACCCCTGCTCTATGCTCTTGAAAGCTAGGAAATCAATGTCTTGCAACGCTCAACATTGCACTTGGAAAGCCTATTTGTCTTGGTGTATGAAAAGAAAATTATATTCCAGATATTCTCTGTGGGACAAATTTTGTCATTTCCTTGGTCTGGTCTGGATTAGCTTTGGGCCTTGAATACCGTTGATGGTCAAATCTTGGCTTTTGTGGTAGTTTCTCACAGACTGCTTGCCTCTCAGTCCTTAGTGAGGGCTTTTTTATAGGGAGTCTGTATCCTTATTCCTCCTGTACGTCTTCAGTGACATCTCAACCTGGTTTTGTCAGCTCTTCAGAGACCACTCTTTGAAACTATTGTTAATATTCTTCTGCCCCTTGCTTTCAAGGTTGCCTTTTTTATCCCTATCACTTGTGCAAGGTGGGTGTTTGAGTCCCTTTCTTGTGCTACACAAGGACTATTTTTTGAGGCAAAGTGCCTATTTCTCTTTCGTTCATTGACGGAAACAGCTCCTTTAATCTTGACCTTAGGGTTATATGCCTTCTATCAGGAGAGGACTAGGCAGAATCATGTAAAAAATGTAAAAACAGCAAAGCTGAACAGAACTGCCCAGCAGCTCAGTTTTTTTTTCGCCTAGTGTAGAAGGACCTGGCTCCCGGATGGAACCATTGGTCATGGAGTTTTTTCTACTTTTTTAATCCTGTGATCTACTATCAACAGCCGGCTGGGTGACAGGCTGGATAATATAGATCCTGGTAGTCTCCCCAGCCCGGCCATCGAGCGTGAGCAGACTTTTAGCGATGCGCTGGGTCGGCCATGACATGCCCCGTTTGCTCCAGGGGTGAGCTATATGCTTTGGGGCACTCATGACCAAGCTACTGCTGTCCGAGGCACAGTGTGCCGAGGCCAACAGCCACCCCATACCGCTCGGGTAATGGTCCAGCAGTCACCGCAGGACGAGTACGTAGGGTTCCACCTGTTTGGGCAGGATGGAACAGCTGGGCATTCCTGGGGAGGTCGACTAGGGGGTCCCTCACTCTCCCTTTCTTCTCTCCCTGTCTTTTCCCTCTTCCCCATGCATCTGTGGTGGCTGGGCCTGCTGTGTACCTCTGGGGGGGCTTTGAGTCCTGGCTGGGGGCTGCGCTGGGTGTTCGGGTTCCGCTCTCCACAGTGGAGGTGTTCTGGTCCGTCTATGTGGGAGGCCTCCGCACGGAGGTGTAGCGTGTTCGCTGCCATTTTCTTTACCTCAGGGTGGCCAGCAGCCATTTTCTTATAGCCCACACACTTTTTTGCTGAGGCGCCCATTTTCTTGTAGCCCGCGCTCGTTTTACTGAGGCGGCCGGTGGCCATATTCTTGTAGCCTCAGCATAGTTTTTGGCTCTAGCACTGGGAATTTTCTTTCTGAATGTCGCAAACATCATTGAACTCCTCAGACACAGAAGAACACCTCCAGACTCAGGAGAGAGCGGACGGCAGCGCTGTGCAGTACCAGGATCAGGGTGGTGAGTCCTCTGGGGGGCCCTCAGTCAGTGGCAGCTAGGAAGGTGGACCTTTTTGTGTACCTTGCCTTTGGTCCCTAACGGGGGTCAGGCAAGTGTGGGTCAGCATGGAGTCAGAAGCTGGCGCCTCTTCCCCAAACATCCCTGTGGTGGCGACTGGTGCCCCTGCACCACCTATAGACGCCCTGTTGGTGGTCCTGGAGTCCTTTGTTGCCAGGGTGGAAGCGGTGTGCGGGCGCAAGGGGGGTAAAAAAAAACACCCCCTCCCCCCACCATCTCCTGGGGAATGCTCTGATTCAGACTCGGGCCTTGCTGTGGCACACGGACCCTGTTCTGACGTGTCGGAGGATGCAGACCAGAACCGTTTAGACAGGGAGGATGACTCTGTGTCCGGGTCAGCACAGGAAAAGGTGCTTGTTGGAGCACTTATCACCGCAGTGCGGGATACCCTATAATTGGAGAATACGGCGGGGGCATCTACTGAGGGGTCGGTCCCTTTTGGGTCCCACAATCCAGCCCGCACTGCTAAGGTGTTTCGCAGTGGACCTTTTCGGTCCCAAGACACATGGCTGTCCTTTACCCCTTTGAGGAGAGTTTCCTGAAAAAATGAACATCTCCTCCGATTGTGGACCCCCCCCTGGTATCCAGGTTAAACACGGTAACCACAATTGCGGTGGAGGGGACCCCTGCTTTTAAGGACCCTGCAGACTGGAAGGCCGAGGCGGTGGCATGGTCCATGTTCAAGGTGGTGGGGTCAGCCTTGCAGCCAGTGTTGGCCACGGCCCGACCAGTTGTTGCCTTAAGTATGTCTGCGATGCAGCCTTAGATACAGCTCCCTTGCTTTCTAGAGCCTCAGTATCTGCTGTGGTGCTACGTTGCCTGATTTGGCTAAAATGCTGGTCCGCGGACCAGACATCCAAGAAGGCTCTGGTGGTTTTGCCCTTCCAGGGAGAGAGGCTATTTGGAGCTTTGCTGGATGACATTATTAAAAATGGGGGTAAGAGCACGTTGCTCCCACAATCCAGAAAAGTGAAGGAGCCACGCTGTAGGCCAGGGCCCTCCTTTTCTGCTCAGCTTTTTTTTTTTTCGTGGGCCCGCAGGTAAGCGTTCCCAGGGCGACAAGGTGCGTTCCCAGGGCGCCCACTGAGGGACAGAAGCGTCCCTGGTTTCGCAAGCCGAACATGCTGTCACAGATTTGAAGGTTTTCCCCCACCTGACTCACAGGTGGGGGGTCGCCTTCGAGAGTTTGCAGCTCGGTGGGACTCACTGCTTTTCGACCGGTGGGTCTCATCAGGGTACAAGATGGTTTCTTTCTTGTCCACCAAACAGATTTTCCCTCAAACCTTCATCTTCTTCCGGCTCGTCGGCACGCCCTGTTTGGGGCAGTGCAGGACCTGCTCATGCGTGGGGTGATAGTCCCTGTGCCGCCGCCGGAAAGGTTTCAGGGATTCTACTCCTGGATCTCAAGGCCCTCATCACCTTTGTAAAAGTACAAAGGTTCAGGATGGAATCAGTTCGCTCTGTGGTCGCTGCACTCCATCCGGGGGATTTTCTGGCGTCCTTGGACATCAAGGATGCATACTTGTATGTCCCCATATGCGTCGGGCATCACAGGTTTTTGCAGTCAGGGACGATCACTACCAATTTGTAGCTCTCCCCTTTTGGCCTGGCGTCGGCACCAAGGTGCTCGCCCTGATTCTAGCCTTGCTGAGGCAGCAAGGGATCACAATCGTGGGCTACCTGGACGACCTCCTGAGAGCTGTTTCCGCCTCAGAATTAAGGGAGGATGTGGCGATTGCCAGTCAGACTCTTTGGGAGTTTGTTTGGGTACTGAATCTCCAGAAGTCGGTGTTGGCGCCGACTCAAAGCCTGGAGTACCTGGGCTTGATTCTGGACTCCTCAGAGGCAAGAGTTTTTCTCTCTTCGAACAAACTGCAGACTCTTCAGGCTGCGGTGAATTTGTTGGCGTCCCGCAGGTGGTCGTCGGTGTGCTTTTGCATGCGAGTCCTGGCTCTCATGGTTGCCTCCTTCGAGGCGGCACAGTATGCTCAATTCCACACCCGAGTCTTGCAAAAGGAGATCCTGTCAAAATGGGACAAATCTCCATTGTCTCTTGATTGTCAAATCCGGGTGAGCCGGTCACACTAGAGGGGGGCACGGATGGACGTGATGTGCACGTGAGGAGGCGCGTGCGCTCGTAGGTGGGGGAGGGAGAACATCTATGGGACTGCACGGAGGCGAGGACGGATTGCTATAGGGGAATGAAGGGAGGAGACAGCTGCTCTCACCCCGACGTGTCGCACGCCGAACATCGCTCCACAGGCACCTTCTCACCGCGGTAACGGAGGGCACATATGCGCTGCGCTGAGCCGCGCTGCGGTAGAAACAGTCGGTGAGAAGCGGGGACGGAAGGACGGCTCGAGGCAGGAAGCGGGACACGCCGATGGGAGACTGAATCTGCCGAGCATACACTCTCTCTCACCCCCCCGGTAATACAGACCTCAGAGGGAAGCACGGAGGTAAGGTAGGAGAAATCATCTGTGGGAGAAGCAAAGGAGGAGCTGAAATTATTACTAAGCGGATAAGAAATGATAAGGAGCGCTGTGAAAGGTCTGTTACTCTCTACTTATAGTACATCTAGTGAAGGCAAGAAGTGTACTCTAGGAGGGGAAGCTGCCTGATCATTAACTTCACACAGCAAAGTCCAAAACTTTAAATTATAATGACTGAAACTGATGGAATATGAGAACAAGTGTATTTTCTGCATATTGCATGTATATAGCTCTGTTAAGCATCTGTTAAGCATTGTATGAGGAGTACGTAAAGAGCTGGTGCACGGCCAGGGGACAAGCAGGGGTTAAAAAGTTACCCCCCAAATTAGATACTTTTTTGCACTAAAAAAAAAAAAAACGCTACGCCCTGCTCTCTGAAAACTCATACAATACCTCTGACACTGGAAGGTAAATGGACAGCAGGGAAAATAGATCAGCCCTTTAGTTCCCCTGAATTCAGCTTTTTGTAAATCCATGCGATACCCCGGATACCCCGGATACCTCTCTGAAATTTCATAGATGGAAGTATAGATACACACACTGGGGGAGAGATCAAGAGAAAATCAAGAGATCATTAAGATTAAATGAAGACTCAACACTGGAACAGGGGAGATCAAGTAAATTAAATTACTGAAGGACACAACCCCTACCTCTGTATAAGATACACGGTAACCAACATAGTTTATTCCAAAGCCTCTGGGGGTCTTGAGCTTCGAATTTTTCCAGCGGGCTCTGTAGCCTCCCTGTTTTTTGTAACTTCTTTTTTTTTTGCTCTCTCCGGTTCTTTTCTCTTTTTCTTGCTCCTTTTTCGGAGCCTAGTGAATTTCTGGTATTCCAGAGATTGGACAAAAAAAAAAATCAACTTGCATGAATGTTGTAAAACACATAGTAACATTTATATATGTGGGGTGTCTGAGAAAGATAACAAGAACCTTGTATGGGGATAAGACCCGTCCTGGCAAATTGACTTGATACGGTGGAGAGAAACATAAAGGAGGGAGGGGAAAAGTACCCCCTTCACCGACACATAGAGATAAATAGGGGGAGGGGGAGGGGAGGAAAGGGAAGGAGGGGAGAGGGGTGTTGTCCTTTCCTTTTTTCTTTTCTTTCTCCCCTGTCTTTCCTTGCCCCCCAACCCTATCAATATATAGCTCTTTAGCACCCCCCCTCAAAGACGTGGCCATTGACACGGAAAAGCTCAGGGGTGAAATCCAAAAGGGGAAAGTAGACTAGATAGGGAAAGGAGGTCGAGCTGGGTAAGAGAATCAGAAGGAGGGGGGGGGAAATGAGCAGGATGGCAAGTAGATCTACTAAAGGGGGACCCCCGAAGACACCAAGCGAAAAAACACAAATAAGCTCTATTAGATCGTTCATGATTAAAGACGACACCCCACGACTACAAGGAGTAAAGCAACAACAGGTAAAAAAGGATAAGGAAAAGAAGATTGAAAACAAGAAATCTCAAAACGGAGACTCAAGAGAAACATCAGCGGAAATGAGAGAAGGAGGCAGAGAGCGACTCAGAAACTAGCAGGACGGATGAACACCGGTCAACTACACATGCCCCATCCAAGAAAGAAATGGAAGAGATGTTGCTGAGATTAGAGAATGTAATCAAAGGGGAGATACAGACCCTACGAACAGATCTTGGACACCTACTCTCTAGAGTAGAGGTAGTGGAAGAGAGGACGGATAAGCAAGAGCTGGAACTCAACACTTTAAAGGCTCAACTTGAGCAGTTACAACTCCAACAGAGACAGACCATGTACAGACTGGAGGACCAAGAGAACAGAAATCGAAGACAGAACCTAAGAATAAGATCTATACCAGAGGAGAAAGGAGAGGAGCTCAAGACCAAAATACAGGAGATCTTTAATCCCTTACTGGGACGTGCACCAGAAGAATCAATTAAGATCGAAAGAGTACACAGAGTGGGAAACCCTAGAAGAGCAGAAGCTGATCGAATTAGAGATGTAATCGTAAGGTTCCAGCTATATGAAGAAAAAGAAAGGATTTGGAAAAAGCTGAGGGGGGCTGCCCCGATAGTGTTTCAAGGACTAGAACTCCAGATATTCGCGGACCTTGCCCCAGACACATTGGCAAGACGGAGATCCTTAAAACCTCTTCTAAATCAACTTGTTGCTCAGAAAATTAAATATAATTGGGGGTTCCCCGCCTGCTTAATAGCAACAAAAGAGGGGAGGTCCGCGACTTTAAGATTCCCCGAAGATTTGGAGGACTTCTGCAATAGACTAGGAATTCAGTCCCCTGATCTACCTGGATGGGTGTAGATCCCGTAGGAGGGAAGTTTTAAAATTTTCTTTCCCTATTTTTTCTCCTCTTTCCTTCGCTCTCTCTCCTCTCTCTATCTCTTCCCCCTTTTTCGGGGGGGGGGGAGAGAGGGGGGGAGGGAAAGGAACTAAGTAGTTCGCCCCGCACTAGGAGGGGATAGTCCGATCCCCTCTGCCCCACTCGAAGTAAACGAGTGGGAGGAGGCAGTTCCAGACCCCACCTAGAGAGATCTGAACCAGGATATGGTAGCCGGTTCGGAGGTCAATAGGTGGCCAAACAGGGGGGGAGGGAGGGGGTGGGAAGGGGAGGGAGGGTCAAACGGGGGGGGAGGGTTGGGAGGGGGGGTGGGTTTGGGGAGGAGGGTCAGGGGATGGGGGGGAGGGAGAGAGAGGGAGGGGAGGGAGGGAAGAGAGGGGGGATGGGGGGAGGGAAGAGGGGGGGGGGGCGGGGGGAGGGAAGATACCCTATCTCACCAAAACAATCAGAAGAAAGCGTAACCTGAAGAAAAGAAAAATGTTAGACCTAGACCTGGGAAAGAAGACAGGGAGGAAAAGGATAAAAAAACATCAAAGATGCCAGTAATTAAATGTCTATCATACAACGTAAAAGGCCTCAATAGTCCATCTAAGAGGCATAAGGTGTTAAAGGAGTTGAAGAGATATAGGACAGACATTGCCTTCCTACAAGAAACCCATCTTACACTAGGATCAAACACAAGGTTATACTCCCCCGACTTTCCCATATGGTATTATGGAGATACCATCTCTAGTAGGGCCAGAGGGGTAGCGATAGGAATAGCGAAGGGGACACGGTTTGTCCTGACAGACAGATTGACAGACCCAGAAGGGAGATTCCTCTTTTTACGAGGAAAACTGGAAGAGGCGGAATATACTCTCGTAAATATATATGCGCCAAATACCTCCCCGATGAAATACCTTCTGGGAATATTAGGGAAATTAAAAGATTTCGGGAGGGGAAAGATAATACTGGGTGGGGATTTAAACTTCTGTATGGATCCAAAGGTTGATAAGACACACCAGACATCTGAAACCCAAGAGAAACAACTAAAAAAAGTAAAAGATAGCCTACATAGAAGCCAACTAGTAGACACATGGAGGATCTTTAACCCGAGCCAACGAGATTTTACATTCTATTCCCAGGTCCATGGGAGCTATTCTCGAATCGATCACATTCTTGTGGAACATAGAATGTTGGAAATGGTGGTCGAGACAAGAATAGAGACCATGACGATATCCGACCACGCACCTATTAGTATATCCATAAATATTTCAGGTAATCAAAGACCCTATCAAAATTGGAGACTAAACGAGGAATTACTGATTGAAGAGAAAAGCTTATTGAGGGTTAAAAAAGAATTAGAAGAGTATTTTAAGACAAATGAGACGGATGAAATTTCGGCAGCAACATTGTGGGATGCCCATAAGGCGGTGATAAGAGGGGTCCTGATCTCTGAAGGAGCAAGAAGGAAAAAAGAAGAGAAAAGTAAAAGGGAAAAACTAATAGAGGAGATCTTCAACCTAGAACAACAACATAAGATAATGGGAAAGCAACGAGATTTATACTTGAATCTAGTTGACAAGCGGAACAAACTTAAAGAACTAATGGATCAGGAAACAAGAAGGGAATTTAATTCAATAGCAAGAGAAAGATACAAATGGGGAAATAAAACAAGTAAACATCTGGCTCGGATAGTACAAAAAAAGAAATCAAGGAACCATATAGATAAAATCAAAAATGGGAAAGGAGAGGTCTTACACACAACAAAAGATATCGCAGAAACATTTCGACTATACTACGAAAAACTTTATTCGGTTGAACAAAAGAATTGGCTAAAAGGTGAGAAAGAAAAAAAGATCACAGCATTTTTAGAAGAATCAGGATTATCAAAAATCAGTCAAATAGACGCAGAAGGGATGGATAGGCCAATTACGGAAAATGAAATCAAAGTAGCACTAACAAGCTCAGCCTCAGGTAAAAGCCCGGGCCCAGACGGCTTTACAGCAATGTATTACAAAAAATGCAAGGAGATACTCATACCAAGGCTATGTCAGTATTTTAATGGTCTCGGAAAGGAGTATAATCTAAGTAGGGAGGCATCAGAGGCAACTATCACCATCATTCCGAAAGAGGGCAAAGATACGGGAAGTTGCTCGGGCTACCGGCCGATATCTCTGCTAAATACAGATTTAAAACTGTTTGCAAAGGTACTGGCCGGGAGAGTTAGACAAGAAATTACAAAACTGGTGCACCCGGACCAGACGGGGTTTATCCAAGGAAGAGAGGGAAGAGATAACGGAGTAAGAACACTCCTGATAATTCAGAGAATGAAGGCAATGAGGTCCCCAGGCCTTCTCCTGTCGATAGACGCAGAAAAAGCGTTCGACAGGGTAGACTGGGGACTTATGCTGCTCACCCTGAAGGGAATGGGGTTCGGACAGAGGATGATGGATTGGATTGCCACCCTCTATAGGTCTCCCACGGCCAAAATAAAAATAAATGGTAGTCTCTCTCAAACCTTCTTAATGAAAAATGGAACAAGGCAGGGGTGCCCTCTGTCGCCACTCTTGTTCGTGCTATCATTGGAACCCCTACTGGCCAGGATCCGTAACTGTCAAAAAATAAAGGGGGTCAAAATAGGAGAGGAGGAACACAAACTCGCTGCTTTTGCAGACGACGTCCTCTTCTATTTAGAGGAACCTAAAACATCAATCCCAAACCTATTAAACTTATGCAGCGACTATGGAGAATTTTCAAACTTTAAATTAAACATCACTAAAACAGAGATTATGAGTATAAATATAAGTAAGATAGATGAGCAACTCCTGAAAGCGAAGTATCAGTTTGCTTGGGTTAAAGAACTTAAATACCTAGGGATATTGTTAACCAAATCAATTAGGAAAACCTATGTGATAAACTTCATCCCCCTATTAAATGAAATTAAGACAGAAAAAAAAAGGGTGGAAAATAGAGCAATATCATGGATAGGACGAATTAATTACTGTAAAATGGTTATCTTACCAAAAATGTTATATAAATTTCAGATGATCCCTATAGCCCTCCCAAGAACACTGTTCTCTGCCCTTAGAAAAGTAATTATGAATTACATATGGAGAAATAAGAAACATAGGATATCGCTCCAGACGTTAAAACAACCCAAAAAAAAGGGGGGGACTTGCTGTTCCGGACATTAAGGGATATTATGACGCAGTTGTGTTAACAAGAGTGGTGGAGTGGGCCAGAGTCAACAAAGAAAAAAGGTGGGTAAGATTAGAAAATGAATTATCACAGGTGAGGTTGGATAAGATAATTTGGAACCCCCCCCAATTTAGGACACTAGATAAAAACTTACATGAGATAACAAAAAATGCACTTAAAATATGGGACACTGTTTACAGGAAAACTGAGAAGGTATACAACTCACCCCTTATAGCACTGAAAAATAATGATTATTTTGCACCAGGTAAAACACAAGTAGGGGGAAATTGGATTAAAAAGGACACTGCACAATTAAGGGATATAATGAATGAAGGTCACATTAGAACACTACAGGAGTTAGGACTCCAAAAGAATTTAATGGAAATTAATGAATGGAGGTATCGACAGCTAAACCATTTTATCCAAGAACTCCCACATCCATTGAGGTCAGAAGATCAGTTATCAGAACTGGAAAAAATATGTACCATGGAAAGCTCTAAAGGAACCACCTCAAAGCTGTACGGGATTCTACTAAAGATGGAGGAGCAGAGTATACCTCCATTCATTAAAAAATGGGAAAGGGAACTTGGGACACAGCGAGATAAGGTCACAATAAAGAAAATGTTGGCTCTGACACACTCCTCTGCGGTAGACAGCCGCACTGCGGAGATGTGCTTTAAATGCATAACCGGGTGGTATATGACACCAGATAAATTAAGAAAATTTAAAGAAGGGCAAACAGGAGATTGCTGGAGGGGATGTGGATCACTAGGAAATATGGCCCACCTTTGGTGGGGATGCCCCAAGGTTAAGAGGTACTGGGAAAAAATACTGTCCTGTGTGGAAGAGATCACAAAGAAAAAGATCGAGATGGACCCATGGATTGTCTTATTCCACGGAGGGCAAGAAGGTATAAAAAACTATAAGAACACCCTTGTACCGCACCTATTAAACACAGCAAAGAGATTAATCCCAAGGGGGTGGCAAGAGACGGAGTGCCCCCCAATCTGGGAATGGATCGATGCGGTCGAAGAAACCTATAAAATGGAAGAACTGAAAGAGGGAATAGAGGGCAACAACATTTTACAAAGCACGAAATGGGACAACTGGAGAACCTTTAAGAAATCATGGAGTTACGCGGAAAAGTTAAGGGAAGATATCTAAAAAATTACCCTAGAAAAAGTTAGAGAGAACTAGAGATACAAGAGATTGTTTAAGGTGAGATAGGGGGGGAGGGGGGGGAGGGGAGGATAAGGGGATAAAATTGTAATGGTAAATTTTTTTTGTCTGTTTCTTTCTTTATCTCTTTCTAAAGTAAAGGGAGTAGAAAGATTAGAATAACAATACACAAAAAAAAGAGAAAGAAAGAACTACATAAGAAGAAGCAACACTAATGATGCGAAACCAAAATAGAGATGCAATGGGCTGGCACGCAGAACATGAGCATAAAATGCACGCTCTATGAGGTAGAGTCTGAAGTGAAAAAAAAAAATAAAAAATCCGGGTGAGCCGCCTAGTCAGGAAATCCCTGATCTGGTGTCGGAGGTCTCCAGCCCTTTAGGCCGGGAAGTCGTTCCTTTTCACTGGACGGTGATCACGACGGACGCCAGCCTGACCGGTTGGGGGGGAGTATGGGGCGTACAGTCGACACAGGGTCGCTGCACGCAGAAAGAATTCCGCCTGCCGATCAATGTGCTGGAACTTCAGACGATCAGGCGGTGCCTCTCCACATGGTCACAAAGGCTGCAGGGACGCCAAGTCAGGATCCAGTTGGACAACGCCACGGCGGTGGCGTATGTCAACCATCAAGGGGGAACAAGAAGCTCGGCTGAAGAATTGGAGGTTGCTCACATCCTGCGGTGGACAGAGCATGCCGGCTCTATCGGCCGTGTACATTCCGGGCGTAGAAAACTGGCAAGCGGACTACCTAAGTCATCAGATGCTGGACCAAGGAGAATGGTCGCTGCACCCGGATGTGTTTCGACTCCTTTGCCTGTGATGGGGCACGCCAGATGTGGATCTCCTGGCTTCTCGACTTAAACCAAAGGTATTGAGGTTTGTGACCAGGTCCAAAGATCCCTGGGCGGACGCAACAGACGCGTTGGTGGCTCCATGGAGACAGTATTGGCTAATTTATGCTTTCCCCCCACTAAAGCTTCTTCCTCGTCTGCTTCGCAGAGTAGAGACCGAGGTGATTCCTGATGATTCTAATCGCCCCAGATTGGCCTTGGCGCCTCTGGTATGCGGACTAGTGGCAGATGTTCCTTGGCGACTGCTGCTGCGAGAGGACCTTCTGTTGCAAGGTCCTATACTTCATCCTGCTTTACAGTCGCTGGTTTTAACGGCATGGCTGCTGAAAGTCATGTGCTAAAGGACCTAAGCCTGTCGGATTCGGTTATTTCCACCATGCTGAGGGCACGGAAGTCATCTTCTCGGAGGATTTATCATCGCGCGTGGAAGGCCAACATCTCTGTGTGAGGAGATGGGGTGGCGTCTGCGTACGTATTCGGTTTCCATGATTCTGCTGTTTTTGTAGCGTGGAGTGGATCAAAAACTTGCCTTAAGTTTTGTGCGCCAGGGGAAGCTTTTGTCATCACGTCAATCACTTAGTCTCTGAATAGGAACGCCCACTCCTACGGGAGCCACTACCCGGAAGCCGGGGGGAAAATGGCTATACAACGGTATGTACAGCGAAAAAAATTAAGAAAAACAGCATACTGTACATGTCGGCAGTATGCTGGATGGAATGGTATATACATGTTTTTTAGGGTGAACCTCCGCTTTAAGCACCATTTAAGGGACAGATCTCAGCCTTGGCTGTCTTTTTTTTCAACAACCCTTGGCGGGTCATTCACTGGTGAGCGCGTTTGTGCAAGGGGTTCGACATGTGGCCCCTCCGGTTTGACCACCACTGCCTCTGTGATATTTGAATCTAGTGCTCTCGGTACTTCAGAAACCACAGTTTGAGAACATTAGAGAGATTCCCCTATTGACACTCTCTCAAAAAAGTAGACTTTCTGGTGGCTATTACATCTGCCAGGAGAGTTTCTGAGTTGGCGGCCTTGTCTTGCAAGTCTCCCTACTTGATCTTCCACAAGGAAAAGGCGGTACTACACCCGCAGCCTTCGTTTCTCCCTAAGGTTATTTTGGCTTTTCATCTAAATGAGGACATTGTGCTTCCATCCTCGTGTTCTTGGGCGTCGCATCCCAAAGAGGTTGCTTTGCATTGCTTGGATGTGGTTCGAGCTCTGCGGCTGTATCTGTCTGCTATGGCTCCATTTCGGAGGTGAGACTCACTGTTTGTGTCGGTGTTTGGTCCAAAGAAGGGCCTGGCTGTTTCGTCGGCCACCATTTCTCGTGGATCTGACGGATCGTGATTCAGGCTTATGCCCTAAAAGGGCAGGCGCCTCCCTTTCCTGTCAGGGCGCATTCGACCAGGGCAATGGGTGCTTCCTGGGCTTTCCGACATCAAGTGTCCTTTTCCCAGGTGTGCAAGGTGGTGACATGGTCGTCCGTTCACACTTTCACAAAATTTTACAAGGTTAATGTGAGTGCATCTGCGGATGCTTCCTTCGGCTGCAAAGTTTTGCAGGTGGCTATTTAAGGTTGCAACGCATTAGTTGAGGAGCTCTGGTTGTTTGGATGGAGTTTGTTTGCTTGCTGTTCCCACCCCTCGTTTTTTTGACACTGCTTGGGGACGTCCCGAAGGTCAAGATTAAAGGAGCTGTGTCCGTCCATTAACCAAAGAGAAAATCCTTTTCTCTGAAGTTCATTGACGGACACAGCACCCACCCCTCCTATTTATGTTTATACTGTTTTTTGATGAACGGAGCTGCTGGATGCAGTGTGAGGGGTTATAGCCAGTAGGACCGCCCCCTGGGTGGTACTGTTCAGCTTTGCTGTTTTTACACGATTCTGCCTAGTCCTCTCCTGATATAAGGCATATAACCCTAAGGTCAAGATTAAAGGAGCTGTGTCTGTCAAACTTCAGAGAGAAGGATTTTACGGTGAGTACAAAAATCCAAAAAAAATTTCCATGGTGGTTCCTTCTTTTCACTTTAACTGGATTATTGTTCTACCATCTCTGTCCTGCTCCTAATCATCCAATGCATGTTGCTTTCCATTGGATATGGTACATGCTGTTCGAGTTTCTCTCAGCTACAACTAACGTTTGAGGTCCAACATCTATTTGTCATTCCTGAATATTTCTTAGGTGGATTTGAAAGGGCATCATTTAAAGTGGAACTTCAGTAATGTTTTTCAACTTTTTTTTCAAAAAAAAATTCTGCCAACAAATACCTTATACAGCCCACTTTCTGTTAATTGTCTGGTAAAAAGCCTAGGCTTATAACTTCATGCACAGGGCAGGGGGGGGAGAGTCATAAGAGGGCCAATGAGAGCTGCAGAGCTGGAGGTGTGCCTCTGTGTAAATCCAGGAAGTTAACAGGCAGCAGCTTCAGCTGCCCAGGGAGATTTCTGCAGGCTATTTGGCAAGTACAGAATCACAGTATATATAAAATAATATGCAAAGTGGTTGGAGGAAAGCTATGTGAGCAGACTGCAGTTCCGTCATTAAGTTGGTGACCTCTAGGGTACGGTACCCCCTTTCCTGTTTAAAGCACATTTCACTAGATCAGTTAGTGTTTTGTGGGATTCGTCTGATTTTTGACTTACTGTAAAATCCTTTTCTAGTAATAGTTTTCCACCTCTTCTATTCTTGCTTTTGTTCTTATGATCCACCCCTACTATTGCTTGCTAACAAAACTCCGCTATACTTGGATTGTGAAGGGTTATACTGGGCTATCCTTAGTTTTGTTTTGCCACATTGCTCATTCTCCTAAAGGCAACAGCATAACTCAGTATACCTGAATACTCACCTGGTGTCCCGTAATGTACTCCATGGAAAGGATTTTATAGTTGGTCAAAAATGTTGTTTTATATTGGATAGCTTACTACAAAGCATACTTCTTAAAATAAATTCTTGAACTTTCTTGTGAAAAAATAAATTCTTGAACTGTTACTAACCTTTTTGAGTGAACTGGAAGGGCTTGAAATGTCAAAGTAGATTTTAATTTCATGTTTTATTTCTTAATGACCTGACCCTCACAGTCTGTCCATACTTTTTAACGTTGTGTTTCTATTTATTGGTACAGTTTATCCCATTTAATTGGTAAAGCAGTGTTCTGTCACATTCTGTCTCAAACATAGATTATCTGTAGCCAGTGCCTCTAGTAACCTTTGCAGCACAATAAGTCTTGAAGTATCCCTCTTCTGTAATAAGTTGAATGTGTTTTTTTTTCTCTGCATAGCTCATTCATATGGCAGAATTGTAAGATTAACGTACTGTGTAAGTGTCTTTATCAGAATTTATTGTGGTAGTGCCATCATCATACATGATTATACATAGCATGCATTCTTTTCCTGCATCTTGAGCCTTTCCCATACATTGCTTAAAGTGTCTCTTCAGTTTTTTCAACTTTCCATCTATATTCCATAAATCCTCTGCCTTTGTTGTTTTAACTTTGGATAGTAAAACATATTTTTTTTCTGCAAGTAAATACCTTATACCTTTAAAAAGTATAGGATGAAACGCGTCGAATGATGCTCCCAGTATTACTGCATACCATTGTTGTCTCCAACCAAAATCTCACCCACTGTGGGTTGCTGTTTATCTAAGTCCTCTTTTTTTTACTTTTAACAATAAACCCACCATACAGTGTATATACCATGTGTGTTTTTTTTTTGTTTGTTTTTCATATCACACTATTGAACAACTTTTTTACCTCAGAACACCTACCACACAAGTTCTACCCCATTGAGGCATTTCCTCATCAATGCCTTATTGACCCCTATGCTGTACGGTATATGGGTCCGCCTCATCTAGTAAGCGTGCCAACCTTTATTTTGTTTTTGCACATATTTGGTCAAGCGTGTTATCACTGTCAGTTATTTTAGTTTACCACCAGAATCTTTTAATTAATTTTGGATTATATCTGAACTATTTTTAAACTTGTATTTATTTATTCCATAACCATTTACCACACGATATTGTTGGTCTATATCTTCATTTTTTATTTCACTTTGGATTTCACTGTTTCATTATTACAGTGGGGTACTAATGTGCTACCAAAGTGTTAGAGAAACCAAACTAATAATAATAAAGTGCTAAAGTGAAAGTGTAAAAAGCAGCTAGACTTCTATAGTGTTGCCAGCACCCATGTAAATATAATGAAGTAGCGCTAATTACTCTAATAATAAAGTGCTAAGTTAATATATCAGTAAAAAATGGATCAGTCTGATTTAAAGTGCATCACATTTGAGATAATATCTAAATAAATTAATCTAATATAAAGTGCATCACCAGGGCCGGCCCTACCATGGGACCCGATGGTACCATTGTACCAGGCAGCACTTTCAGGGGGGCAGCAAATTTCCTGCCCGCACGCCATCCCATTCCGCCAGCTCCACTCTCCACTCCACTGTGGGGCTAATTGCCGCCCGACTGCTCCTCCCGTTCCACTCTCCACTCCACTGCGGGGTTAATTGCATGAATAGAGCCATAACAGGTCATTTTTATACTCCTATATACATGTATAGAGCCATGATAGGTCCACTTTAGTTATCATGATATAAAATAATGGATGTGGGGGCATTTTGGTGGGCGTAATTTTTTTTTTTGGGGGGGGGGGGGGCAGCATTTCATTCTTGGTACCAGGCAGCACAATGTCTTGGGCCGGCACTGTGCATCACATATGAGAGCATAAAAATCAATAAACTAGAGAAAAAGTCCATATAAGTATATATTAAACTATAAATAAGTCTATATGTAAAGTGCATATAAATTGTGCATCTGCAAATAATCTGATGATCCAGGGAGAAAATCAGTCTTTCCAACGACAGGATGTCTTCATATGTAAACAAAATGGAGAGCGGAGGAGGGAGAGGGACGGGTAAGGGAGTCCAAATCTGCAGATGTATGTAGATATCACAGAATTATTTCTTGAATCCACTCCCAGTGGTGCTAGCCTCCCCCAGTGGTGCTAACCTCATAGATGGACCCCAACCAGCCTAGTAGTGCATCAAACGGTGATGAACCATGTGTCCTGGACAGGGGACCGCTGCAGCTGTACCTCCGATCTCACCAGCAATTCCTACAAAATATTGCCTCTAGACCTACAGGGTTAAAAGCAAAAAAATAGGCTCTCCATAGTGTAATAATTTTTTAAAGAAGATTCTTGCATTTAAATAGGCGATGACAGTATAAAACAGCAAAAAACACCAGACAACAAAAATAAACGCCATAAGCGGGGACTTCCGGTCACGGCCGTAACCGGAAGTAACGTCACCAAGCTCGGAGGACAGATGGTAGCCTTTCAGGGCTGAAGCTAGTGCCGAAGAAACTGATTGGTAAAATCTCTGACTTGGTGTAATTCAAAAATGTGACACCTGGCTATGCGCTGATAATTTCTCCATCAGGTTTAGCAACAAGACAGTGAGATCTACAATAAAACATCGTCGGCATACGCCAACAGCTTATATTCCGAGTGGCCAACCGTAATCCCCCTGATGTTCGGATTGGCTCTTATTTTCCAAAGCAATGGGTCTAAGACCAAAGCAGATAACGGACGAAAGTGGACACACTTGCCTCATGTCATTCCGAATAGAAAATACAGGGGATAATCCCCCGTTCATCCTGATCTTGGCTGCCGGGGAGACCTATAGCGCTAAGATCCAACGCATCATATGTGGACCTATACTCTGCCTCCCCAACACAGCGTTGAGGAAATCCCAGTCCACGGGATCAAAAGCCGCCTTGGCATCGGTGGAAAGAATCAAATAAGGAGGCAGATGACTATGTGTACGGGGGCCAAGTTAATGAGCTGGAGCGCTCTGATGGAATTATCTTGTGCCTCCCCAAACCACTATGAAACCTATCTGATCAGGGTGGGCTATTTTGTGAAGTAGGTGTTTTGGCGGTTAGCGAGAATCTTCGCAAAAATCTTCAATTTCATTACTGAATACAGACTTGGATGGTAGCTCTGCGCGGAGGGTGGTCTTTCTCTTCCTTCGGGAGAACTGAGATGTGTGCCAGTGAGGTCCCCCTGTGGAAAGCACCCATTAGTAGCAAGAGAATTGAAAAAATAGGATTCTTTAAAAACTGCTTACCTGTAAAATACTTTTCTTGGGAGTACATAAAACAGAGCCTTTGATAATTAGTGGGTTAGTCACCATCAGGTGATTGGACACTGGCAACCCTAATTACAAGGCAAGTTCATCCCCTATATAACCCTTCCCAAATGGAGAGTACCTCAGTTTTGTAGCAAAGCAGTAAGTATCCCAATGTATAATCCCAAAGAGGGGCGAGAGCTCCGTGTCCTGTGATGTACTCCCAAGAAAAGGATTTTACAGGTAAGCTGTTTTAAAAAAATCCTATTTTCTTGTTCGTACATCACGGGACACAGAGCCTTTGATAATTAGTGGAATGTCACCAAGCAATGCCCAAATTGAGGGGAGGGAAACACAGATCAGAAAATATAGACTGCCAACCTACAAGAAGTCCTATACTGCTGCCTGCAGCACACTGCGCTCGAAGGTGGCATCCTCGTGCCCTTTACATCCACCTGATAGAATTTAGTGAATGTATAGGCCGAATACCAAATTGCAGTCTTGCAGATCTAAACCATGGAGGCCTGGTGATGCACTGCCCATGAAGCACTAACTGCTCTAGTCAAGTGCGCTTTAACCTGAAAAGGAGGAATTTTCTTCTTTTCAACATAAACCTGAACAATAACCTGTCGAATCCATCTAGAAATAGTAGACTTTGGCGCTGCCTGGCCCTTCTTGGGGCCTTCAGGCAAAATAAATGGACAATCAGTCTTGCGTATCTGAGCCGTTGCCTGCAGATAGATTCTGACTGCTCTTAGAACATCTAGAGTGTGTAACAACTTCTCCTCCATGGACTGCACATCTGGAAAAAGACAGTAGGACCACATCTTGATTCGGATGGAACCCTGAAACCACTTTAGGCAAAAAGGTCGGGTGAGGATGCAACACCACCCTGTCTCTGTGAATAATCAAATATGGCTCTTTACAAGAAAGATCTGCTAATTCTGATACCCTTCTGAGGATATGGCTACCAGAAAAAAACGATTTCTGTGTCAAAAGAACTAAAGACGCATTGTGGAATGGTTCAAAATGTTTCTGTAAAACAGACAAAACCAAATTTAAATACCATTGGCACACGGGAGGCTTAACCAGCGGATTCAAGCGCAGTGCCCCTGGACAAAGGCCCTTATCAGGGAATGAGAGGCAAGTGGTCTTTGAAAGAATACCAACAAGGCCGAAATCTGGCCCTTGATGGTGCTCAAGGCCAGCTTCATTTCTACACCTAATTGTAGAAAGGCAAGAATCCTGATAATGGCATACTTTCTAGGATGCCACCCTCTGGTTTTACACCAGGAAACATGTGCCTTCCAGCTTCTGTAGTAGATGAGCCTGGAGGCCGGCTTCCTAGAATTAACCAGAGTGCATAGGACTGGCCCACGACCCTTTAGAATGTGGGTCTCAACAGCCAATCCGTCAAATTCAGACTTCTGGGCGCAGCGGAAGAACCCAAAGTATTCCTTCTGCCATCTTTAATTTTTTCCGCATACCAAGGTTGTCTGGGCCAAGCCAGTGCCACCATAATTACTGGCTTTCCTTCCCTTTTGACCCTCCGAAGGAATCGCGGGAGAAGTGGAACTGGAGGGAATCGGTGTGTACTGATCCTATGGAAACGTTAAGGCATCTGACCCTTGCGCTAGCGAATCTTTTGTTCTTGACACAAAGGTGTCCAGTTTTTTGTTGAACCTGGACGCCAACAGGTCTATATCCGGGGTACCCCATTTCCGACATATGGCCTGAAATATGTTGGGGTGTAGAGACTATTCTCCTGGAAACTGCTGCAGGCGTCTTAGGAATCCACCTGCCAATTTCCTACCCCTGGAATGAAGGCCACAGACAGGCAAGGAACATGCCTTTCTGCCAAACTAAAAAATTATTCACCTCTTTGGGCATCCCAACTCCTGGTGCCCCCTTGGTGATTGGTATAGGCCACTGCCGTGGCATTGTCAGACTGTTCCCGGACAGGGCAACCTTGCAACTTGTAATTCCAGACCCTGAGGGCTAGACAAATTGCCTGAATCTCCAGAATGTTGATGGGCAAGACCCCTTCGACTCAGGACCATCTTCCCTGGGTGGAGTATTCTTCCAGAACTGCTCCCCAGCCAATTAGGCTGGCATCTGTGGTTACGACCTTCCAAGTAACTGGAATAAAGGATTTTCTTTTCAGTAGATTCTTGGTCAGTAACCACCAATTGAGGCTCTGGCGTACCCATGGTGATAGGCACATTGGAATATCCAAAGCTTTAACTCTTTTTTTTGTTCCAGGCAGAGAGGATGCTGCTCTGTAAAGGCCTTGAGTGAATCTGGACGTAAGGGACAGCCTCGAATGAGGCCACCATCTTCCCTAATAGGGGTGCAACGGATCCAACGTACGGATCGGATCATTTTTCGGATCAGCAAAAAAAATGTAACGTGGCTCAAGCACTTTCAGCATGTGTTTAAAGCCCTCGTTTTGCACAACCGAATATGGCCTCATGTCTGCACCTATAAACACACCGATGTCGTTTGTGATGGCTTTTGCCCGGTCTGATTGTGCAACAAGGGGCTGCTTAAATGCTGCGCTGATGAGCGGTTGTTGAGCAGCTTTTGTTTTCATTTTCACTCCTGTCAGTGAAACACCAGGGTGATGACACTTCATGCATGGCCATGCTTGATGTGTTTCCACTGTCATATGGCTTTTTTTGTGCCACAGTGCCTACACACCATCACGGTTTTATCCACTAACCTCTTTCCTTCATCATATTTGACAGGGAAGCCAAAATGCTCTCATACAGGGGATTTAAATGACGCAGGGCGCTCCAAGCTCCTACGTTTCTCCACTCGCCATGACCACGCTGTGTGTGGACTGAACATGCACACAACTTTTTTTTTTCCATAAATCAATCCGCGGATCACACGTGTGCGGTTCGGATCAATATCTTCGGTTCGGATCGATGACAATCCGTTGCACCACTATTCCCTAATAATCTCCATACATAGTCGAATGGAAGGATTTTTTCTTGCTATGACTACCCGGACCAAATCCTTTTATGGCTTTGGCATTTAAACCCGATAAGAATACTCTGCTTTGGACTGTGTTTATGACCATGCCCAAATACTCTAGCCTTTTTAGGAGCTGTAAGGAGATTTTTTTTAGATTGAGAACCCAGCCTAGGTACTCTATTGTGCTCTATCACATTGCGGTCTAAGCGTGCTATGGACTGTTCTTCCTAGTAGCAAATGATCCGGATAAGCTGTCACTGCTATGCCCCGAGCCCTTGGTTTTGCCAGGGACGGGGCTAGAATTTTCGTGAACACTAGAGGAGTGGTAGCAAGACCGAAAGGTAGGGCTACAAATTGGAAGTGGCGCTGATCCACCCCAAACCTTAGAAACCTTTGGTGGGCGGGAAATATTTGCACTTGTAGATATGCATCCTTGATGTCTATTGATGCCAGGAATTCTCCTCCCTGAAGGGTGGAAACCACCGAGCGGATTGACTCCATGTGGAAAGAACGAACGTTTAGAAACTGATTCAGGTCTTTTAGCTCTAGAATAGGTCTGACATCTCCGTTCGGTTTTGGAACCGTAAAGAGGTTTGAGTAGAGCCCCGAGCCCCTCTCTTCTGGGGCTACTTCTATAATTACAGATGTTCTAATGCCAGAAACAAAGGGCCTCCTCTTTTCTGGATCTTTGGAGACTTAGGTAAGTTTAGGAAACGAGATGGCGGAAGCTCCCTCAACTCCAGCTTGTAGCCCAGAGACAAAGTGCAGGTTAACCATTTGTCCTGAATCTCTTCCCGCCAGGTGCCTGCAAACTGCAGCAGCCTTCACCCCCACTTGGCCGAGCAGGGGCACCTATTTATAGGGAGGCTTTGGGATTCTGCTTAACAGATCTTGAACCCCAAGGTGACTTTTAGCTTTGGGCTTTTCCCCTAGTATTGAACTGGGGAGGTCGTTTGCCACTACCTGGAGGTCGAGGCTCCAGGGGCTGGGGAAAGAACGTCTAAATGAAGGATGTTTACTCTTCTTAACCAGTAACAACATGGTTTTGCCCCCGGTAATCTTCTGGATATATTTTGTCCAGATCATCCCCAAACAAGCGTTCCCCTTAAAATGGGAACCCAGTCAAATATCTTTTGCATGAAGCCTCGGCTGCCCAATGCTTAAGCCAAAGAGACCTGCACATGTTTACCAGCAGGAGATTAAGGCAAAATGCTTGCTGAACAGAATCCATGATGGCATCAACCACAAAACACAAGGCCTTAGGAAGGTCTGCATAAAACTCGACTTCCTCAGTAGGAAGGAGGTTAACCACCTGCTTATTTTTGTTCCTTGAAGAACTGGCACATGCTAATTGCTGCAACTGCAGGTTGGACCACAGCGCCAGCCACAGAAAAGGAGGCTTTAAATAAAGATTCCAGCTTTTTATCAGTTGGATCTTTTATTTTATTTTTTTAACAAGAAATATCAGTTGGATCTTTAAATCCCTGAGCATTGTCCACAGGAGAGGTCAGGCTTTTATTCACACAATAAACTACCACATCTACTGCTGGCACCTGCCATTTCTTGGTGAACTTTTCCTCTACTGGATAAAGCAGGGAAAGCTTAGGAGGAGAAAATATTTTATCCGGATAAACCCAGTCCTCCCTACAACAATTTTTCCAGCCAGGGATGAATTGGGAAGTTATACGCAGCCTATGAGGATTTCTGGGATACCAAGGAGGAAACTGAGGATATGGCAGCCTCAGCAGAGGGCAATTTGTTTGTGGTATGCACCAACTCGGTATAATATTGCACATGCACTTTGAGGGCCCAAGAGGCAAAAGAGCTTCTCCTCCCCTGAGTCGTCCAACTGCTGCTGATCCCCATCCCCAGATAGGGATACTTCATCATTATCAGAATGCTCTGGGAACCCAGAGCAGAGGAAGGGGATCTACCCCTTTTTCTGCTACTCTTTAAGGAAGATGTGATTAAAGGAGCAATCCTTCCTTATAAACCATCCAATACAGTTTTCATAGTGTCTTCAGTGACATATGCAGGGGGTGCAAAATTGGGAGAGGCTGCAAAGCCTGACGGGCACTGATTCATCCTGTGAGGCTGCCTCCAGTCTTTCAGGGGGTGGCATCCTGCAAGCATGTACATAACCCCTAGATCTAGGCAGTGATTTCTTAATGCCTCTTTTACCTGCCCCTAAAGCCCTCTTACTGGGAGACCTAGTCCTAAGCTGCAGAGGTACTAGTACAAAATGCAATCATTGTTGTGCCTTTGTCTTACAATATTAACATTAGCTAAGTCTGCACAACCTGATGCCAAGTAGATATGCCTGGGTCAAATCCACTGAGATGCTTACTGCCCACAGCTCTGTCCCCCACCGCTTACAGGGGCTCCGACGTTCTGGGCTTTAAATATTACTGCTTTGCGTCTGCTCACTGGTGCGCTGTGCACGGCGCGCGCAACCACGCCACCTCCTTCCCCGCCGAGTCTGCTGTAAAAGTGCGCCCCGGCGTTGAATTGTGATGCGGGGGGGGGAGACCACCTGAGGACTGTGTGGGACCCGTAGGCCTCTTTTAGTTTGAGCCTGCAGCGGAGGCGGTGAGCGGCTTCACAGACCAGCTTCACTGAGCATGTATCCTGGATGGCATGAAAGTATACACCAGGTATGTCTTACTCCCTCTAGTGGTGAAAACCAGGTAAGACATGCAAATTACTTAAAGAAGATAATCCATAAGGTGTACTTAGGATTGTCTTTGCTTACCTTATCCCCACCGCAGGAAACTGCTGAAAAACAGACACCCAATACGGTGGGCAATGTTGTGCCAACCTTCTGGGTTCCTACTTACAGGATCCTCTTCCCTGGACCTGTAGAAGACTCTGCCAGAAATAAACTTTTCGTGCAACTTTTATTTTGTGCACCAAAGCACTGGATCCCAGAGCCCAGTCTTCAGGGAGAGACATTACAGGCAAAATCTTGTTTCTTCTTTCACGAGGCCCAGGTACCATCCATCTTAGGCGTTTTTAATTGGCCCAAGGTATGGATCCGGTTGTCTAGCTTCTAGGCCCCGTAGAGACCATCAAACAGAGCTTTCTTCTTAGCACATCTTCAACGTGACCAACCACCTTAGAGACTGGCGAAAAAACTGAGGTACTCTCCTTTTGGGAAGGGTTCTATAGGGGAGGAACTTGCCTTGTAATTAGGGTTGCCAGTGTCCAATCACCTGGTGGTGACTATCTAACCCACTAAGTAATTATCAAAGGCTCTGTGTCCCGTGATGTACGAACAAGAAATGTACACAAGGGGTTTTGAAGCTGCTTGAAGAACTTCAAGTAGTAAGCTTTTGTGAAACCATCTGGGCCCATGCTTTTCCCAGCAGGGAGAGACTGCACAGTAGCCCAGAACTCTGCATTAGAGATAGGGAGCTCCAAGTCAGCCTGCTGCTCGGAGCATAGGTTGGGGAAGCCGGTGGAGGTGAGATAACGACTCAATGCATATTTGTTTTTGTGCCACTTCGGTGGGAGTAGCATTCAAGTTTAGGTTTTAAAGGGCTGCGTAATAGTCGCAAAACAGCAATGCGATTTTTGACATATGCTATACCATGTCTCCAGAAGGAGAACATAGCTTGTGAATATGTGAGGACATGCAATGTTTCTGGAGTGCCTGATTTAGCTTCTCTGCCACACTTGTTGCCATGCTCATAATATCTGTGAGCTGCAGAACGCAGCCATCAACAAATTTGTCGGTCTAATAGTATAGAGAAGTGCGAGCGCAACTCTTTCAAGCGTCTGAGCACTTTCTGGTCTGCAGTTTGTTTCAATTCAGCTTGTTGCCGCGTCCTAAGGATCTGCTGGAAATCCGCTTGTCTCTCCTGCAGCTTGGAACCCCACACAATGAGGGACCCCCCGATTACGGCATTATGGCCCTCCCATAGTATGCCATAATCAACTTCCCCAATGGCATTTTCAACAAAGCAGTGGGACAAAGTATCTTACGCCTGCAGCCACCCTTATGTCATATAACAGGATCTCATTTAGCCTCCATGGCCAGGCACCAGTTGACTTGGACGATAAAGCCAGCAAAAGGGTCACTGGGGGATGATCACAGATGGTTACATAGTTACATAGTTAGTCAGGTTGAAAAAAGACACAAGTCCATCCAGTTCAACCTCAAAAAAATAAACAAACAAAATAAAAAACACAATACAATCCCATACACCCAACTCCATACCCACAGTTGATCCAGAGGAAGGCAAAAAACCCCAGCAGAGCATGATCCAATTTGCTACAGCAGGGGAAAAAATTCCTTCCTGATCCCCCGAGAGGCAATCGGATTTACCCTGGATCAACTTTACCTACAAATCTTAGTACTCAGTTATTTTATGTACATTTAGGAAAGAATCCAGGCCTTTGCTCTGCTCTATAGAAGCCTTGTCAGTCAGCAACTGGTCAATACATGTGTATACCCTGTGCATGCTGGAATATTAGCTATAGTCTCTTTCTGAGGCATGAAGAGCCCTCCAGCAGTCAACCAACGCGTGGCCCTGAAGGGATCTACGAAAATGCAGCAGAAAAGCATACAAGTGTGTTGAGCGGTCTACCGAAAGGTCCAAAGTGTTTGTTAAAGTCTCCGCCCAAGACTAATCTGCCCTCGTAAAAAGTAGCCAAGCTATCTAAGACCTTATTGACAAACTAGAACCTATTCCATAATCCTGCCTTTCATGAACACATAACATCCTTGTGGGTCAATGTATTGGTTAGTAGGTATGAACGGGCATTTGTTATGAATAGCGATAGCCGTACCCCGTGATTTTGGCTTTGGGGAATTACTCAGATACCACTGAGAATAAAGGTGGGCGGGCAATTTGGGAATTGAGCTATCAGTGAAGTGGCTTTCCTGCAGAAATGGTATATGAACCTATTATGCTTATTTAGAGAGCTTAAACCTCAAACATTATATGACGCTACCTTAACCGTAGCCATAGCGTATCAGCGGCAGGGAAACCACTTGTAAGTTGACCCAGGTGTGAACATCTACATCGGCTCGTGGCCGGTACACCCAGTGATGAGCGACTCCTGGAGCACCGTTTAGATCGTGCAGGGAGCTGGGTTTGAGCTGCAGATGGAGGAGGAATATCATTGGCATGGCACCAATCCGGGAAATCCAATGGATCCAATCCCAGCTGGGAAAGGAAATGAGGGAGGTCATCTTTACTGTGCAAGGTTGCAGACTTTCCATTTTTCTCTCGGCTTGAAGATTAAAGGGAACCCCCAGCGATAAGTAATGCAGTTGCCATCATAGCTTCCAATAGAGGATAAAATGCTCTGCATTGCATTAGCGTGCAATGTGACAGGTCCTGGTAAAAGAATAAGCGGGCCCCATCAAAAAAGGGATGTTTAACCATGCGTTTCAAAAGTTGCTCCTTAACCATAAATTAATGCAGTTTACAGATGGCGTCATTCTGCGAAGAGGGTCTCAGGGGTCTGTGCGCTCTATCAATTTCAATATGTGTTTTTTCAGGTACTGATCCCCATGCAGCTCTGAGATGTCAGAGACCTGATCTTGGGAGGTGGAGGAGCCCAGGAACGCTGGGGAAGCTGTATCGCTTACCAGCCACAGCGACGCAATAGGGGAGACTGCAGAGTGTTGTGCTGGCCGAGACGCAGACACTGTGTCACCACCCCTGCTCCAGCCAGGCACCATCTTGGATGTTCCGCCATGCGGGTACCCTCCGTTGCCAAAAAAAGTTTTAGTGCCCCGCGGTTGGGAGTGTGCTCTGCGACGCCGGGATAGGCTGATTCAGTGTCCTTATTTTAGGAGCCATCCTCCCACAGTCATGTCCAAGCCATGCTCCCTTCTGAATCGCTTTTATTCCGTCTACTTTTTCTTTCCTTACTATTACCTGCTTTGGTGTGACCGGTCTCCTGTTTATATATTCTTAGGGATTTGTTCACTAAGTATTACTGTATTATATGCATCTCATCAGGATGCAATATGTACTCTTCGGATTGAATCTAGATTTTTATCATTTACAGTACATTGACCCGAGTTTGACATGGGTATGTTTTCTGTTTTTTCTGTTCTAGTTTTTTTTTTTTTTTTTTCCCTCCATTTTCCTGCCTTTTCTCCATTCTCACTATTCTTTTTACTGTCTGAATTGCATGGAACATTACATGACATGAACACATTAGTATGCTGTACCCCTGTGGATGTAAATTTTTTTGTGATGCAAGTTAGGTTAAAGGATTTAGAACTGGAGTAGTCACCTGCATTGTTTGCTTTTATTTTTAAAATAGGATTATTTGCAGTAGAGTGGAGACATGAGAGATATAAAGTAAGAAAGGGCCATTCAGCTAGTATTTTTCATGGGAGACTTGCAATGATAGCCTGTTTTATTTCTCTGTGTGGCAGGTTTCCTTAAAACTGCTTTTTCACTGTTAGTTTGGCACATGGGGTTATTTTAAAATGTAAACTTATACAAAGACATGATTCTTGGGAACAGAGGATTAATTACATTTTTTAATCATTGGCTCCTTAAAATTATTGCTGTGTGTTGAGAAATTATAATACAGAATTCTTAGTCATTTTTGTCACTTTTTAGGTGCTTTTTTTGCAGTCTGTTTTATTTCTTGACAATAATCTGCTACCGTGTTTCCCCGAAAATAAGCCTGGGTCTTATATTAATTATGCCAACAAAAGACACAGTAGGGCTTATTTTCGGGGTAGGTCTTACCATGTAATGTGCTGTCTTCTCTCCCCCTCTCCCTCCCTGCCTGTCAGGAATTCCCAGTGTGAACTGAGTTAACATGCTTGTAAAATCCTGCAATCCACTCTATTACAGTAGTATATAATGTACAATGTGAGTGTTCCTGTAATATAATTGTGCCAAATACCTTTGTTATAGCGCCATTCTGTGCTTCTGTGACCCGCCGGAGCTCTCTTCCCCACAATTATATTACAGAAACACACACATTGTACATCATATACTATTGTAATAGGGTGGATTACAGGATTTTACAAGAATTTTAAACTAGGGCTTATTTTCGGGGTAGGGCTTATATTGCAGCCCTCCTGGAAAATAACACTAGGTCTTATTTTCAGGGTAGGTCTTATTTTGGGGGAAACAGGGTATATTTAAATAATGCTGGCCCTGTGGATTTTTAGATCTTTTATGGCCTTTCTTTCAGTTTCAGAATAACCAAAAGAGTAATCTATGCCGTGTGCCCCCATTGGAAGAACAACAAAGTTGGAGGTGGAGCCGATTCCTAAAGAGGACCACGCTGACGATGTTTGGTTTGGGGTTTGTTATCTCAATTGTTTCAGTATTTGTCAGAAGAAACACTACCCAGTAATGGCGTTTTAAGTTTACAAAATATTCCTTTAGTGAGGAATGGCAAGTGTTTACTGTTAAAGTAAAGTTGTAATTTTTCTTTTTGTGGTACAGTATTTGTGTACAGTGTTCTTTCCTTTAAAATAAATACACATTGTTTTATTCTGGAATTTATTTACTATACAATATTTTTGTATATAGGATATGTGGGGTTGCTTGTAGGTACTACTATGAAAATGTACTTATACTTTGTACTTTTGTTGCAAGACTGCATGTGTCATTGTTTCCACCTTGTACAAATACAGTATACAAAGATATTGCCTTTGAAGTGTTTGAGATGTATGTGTTAATAAAATACATTTTAAGATTTAATATCATAAAGGTATGATGAGAGTTAAATAAGAGTTCTTTTGACCAGAAGTGAAAGCTTCAATATAATAAACCTTTAATTAGAGCTCATACCAAGTCTAATCTAACACACAGAAACTATCTAGTCTCAAACAAGCAAACTCAATAGGTTAAAATACAAACATTTACATGGAGGAATATAGAGCATATTCCTCTAAAATATTACAAGTACAAGCGTGTGCAGTTGTTACATGTAAAACAGACCTATACCATAGTTACCCTTTAGACCCATCCTTCAGGCCATGATTCCATAAAGAGTGTTGCCTTCTCTCCTCTCGTGTATATCTCACTATGCTGACGTCTCATTGGTTGGCCTAGCTAGGATGAGGATTGGAGGCCTTACTACATAAGTCTGCCCCCCTTTCATGCAAATCCCCCTGACTATATCCGGGCAGGAGATTAAATAGGCTTTTCCCAGATTTACGGGTGGGGCTATCTTCAGTGCACATCAGAGCATGGGGTCAATCCCAGAAAGTGGTTTAACTCATGGCTTTGTATCATCTAGTAAGAACACAATGGGCTTTCCTCTGCTAAATGACATATATTAGCAAGCTAAATTAAATATATTTCAGATTACCCAAAAACCATAAGGCAACATATGGCCCCTTGTGGCCAGTTGAGAATATGTGACTCGGCCACACCTAAAATAATGGTTTTATGTGTAATCTTTCATTTGAAACTTTTGGCTTTGCCCTCTGAAATTATATAAAACTCTTTGAGAAGAAACAAAACATTTAAACATTCCGTCTCTACAGTTCATATTTCTGGATCCCAGTATTGGTAGTCCTCACTTGTTCTGGATGTAATAAGTCCATAATAAAAATCATAAGATACCAAACACACAAAAAAACGAAGGGGGGGGGGGAAACCTGGAGGATCCTTGTTCTCAACCGTCCAATAATAGTGCGAAAGTCCGTAATGTCAATCGGGTCATGTTTCCCTTCCATGGTGGTTCCAATTGGATACATCATACAGTAATAGCCTTTGGACCTACTTTCCTGGATTTCTGTGCTTGTACTTTATTAGTGTGGGCAAAGTTAGAGAAGGAAAAACACGAGTACTTTTACGACATATGCCTTCAAATGAATGCTTATCTTGTCATTCTGAGTATTAAGGACATTTGATTAAAATATACTGTGACCTAATATGAGGTCCTTTCCCATTGACATGTGTAACAATTTAAATGATTGCACCCTTCAGCCAGGTTGTCTTATTTCCATTGTCATTTGCCTGCCAGTAACTCTGCCCCGCCTTCTGCTGAATACCCCTGTGTGTGTATGACCCTTTAAGTTTCCAGGGGGATCTTGTTGCCATCGCAACTCGCCACAAACTCCTTTTACTGACGCTGTGTTCAGTTATACCAACCCTGATGGGTTGAAGCCTGGGCTGGTGCCAAACTTTTGTGCATATAGCTCCGTCCTTGGCTACCGTGTGTAGCTGCTGTATGAGTCCTGCCTTTAGCAGGCTAGGGAAGAGGTCATCACTTTAAGAGGTCTCCGTGCAGATTTAGGCAGTGTCATCTAAGCAGACAAAAATAACTTGATTTCAGAATTCGGATAAGTGTGATGTCACCAGTTGTGGCTTCAGGAATGATTAGACTAAATTACTTCTTAAGTACAATTGTACTATAGTTTGTTATTTGCCAATCACTATGAGTCTCACCAGTCCCAGTATATCTATATGATCTTTAAGCATTGCTTTTTGAACTTGGTTATGGCACAAAAAGACAACTGACCAACATAAAAAAAAATTACCCATGACCACATATGACTGCCCAATATTAGAACTGTAGAGAGGACACTATGGTCACAAGGTGATATAGGAAAGAAAGAAAAAAATTTTCCTTTAGAAGAAAAATGAGAGAAACAAGTACACCAAAAAGGGTAAAAAAAAAAAAAAAAAGGTTAATAAAATTAAATATTCAGATTTAATGCTGCCCCAACCTTTGAATTGTTAAAGAGCATTGAATCTATTTTGTTAAACAACAAAAAAAATGAAACTGCCTTTAGCATTGCAGCTATACCAAAGGGCAATGTCTTCTCTTGGTAGTGATTAACATATTAATTGATTCTCAGTGAAAATCAATTTGCAAGTCCAACAGGCCACAGGAAGTTGTATCGGAGAGAGAGGCCCGACCCTGTTTAATGAAACAGACCACTAAAAATTTTTTTAAATAAAAAATATTTTAGAATTTAGTTAGGCCTGACTGTAATTCCATTCAAGGACTTTCCTTAAAACAAACATTAAAAAAAAAACTATGTTTTAAGGTCATCTGTGTTTCACAGTAATTTGACCAGTCTTGGTCCGATCATCTGTCCATGTGTGCATTTCTTCCTAAAATACAAAAGTCCAAACCATTATTAATAACATCTCACTGTACCTCTTCTGAGGAGGTTAATTGGCTAACTGGCAGTATATGCTTGGAACAGACTGCCAGCAGAGGTAATGAGTCCAACAGTAAGTACAGTGAAACATGTACCGACTCCCCCACATATCTGTATTCTGACCAACAAAAAATATAGGAAAACATGGTGGGATTTGTAAGTACTTAGTCTAAGAAGACCCCAGGTTGACATAAAACCTTTACACATATTACCAGCACATGTGTCAATTTGGAAGGAGAAAACTAGGCAAACCTAGGACCTACTGAATCCATAATATGCCACAAGGTGCAGCATAATGTATTATGTAGTTTCCAAGTGTCAAGAGTGAATGACACTTTGACTCTAACCCCAGGAAAAGGAGAGAGAAAAACAAAATAAACGTATCTTGTATCTGTGCACAGGTTATTTATTCACGAATACATTTCAATTATAGAAAAAAAGTAGGACTGTTACTGATCAAAATTTTTTTGTTCGGTTAATCGTTTTTTTTCTTTAATCGATTAATCGACTAATTTCGATTAATTATAACGCACATACAGATCCAACTACTTTTAGCTGATCTCCTTGCAGGCTGATTCCCAGTGCAGCTACCAACCACTGGAAAAATAGATAGCAGGATACAAAAAACACACAAAGGCAGCGCTCGATGGGAATAGCATTAAAACTTTTATAGTCTTCAAGTAAGTAACCAAAAATAAATTGCACTGGAGATAAAATCTATGTAGCTACATAAACTGTAAAAATGGTGTGAGTAATACCAAACGGTACCAAAAGCAGTCATAAAAACATGTAGCTTAGTATGATACTGGTATAAAAATGTGTACAACGATACCACTGCTGAATCCAGATGAGGAGAGGTTAACATCAGTCCGTCGGTATGTAGATGTCCCATTAAGGGAACTATCACAACTCCCAGTGGATGGTTGTAGAATCCCAGGTTGATAGAGGGAAGTGTAACAGCCCTTGCGTGTGGCAGATAGTAAGGTCCTGCCGGCATGCAGATATGAAAGCACAGCAAAGGAGCCCTTCAGATGGACACGGCAAGCCCCGCCGGTGTCCGTGACGTTGCTGGATCTCCGACGGAACTCCCTGAAGCCGGCGGAGAGGTGAGTACCAATCAAAAGAATTTTAATCGATCAAAACGATTTTGATCGATCAAAAAAATTAAAGATTAATCGATTAATTAAAAGTTAATTTGCACAGCCCTAAAAAAAAGTATACATTTATTTTAAACTGGTACCAGTATTGAGCTCATTACAAACGAGAGAGAGAGAGAGAGAAAAAAAAATTATCAAATAAACATAAACCGTACAAAGCATGCGCATTAGTATGATCACACTTATTGATAGCCATAAAAAAAAAAAAAAAATCTTAATTACACATAGACCGTTCATACCCATTCATTCCATGACACACACACACACCTTCGTTTTGCTTGAATCCCCTGGCTTTTGGATAGAGGTTTGGTAATTTGCAAATGAATTGCTAGGCGTTTCTGGCCACTGGGAGAATACAAAGGGACTGAATAAGAAAAACAAAAACCATGGAATACTATACTTGACCTTTTGTTAGTCGCATATTTACGCATATGTACAGCTTTCTGTGTCCATATAATCTCAGGAATCACTTACCCTGAAAAAAAATAAATAACTTGTAGCAAAACAGTTATTACTTTATCCCACTTTTTTTTCTTTAACTTATTTAAAGCAAACAATACAACATTCTTACATGTACATTGAAAAACTTCGATCTAGTGAAACTAAATGCCCTGGACCTCTAAAACAAAACTTCTCTCTTGCCTTTCATCCCCAGTTTTAGTGTACAGGTTTGGTTCCCGATGGACAAATTTACTCCCATTTTTCAAATTCAAGTCAATAATGTTTCTTTTAAAGGATTGGAATTCTTTCATAAACTCATCCCGTTCCTGTTTCATTTGCCTAATCTCGTACTGTAAAGCCTCATTTTCGGCCTTGATATTTGAGGAAGCGATGTATGAATTTGTATTTTCATATTTCTTAGGCTTTTTACCCCAGCGAGGTGAGTACACTTCCACGTCACGCCTCTTTGTTATATACTGATTTGGCTTTAATATCTTTTCACCAGAAGATAAACAAAACTGGGAAATGTGGCCGCAAAAACCACACGTGAAGCATTTTATCTTCTGTAAAGTATTAAAGCGTCTCTTAACAACTGGTGTGGTTTTAGGCTGAGAAAATTCAATGGCTAAAACCTGATTAACACCTTTTTCTGTATGAGAAATGGAGGAAACTAGGCAAACTAGGCAAACCTAGGACCTACTGAATCCATAATATGCCACAAGGTGCAGCATAATGTATTATGTAGTTTCCAAGTGTCAAGAGTGAATGACACTTTGACTCTAACCCCAGGAAAAGGAGAGAGAAAAACAAAATAAACGTATCTTGTATCTGTGCACAGGTTATTTATTCACGAATACATTTCAATTATAGAAAAAAAGTAGGACTGTTACTGATCAAAATTTTTTTGTTCGGTTAATCGTTTTTTTTCTTTAATCGATTAATCGACTAATTTCGATTAATTATAACGCACATACAGATCCAACTACTTTTAGCTGATCTCCTTGCAGGCTGATTCCCAGTGCAGCTACCAACCACTGGAAAAATAGATAGCAGGATACAAAAAACACACAAAGGCAGCGCTCGATGGGAATAGCATTAAAACTTTTATAGTCTTCAAGTAGGTAACCAAAAATAAATTGCACTGGAGATAAAATCTATGTAGCTACATAAACTGTAAAAATGGTGTTAGTAATACCAAACGGTACCAAAAGCAGTCATAAAAACATGTAGCTTAGTATGATACTGGTATAAAAATGTGTACAACGATACCACTGCTGAATCCAGATGAGGAGAGGTTAACATCAGTCCGTCGGTATGTAGATGTCCCATTAAGGGAACTATCACAACTCCCAGTGGATGGTTGTAGAATCCCAGGTTGATAGAGGGAAGTGTAACAGCCCTTGCGTGTGGCAGATAGTAAGGTCCTGCCGGCATGCAGATATGAAAGCACAGCAAAGGAGCCCTTCAGATGGACACGGCAAGCCCCGCCGGTGTCCGTGACGTTGCTGGATCTCCGACGGAACTCCCTGAAGCCGGCGGAGAGGTGAGTACCAATCAAAAGAATTTTAATCGATCAAAACGATTTTGATCGATCAAAAAAATTAAAGATTAATCGATTAATTAAAAGTTAATTTGCACAGCCCTAAAAAAAAGTATACATTTATTTTAAACTGGTACCAGTATTGAGCTCATTACAAACGAGAGAGAGAGAGAGAGAAAAAAAAATTATCAAATAAACATAAACCGTACAAAGCATGCGCATTAGTATGATCACACTTATTGATAGCCATAAAAAAAAAAAAAAAATCTTAATTACACATAGACCGTTCATACCCATTCATTCCATGACACACACACACACCTTCGTTTTGCTTGAATCCCCTGGCTTTTGGATAGAGGTTTGGTAATTTGCAAATGAATTGCTAGGCGTTTCTGGCCACTGGGAGAATACAAAGGGACTGAATAAGAAAAACAAAAACCATGGAATACTATACTTGACCTTTTGTTAGTCGCATATTTACGCATATGTACAGCTTTCTGTGTCCATATAATCTCAGGAATCACTTACCCTGAAAAAAAATAAATAACTTGTAGCAAAACAGTTATTACTTTATCCCACTTTTTTTTCTTTAACTTATTTAAAGCAAACAATACAACATTCTTACATGTACATTGAAAAACTTCGATCTAGTGAAACTAAATGCCCTGGACCTCTAAAACAAAACTTCTCTCTTGCCTTTCATCCCCAGTTTTAGTGTACAGGTTTGGTTCCCGATGGACAAATTTACTCCCATTTTTCAAATTCAAGTCAATAATGTTTCTTTTAAAGGATTGGAATTCTTTCATAAACTCATCCCGTTCCTGTTTCATTTGCCTAATCTCGTACTGTAAAGCCTCATTTTCGGCCTTGATATTTGAGGAAGCGATGTATGAATTTGTATTTTCATATTTCTTAGGCTTTTTACCCCAGCGAGGTGAGTACACTTCCACGTCACGCCTCTTTGTTATATACTGATTTGGCTTTAATATCTTTTCACCAGAAGATAAACAAAACTGGGAAATGTGGCCGCAAAAACCACACGTGAAGCATTTTATCTTCTGTAAAGTATTAAAGCGTCTCTTAACAACTGGTGTGGTTTTAGGCTGAGAAAATTCAATGGCTAAAACCTGATTAACACCTTTTTCTGTATGAGAAATGGAGGCCCTTTCAAAAGAGCTCCCACCTTTCAATGAGCTGTTGGAACTGCCACCTACTCCAGACAGAGGTAATTTCCTGTTGCATCTAGCAATACTCAAACTGGTTGCATTACAATCTATGGTATGTGTAGATTGTACCCGCTGCACTGTGCTTGAAGATACCGATAATTTTTCACATTTACAGTCTGCAGCCTTCAGCCCCTGTATTGTTGGCTGCTGGTGGCTAGCATTCGCATTTGTCATAGAAACTCTTAGAGTACTTTTGGCTATTTCTAGATCTTCCTTGAGAGACATGGTCTGCAATAACGACCTATAATTGTTAGCTAACCAAAATGCAGCAAAAATGTGTGCAGTCTTACCCTCACGTTTGCTGTATTTTCTCTCTGTTTTATATTTACATACTCTTGTGCATGGTGCCATGGGCTTTTGGATTCCTCCATTTTTCTTATCTCTGTGCTATTTTTAACTTTAGCCATCAATTTCGCCATGATTTAAAAGTTCAGTGGTGATACAATACACCACAGAACAGACTTGACAAAGTCTAGCACTTATAATATGCACCAGAGTGCAGATACAAGCCTTACAATAACACTACTATCTTCACAGAATGAAGTCTAAAACAAAAGTGCTGATATCCACAACCAAGGAACAATAAATTTCCTTTAGGTACACAATGGAAATGTAAACACAGCCATGTTTACACCAATATCTGCTACACCCAATTCAGTTTAAAAAAAAAAAAAAACTCCCACCAACTCAGATTATCAAATTATTGGTAATTGGTAGGGTTTATCCTTAAAAAATAAAATAAAAAAATTAAGGTATAAAATACAGTATGCTAAATGCACCTTATTTTACCCTAATAGTCTTTCTCAGATATTAGTTTTAATAGTAACATTTCCACAGTTTTGTACTTTAACTGACACCAATGAGAATATTACTACTTGTAACTTCCCCCCAAAAAAAACATCAAAAACAAAATCTTTTGTAGATTTCCAATGTCCTAAAAAAATGTCAATGTTAGTGGACATACAATTTAAATAATACAAAAACTTGCTGAACCTATTCAACATACAACCAAGACCTTTTTTCAGTGTCTTTCTAATACAACTGTATCCACTCTCAAGCAAACTCAAACACTGGTTAGAGATGGCTTAGTGGGGCACAAAAGCAATAATTAAAAACAACATTTTCCCTGAAATGTAATACTTCCTCCCCATTATAGCGGCCGGTTTATAATGGTACATCCAAAGTACTTTTATCTCTTATGATTTACGGGATATAGAAAAAAAAATGTGGTGTATAGTCCCTCCTATTTAGAGTTAAATCTAATACCCACTAATAAAACACAAACATTTATCTATATTTTCCATATATTGGATAAGCTGATTCAGCTTGAATTCCTCCTAATAATAACCTTAATTTTATTATATTGAATACTTTCAGTCCTGTACATATATTTGTGGCCGCCAACTCTAGCTTAATAAAAGTACATTTTAAGATTTAATATCTCAAAGCTATGATAAGAGTTACCATATTTATTCGAGTATAACGCGCAAAATTTTATACCCAAAAAAAAGATCAAAGTTTGGGTGCGCGTTATACTCGAGGACTTTGTCCCCGCCGCCGCACACGCCGCTGCTACCGTCGCCGCTGCTGCCGCCAACGCCGCTACAACGTTATCACGCGGCGCGGGGGAACATTAGACAGCTTTCGTTTGAATAGCTGTTTTCCCTGCCGCGCGTAGACACTCCCCCTTGGACGGATCTGTCCAATCGCGAGCAAGGGGGAGTGTCTATGCGTGGCAGGGAAAACAGCTGTTCAAACGAACGCTGTCTGTAATGTTCCCGCGCGCCGCGTGATTAAAGGTAAGGGGACATGGCTGGACATACAGGGGGCATGGCTGGACATACAGGGGGCATGGCTGGACATACAGGGGGCATGGCTGGACATACAGGGGGCATGGCTGGACATACAGGGGGCATGGCTGGAAATACAGGGGGCATGGCTGGACATACAGGGGGCATGGCTGGACATAAATGATTTTTGGCAATTACAATGATTTTATACCGATTTTTAATTGAAAATTAGGGGTGCGCGTTATACACGGGTGCGCGTTATACTCGAATAAATACGGTAAATAAGAGTTATTTTGACCAGAAGTGAAAGCTTCAATATAATAAACTTTTTATTAGAGCTTATACAAAGTCTAATCTAACACACAAACTATAGTCTCAAACAAGCAATAAAATATTACAAGTACAAGCGTGTGCAGTTGTTGCATGTAAAACAGACCTATACCATAGTTACCCTTTTAGACCCATCCTTCAGGCCATGCTTCCATAAAGAGAGCTGCCTTCTCCTCTCGTGTATATCTCACTATGCTGACGTCTTATTGGTTGGCCTAGCTAGGATGAGGATTGGAGGCCTTACAACATAAGTCTGCCCCCCTTTCATGCAAATCCCCCTGACTATATCCGGGCAGGAGATTAAATAGGCTTTTCCCAGATTTACAGGTGGGGCTATCTTCAGTGCACATCACAGCATTGGGTCAATCACAGAAAGTGGTTTAACTCATGTATCGTCTAGTAAGAACAATTGCTAAATTACATATATTAGCAAGCTAAATGAACCATATATATCAGGGATATGCAATTAGCGGACCTCCAGCTGTTGCAGAACTACAAGTCCCATGAGGCATAGCAAGACTCTGACATCCACAAGCATGACACCCAGAGGAAGAGGCATGATGGGACTTGTAGTTTTGCAATAACTGGAGGTCCGCTAATTGCATATCCCTGATATTTATTCACACAGATTACCCAAAAACCATAAGGCAACATATGTAAAAGAAAAAGTAATTTCTATTACTACCATTGAAGGACACAGCTCTTATTTGTTTTGACAATAGGGTTTTATAGCGCCACCTACATGAGAAGCTTCGCCCATGGACAGCCCTAGCTGGTATAAAGCTGCTATAGGCGAGCCAGTTATTTATACCTAGTGGAAGGAGTAAGGACCTGGTTCCCTTTGGAGAACTCCACAGGAAAAAATTCCAATCAACAGCCTGGCTGGGCAATGGGGTGGATAATCTATATCCAGTGATTACCCGGGTCTGGCCAGCAAGAGCATGCAGACCTTTAGCCAACGTCTCACAGGGAAACACATGATCAGGCACCTACAGTCTGTGTCACAGTGGTTTCTTGGCCGACAGCCCTTCAGTGGAGAGGAGGATCTCTATCGGGAGCCTGCAGTCCATGTCATAGTCTGTCAAGGCAAAGCCAACCCACCCCCACTTTGGTGGAGAAGAGGAAATTTCTCCAGAGCCTTTCCTTCATGCTCCGCTGGATCAGGAAGGAGATTTCACACCCTCTCCCCTCCCGAGACATGGTGTGGGGAGCAGGTACTCCCTGGGGTGGTCATCATGCAGGGTCCATTCCTCCCACTGCCCTCAGGTATCCCTGCCTGTCCTTGATAGAGCTTCCCTCTTACCTCCTATGTCTTGCTTGGGCAGCCTGGGTTTCACTGCGTGGGGAGGGCATGCTGTGCAGTCCAGTATCTGCGTCTTATGGAGATATGGGAGGCTTCATCGGGACCACCATGTGGTTTGGGCAGCCAGCAGTTATCTTCCCTGAGATCCAGTGGCCATTTTGGAGTGGATCCTTCAAGTAGAATTGCATGGCGGACATTTTCTTGTAGCCATGCAGTGGCAGCCATTTGATTTTTTCTTAAGCTGGGTGCAGTCCATGAGAATCATTTCACAGACGGCATCCAAAGCAATTCTATTGGTGGACTGGTAGAGATGGCGAGTCCTTGGGGGTACTTCTCTCTCTTCTGTAGACTGGCCTCCTTCTCAGTGGTATGCAGACATAGTTTGGCTGGTTGCTGACTCCCCCTGGCGGGTTGCCTCTTTAGCAGAACCTCCTGTACCAGGGCCAAGTTTGATTTTCTGTCTCTGGCTTTGACGGCATGTCTATTGAAAGTTAGGTTTTGAGAGACTATGTTGAAGGCATGCAAGTTAACGTCTTGGAAGATTTATCATCGCACTTGGAAGGCTTATATCACCTGGTGTGAGGCCATGGGTGTCCATCCACACTCCTTATCGGTGGTTCAGGTTTTGGCCTTTCTCCAACAGAGCGTTTGGGCGGAAAAAAAAACGAGCTTTGAGGACCAGGCTTCTGCCATTACAATCTTTTTTTCGTTTTTTGGCCACGCACGCTTTCTAAATCGTACTTTCATCCAAGGGGTTCACCATGTAGCTTGATTTGGTTCTTTGGGCCCTCCAGAAGCATCCATTTGAGAGTATTTAGGATATTACCCTGCTTATGCTATCTCAGGAAGTTGTCTTTTGGTTGCTTTAATTTACGCACAGTGGGTGCTGGAGCTGGCAGTCTTATCCTATAGGTTTTTCCTCCTACCTGGTTGTGCATAGTTTCACTACATTTTACAAAGTTGATGTGTTTGCATTTTCGGATGCTTATTTTGGCTGTAAGGTTTTGCAGACAGCTGTTTAGGGTTCCTTGTTGCCCCTTAGAGGGTGGTTTAATATATTTGATTTATTGCTCCAGTTGCTTGGTTTGCCCAATCCACATTAAGGCACTGCTTTGGGATGTTCTCATCAAAGAATAGAAGAGCTGTGTCCATCAATGAACACAAACGAAAACTGGATTTTTTTTTTTTTACTCACCGTAAAATCCCTTTCTCTGAGTTCCACAATAGGCATAGCTTCCACCGCTCTATTTGAGTTTATATATATATATTTTTTTACGGCATTGTGACTAACGGGCTTGCCTATAGCAGAGAGGGTATTTTATACCAGCTAGGGCTTCCCATAGGCGATCTTATGTTCTTTTCTGCCTATTGTCCTACTCCTGTAGGTGGTGTTCTAAAACCCTACCAGTAAAGATACAGAACAGAATACAAAATCCTTTGTTGATCCCAAAGGGAGATTGTCAAATTTTTAGAAGCGCTAGAATTTAGAGAGATATTTTATGGTGAGTACAAAAACAAATGTTTTTCTTTCCAGCCTTTAGAAATCATTTAAGGTTTTGTTATGGTAGACTCACCCATTCAGTAGTCTGATAAAAAGTAGTCATAACTGTGTTATGTCAATTGCTCATGATGGGGAAAAAAAATTGAAGAGATTGGAATGAAAATGTTCCTGTCTTAGCCCACTTTTAGCTATCTAAAATAAAATCTTCGTAAAAATATACAGTATACACCTTCCTTTGATGCAAAGAAAACATTGTAGTGTTACTTTTGGAGTATTATAATCACTTTGGAACTATTACTACTATCTGGACCATTGTTGGAGAGATCTAACATTTATTTTATTTTTGTATTACTGCAGGAGAGTGCTAATTGTCCATCAGTTCCTTTCTGATGATTATGACATAGCTGGATAGCAGTAAACACCTGACACAAGGGTTCTTTCCTCCCCCACTCCATACAACACACTTTTTTGGGGGGATTTACACTTTATGCAATAGCGTAGGAGAGAGTTAAAAATTGTTAGATTTTGATTTTAGTTTGCTACCATTTTAAATAATGCAATAAGAAGGGACTTTTAAGGTACACACAAGTAAAATGTTTAAAATCTAATTTCTTAATCTTGCAGTACACCATGGGTTAAAGACATGTATTTTCAGGTGAATGGACACTGCCATGCTTTAGAGGACATGCCCCCCTGGGATCCTTCCCTATAACTCTACCCCACTCTCGGTCCTCCGTTTTTGTTTTAGTGTCGGAAAGTAGTGAGCATCTCTTTCCTTCACATAGAAAATCAGCCTTAGCCTAACTATTTATTTATTTTTAGTTCTTTTATCTTTGGATTCTTCAACTCATCACTGTCTGCTAATGTCACAAATAGAAACAGTGTATCTGGACTGGTGCAACCTCGGTAAAGCCTTACAAGCTGTACCATTTATTGTCCCAGGAAGCTTTTGTGCCAGTACCATACAGGTTCAGAGGATTGTACACAAATATTTTTATGGTACCGAATAGGGCCGAAACAACTAATCAATTAATCAGCCAGTAACATAATGGGGTTAAAAAAACTAAAATTAGCCCTTTATAGTACAAAAAAGCAAATTGCTACTGTAAATATTACTTTCACTGTCCCACAGTAAAAAAATTAACCACTTACAGTAGTGATTGCTCTTTTTGTACTTGTTTTAGTTTTTTTAACCCCATTATTTTACTAAACATCTCAGGCCTGGGTTCACACCTCTGTTTTTTTGGTGCTTTTTGCAGAAACACACTACAGTTCATGTACATGTTTTCCTATGGGACACATTCACATCCATGATTTTTTTTCAGCTGCTGCGTATTTGGAAAGGGCAAGGACTTTTTAACGCAAAACGGTGCTATTTTGTTTTTTTTGGTTCAATATACTTCAATGGAGAAGCTGCAGAAACACATGTAATGTGTTTTTGCAGCAATTTGTGTTTTGTAATCTGCTCAACAACAAATTGTCCCCAAAAAATATGCTAATTGCTAATTTCTTTTTTTTTTTTTAAGGCTATTATCCAATAATCGATTAATCAAAACAATCGGCCAACTAATCGATTATGAAAATAATCGTTAGTTGCAGCCCTAGTACCGAAGGCATTTGGGGGGTATTCATCCTATTCTGCACTACAAATCTCTCAAATTCCTTAAAATTCCCAAATTTGCCTCTGAGATAGGCATCTTGATGTCCACAGAAGCCATGTATGCTTATCTGCATGTTCCCATCTACACAACTCGCCAGTGCTTGAAGCTACTTGTAGTGAGACAATCCCTTCCAATTTGTGCCACTCTTTCGGCCTATGCTCTGCTCCCAGATTTCGAAAAAAATCTGCCCTCCAGCTTTCCCTTGACCTGGATTGCTTGGTTCTGGTCCTGGACACATCCCAAGAAAATGTCTTCCTTACTGAAAATAACATTTTCTCTGAGCCCAAGCTTGAGCATGGAGATCCAGGAGTCAACCCATGATGAGATTCTTCATTAACGTTCTAGGCTTAATAGTAACCTGCTCTGAGGCAGTACCATTTCACCCAATTCCTTTCAAGAACACAAAAACTCACCATTTTGTTGACCTGGAAAAAGCAGACTTGGTCTCTATTTGCCCATGTTCTTGTCCAGCCCAACAAAGAATTCCCTGTCTTGATGGTATCACCACCCCAGACCTAATAGTGGGTAAGTTTACATAATCGCCAGCACACCAAGGATCGTCAAACTACGTCCAAAAAAGTTTTAATAACAAAAAATCACATCACAAAGGTGCAACGTTTCGGAGTCTCGCATGACCCCTTCGTCAGGCATGTGATGATCATCACATGCCTGATACTCCACCTGTTGTATGTACTCATAGTAACAATTCATAAGAGCTCAACATAAGTCACAGAAGCCTGCCAGAGTAAAGTCAAGTAGCCTCAACCTTCAATATGAACAGAGAGCAATTAATCTTAATGATTAGCATAAGGGGATGTGCTAAAATCGGGTCACATTTAAATAAGGAGGTTACCCCGTCTAACTGAGAAACATTTATAGAAACTATGAAATAGTATATCTGGAGGAGGGCACTTCAAGGTAAGACATGCACTTTTGTGATGTGAATTTTTGTTATTAAAACTTTTTTGGACGTAGTTTGATGATCCTTGGTGTGCTGGCGAATATGTACGCTTGCTTGATGTTTCCAGGACCCAACTGGTAATCGCTGCAGCACCCACCATTTTTACGAGACATTTCTACCAGGAATGTGTGCGATAGGAATATTGATCCGGCTAATAGTGGGGAAGTCCTGACTTTCTGGTCACTGGAAAGTTACTACAACAGATGTAAGTCTATCAGGCTGGGCTGGAGTGTGCAATCCGTAACAGTCAAAGGAACATAGTCGCTGGGAGAACCAAGCTATCAGCATCTTGGAGCTCAGAGCAGTCCAGTTGACTTTGTAGCACTCTTCCCAAGGGACACCCAATCAGGATGTAGTCTACAAGTCGCAAAGAATGAGTTTAGCTGGGAATTTTTGCTGGTTTTGTCTTTCATGTAGTCTAACCATTCCACGGCTGTGGCCCACATCAACCATCACGGTGGCACCAGGAGTCTGGCAGCCTTTTTATTGTTTTTGAATTTAATACAATGTACAAACTGCTAGTACATTATTTTGATCAAATGAAAGACAAATATTGACGTGTGAAAAGCTGCCCAGCTTAGAAGAATTGAAAAAAATTCTGAAGAACCAGCCCACCTGAAGAGAATGGTTGTTTCAGTATAGTTAAACTAAATCTAGGAGGTATAATATTCCACAAAAAAAGGAGGGCACGTGGGCCTCTAGTTATTTAAAGAGGGGATAAGGTAATACATACCACCAAAAGAAAGCTCTATTTGTGGGGGGAAAAAGGGCGTCAATTTTGTTTCGGAGCCATGTCGCACGACATGCGACAGTGCTGAAAACGAAAAATTGGAAGGGGGTGAAAATGCCCTGTATTGAAGTGGTTAATATATGTTAAAGGCAAAGCAAGTATAAACAAGCCCTAATGGCCTGTTCACATCAGCTCAGTCCACTGCGGTGAGTTAAATGCATGCAGGTTGATGCAGCCCATTCATTGAATAGTGCTTTCTGATTATCATTTCTTCTGTGATGCTGTTCCCTGGATTCACCAGTGAAAAATGGATAATCTTAATTGTACAGAACTTCAGTCGTAGACGCAGATGTATTTTTTTTTTTTTTGCTCCTACCCACGGGTGATTTGGATGCTGAAAAAATCTTTACTGGGAATGCCCCAGACCCTCATGTCTCTACTAAGTGGGTTGTACATAAAAATATTGTAAGGTTTTCCTTTTCAAATTTGGCAGGTTTTTCCCACACAGCATTGTTGTTTGAGTGGTGATGTAGTTCGCTAATGCATTATCACCAAGAACACAAGACGCATATCTCTTGTTCTCCAGGCTGCCTGCTGTTCGACAAACACAGCCATGATACATAAGTCAGCGCTTGGGTTATCATGGCTCCCTTTCTGGACACACTGATGCCCATCTCTTTTGTGAGTACCCTACAGAGGATCCCCTCACTTCGCATTGGCAGAGAAAAGATGCAGATGAACTGAGGAAAAATGGGTCTGAATACACATGCTACAAATGGCACTGAGAAAAACCAGCAAAACACTCAGGCTAATAGTTCCTGCCCCGCAGAAGAATTTTTCCTTACCACATTCTATGAAGTATGAGCTAAGGCTCCAAGCCATATGCTTTCTACTGTGAGCCCACTCATTGGATCCCTGAACTGCAAACAGGGCCTTCGTTATAAAAGGCTATGTGCACTTGCATACACAGCCTGCCAGTCTAAACTAAAACCTGGACCCAGGGTTGAGACTTCTTTCCTCTCAAAGCTCTTCAAAGAACGCAATCCAGAGGTTGCAAAAATGAAAACTGTTTCTCTGCTCTGAATCAATATCCTGGAGCCCCTCAACCCGCATCCATGAGAACCCTGTGTGGCATTCATTCCCTTCTAACACAGTGGCGGAACATGGTAATGTCACAATTGTATATACTGTGTGTGTTTTTCCTTGCATTTTTTTATTTAAACTGAATGGGTTGTTTAAAGTGGATGTAAACCCACTCTTATCCTTTCTAAACTTCTGCCATAGTGCTGATCTATAAGGATATAGATGCCTCCTGCATGTATCCTTACCTGTCAAATGTCTCCCCTCTGTCTGTTATAAGAACTGAAAAACTGCAGATTCTGTGGGTGGATCTGTTGTCTGGAGCTCTGTTGGTGGAGTCGTGATGTCAGTAGACACTCCTCCTTCAGTCCTCTAAGGGGAAGGAGCCACGCCGTAAGTCGGTCCTTCCTTTTCCTCGCAGAAGCAATATTTTCGTCAGTCAGGGCCCGCGGGAAGATCCTCCCAGACTGACAATCGTCCAGCTGGGGGTTCAAAACGTCCCTGGGTGGGTAAGCCAGCTAAAAAGCCTGCTACCGCATGAATGAGCCCGACTCATGGGTGGGGGGACGGCTTTGTGAGTTTGCAGATCGGTGGACCTCCCTGCTCTCCGACCAGTGGGTCTGCGAGGTGGTCACTTCAGGGTACAAGATAGTTTCTTTCCTATCCACCAAACAGATTATTTCCCTTGGTGTATCAAGACTTAGTAACACAGTCTACTTTAATACTTACCTCCTACATATGCCCATGTTTATGATCCTATTAGATCGTCACATGCGGTTGGGGTCATAGCCCAATGGATGTTATCTATGCTTTTGCAACATTATTAGTACTCACATTATTACTCAAATTTAATTAAACTAAATATTTATTCAATACAGGTGTCCTCCTGGTCGTCTCCCCCCCCCCCCCCCCCCGGTAGGGAGATGATGACACCTGATACTAATTGATCTAGACTCTATTTAAGCTTCTCACCTTCCTTGGAGCTGGATGTGATTCTGGGACAGCTCCCTCCATACATACATTAGGATGGAGCCTATGTAAGTACTATTACTGAGCATACTTTCATTTATCCCCCCCTTGTTGCTACACCCCCATGGTATACTTTATAATTCCTTGATATTATTATTTAATGCGACCAACTAACACTGGGACATGCACTCGGCACTGCTATTCACTTCCTCACACACACCTTCATTCACCATTTATATTCCCTCCCCTCACTTGCAATCACATTTTTCTGGCACGCACTCTCACTTTTTCTTTCACACATTTCTATTGACATATACACTCACATCTATTTGTTCACCACACTCTCACACATTTTTCTTAACCCCCCCCCCCCCCCCCAATTCACATCACACTGACAGCAGTATGATGTTCATTGTACCAGTACAAAACCTACGGTTTTTGGTATACTTCCATCTACACCTTTGCAATACTAGCATTGGTGTATTAAGATTTACTAACATATTCCATTTCAATACTTACCTCCTACATATGCCCATGTTTATGATCCTATTAGATCGTTACATGTGGTCGGGGTCATAGCCGAATGGATGTTATCTATGCTTATGCAATATTATTAGTACTCACATTATTACTTATATTAAATTAAACTAAATATTCAATCAATACAGGTGTCTTCTGGTCGTCTCCTCCCCCCTATGGTCCACACTTGTGACTCCTTGTAAGCCCGGTTTGGTGGGTTCCCGTCAAGCGGAACGGGGGTTTCTCTTGCTATGGGGGTCTTCGGATCATTTTTACTTCTCAGCAACCATCTCTTCATTAACCCTTGAGTGGTAAATATAATTTCAACAATAATCTCTCAGCAGATGTTAAACATTTTTGTTAGAGGGATGTAACTTTAATAATTTTTCTAATTATATCTATCAAAGTACAATGCCCCTGAAGAAGACCGTGACAGTTTAGGTCGAAACGCGTCGGGGTACTCATACGGAAACCAATTGAATCATGATGTAACATGCATTGTATTGTTGTTGATTTTTGCCACTGTTATTTTTATATTCATGTATAATCAGAGTGTACTATATGTATATTATCTACACTATTTTACAAATGCTCCAACCATGTTGTACATTTTATTGTAATTTAATGTTGAAACCAAGTAAAGATTTTAACTTCAATATCATCCAACCACTCTTATTTATTGAGAACATCATGCCGCTAAAAAACCCCACTGGGGGACCTTCCCATTTTTGTTTTTGCATTTTCGGGGTGCGCGGCACACGGACTCCACATATGCGTTTTTCCTTGTTTAATTTCCCTCAAATCTTCCTCTTCTCCCGACTCGTCGGTCTGCCTTAATGGGGGCAGTACAAGACTTACTGAAGTGCAAGGTAATTTTACCGGTGCCACTACAAGAAAGGTTTCAGGGATTCAGCTCGAATCTGTCCGTGGTTCCAAAGAAGGACGGAGTCCGTCCAATCTTGGATCTCAAGGCCCTCAATGCCTTTGTAAAGGTTTGAAAGTTCCGGATGTGATCAATTTGTTTGGTGGTTGCTGCGCTCCATCCGGGCGATTTTATGGTGTCCTTGGACATCAAGGACGCATACTTGCATGTCCCTATCTGCACCAGGCATCAGAGATTTCTGCGCTTTGCAAAGACCACTATCAATTTGTGGCTCTTCCCTTTGGCCTAGTGTCAGCACCAAGGGTCTTCACCAAGGTGCTTGCCCCGATTCTGGCTTTGCTGAGACAGTGAGGCATTGCTATCGTTGGCTACTTAGACTGGCTGCTTTTCCATGGACGAAAAAAGAGTTTTATTTTTTGTACTCACCGTAAAATCCTTTTCTCTGTTGTCCATGGACGGACACAGCACCCACGCCTCCTTTTTAGGTTTGTACTGCTTTTTATGAACTGAGCTGCTGACTGCAGGGAGGAGGGTTATGTCTGGAGGGACCGCCCTCTGGGCAGGGCTGTTCAACTCTGTTTAAAGTAACATGTATTTAAATATCTAACATGTTCTGCCTAGTCCTCTCCTATAGAACAGTAACATAACACACAAGTCAAGATTTACAGAGGCTGCTGTCCGTCCATGGACGACAGAGAAAAGGATTTTACGGTGAGTACAAAAAATCCTATTTTTGTGAGGATTGTATTCCATCCAGAGCTGGTTCAGAGACTTCCTATTTTATGGAGTTAATGTCTTCTATGAAGGAGGTAGTGGCCTCCTTTCGGTCCTTTAATGACAGGGTAGCTGGACTAGGACCTTCCTCATCTAGATCCATAGCTCAAGAGCCTTCAGCCTCGGCTAGATTCCTCTCCTCTGTTAGTATCTGAGACCATTACAATGCTTCTGATCTGTAAAAAGGGGAGAAGGGGAAGGCAAAATTTGCCCTCAGTGAAAACATGAGTGAGATATTAGGTGAAACAATAAAATAGTGAATAAAAAATAATCCCTTAGGGTCTTCCTGCTGCTAAACACTACAACCTTGATATCAAGTGCAACATAGAATCTGTAAAAACAGTGTAGCGCTGGATAATGGATTAAACCTTAAGTCCAATCAATATAAAATGTTTTAAAGATGATTGCACATGAACAATTAGTCCATGAATCAATTCATCCGATAGATCCACAGGTGAAAATCCAAGGTGGAAAAACTTCAGTGAATTCAAAGTAAAGTTGTGAACATCCAATGTGCAAAAAATGAATCCAATAAGTGCAGCCAGCCCGTCACCTGGAGATAAATTAAAGGCTTACCAGAAAGCCAGTGACCACCCTTCGCAGGGGGGTCAAAACAGGCTTATAGATGGATGAATCCTGCGGAATCGTTCCTCGGTCTTTCCACACCGATCAGCCCCGATCCACAGCTAGCAGGTCCTTCCAAGGGTGTCCTTCCAGGGTTATCACAGGTGTGTGATTGAATGTGAGAGGCACACACTCAAAAGTTGGATGGAAATTTAGCCGCAATGGAAATAAAAAAGAAAAAAAATTCCATAGTGCAGGCGTTTTTGAAAAAAGGGGGGAGGTTTATTTAACCTCTTTCCCACCGGGCTTGTTTTTCAGATTCGGTGTTTACAAGACTAAAACTGTTTTTTTTTGCTAGAAAATTACTTAAAACCCCCAAACATTATATATATTTTTTTCTAACACCCTAGAGAATAAAATGGCAGTCATTGCAATACTTTTTGTCACACCGTATTTGCGCAGCGGTCTTACAAGCGCACTTTTTTTGGGAAAAAATCACTTTTTTTAATTAAAAAATAAGACGACAATAAATTTTGCCCAATTTTTTTATATATTGTGAAAGATAATGTTACGCCGAGTAAAATGATACCCAACATGTCACGCTTAAAAATTGTGCCCGCTCGTGGCATGACGTCAAACTTTTACCCTTAAAAATTTCGATAGGTGGCGTTTAAAAAATTCTACAGGTTGCATTTTTTGAGTTAGAGGAGGTCTAGGGCTAGAATTATTGCTCTCGCTCTAACGATCGCAGCGATACCTCACTTGTGTGGTTTGAACACAGTTTTCATATGCGGGCGCTACTCGCGTATGCGTTTGCTTCTGTGCGTGAGCTCGTCGGGACGGTGCGCTTTAAAAAAAAAAGTTTTGTTTTCTTATTTATTTTTATTTAGTTAATTTTTTTTTTCATTTCAGTGTAAAAAAATTATTATCACTTTTATTCCTATTACAAGGAATGTAAACATCCCTTGTAATAGAAAAAAGCATGACAGGTCCTCTTAAATATGAGATCTGGGGTCAAAAAGACCTCAGATCTTATATTGAGACTTAAATGCATAAAAAAGGAAAAAAAAATGTTTCTTTAAGACGCTGGGCGGGACTGACGTTTTGACGTCCCTTCCGCCCAGCAGAGCTATGGGGACGGGTGAAGGACATTTTTCCCTCACTCGCAACCCCAGTCAGCTGCCGAACGGACCCGATCGCCTCCGCCGCTACCGACGGCTCCGGTAAGCGGCGGGAGGGGGGCCCCTCTCCCGCCACCGATAACGGCGATCTCGTGGCGAATCCGCCGCGGAGACCGCCGTTATCGTGTACACCACCGCCCACTGAAGAGATGGATATCTCGGTTGTGGCAGCAGCTGCTGCCGTTACCGAGATATCCATCTTTAAAAAGAGGACGTCTTTTGGACATGGGGCGGTGGTCAAGAGGTTAACAAATACAATTTTAAATACAAACACTCTCTGTCAGTGAGAGATAAAATGATCCTTGCAAGGAAAAAGACAACTGCTCTGTTTGGCGTCAGTCGGCCTGGGGATTTCACATGCGCGGTGCGTGTGATTTGTGTTTCCTGTGGAGGGCAGAGCCAATCATCTCTCAAGTAGCTGTCCTGGAAGCTTCCTGGAAATACAGTTACCGGTAAGTCTAATGGGTTTTTATGGTTTTGTATCCACCCCCAAATGTAAGCTCTTTTTACGTATTATATTATGGGAGCATATATATGATTATTCTGAATTCATATTTTTGTATTGTGTTAATTGCTTTATTTTTTTAGTGGTTTAATATGTAGCACTCAAAATATCTCCTGATGAAGCCAGTGTATTGGTGAAACATTTAGTGGTCAAGTGACTGGATGAATACAACATATGGATATCTCATTCCGGCATGTTACCATGGGAACAAAATTGTAAAAACCTTTTTAATCTATTTTATTGATGCATCTTGAATAGTAATATAATTTAAAGGATATATTGTTTCATTTGTTGGTACCTTTAAAATCCAAAGGTTTTTTCTTGCTTGTAGTTTTATGCTACTCTAGACCATCTTCTCTTTCTGAGATGGTATCCGTCTTCCAACTCAAAGACCTATTTATTCTATCTTTGTGCCACACTCCAAAGCACCCAAAATAAATTGCTCTTCACTGTCTGTACATATAGCCATCAGAATATACTCCCTATTAATCCTACCCTCAGGACCTTGCAAGTGGCATCCTGCTTCAAAGGCACCATCGTTTAATAAGAAAACTCAATACCAGAGCTTATACGCTAAAGCAGTGGTTTCTAAACCGTGGCCATCTGCTTGCCTATATCTGGCCCTTGGGGCACTATTTCACCATCTGACACCAATGATGGAGCACTGTTCCACCTAACACCATCAATGAGGCACTTCTCTTCTCATTAATATCAACAATGGGGCAGTATTCCTTCCATCAAAACCAATGGTGGTGTACTGATGCTGGGGCATTTTCTACTCCCACTGGCCACCCTACGGCCCCCAAAAGCCTGAAGGGCAGTAAACTGGCCCGTTGCCTAGAAAGTTTGGAGACCCCTGCTCTAAAGGACAAAACTCCTTTGCTTTTTTTTTCTGACTCCATCAGATTGGTGAGTGTTTTCTAGACATTCTGGGACCCAGTCTCTCTAGCTCAGCTTTGTAAAGCTGCCACCTGGACCTCTGTTCATTCATTTTCTAAATTCTACCAGGCGGAAGTCCAAACTTAGGCAGATGCAGCCTTCGGCCGCAAGGTTCTTGTACTGGCTCTCTAAAGTTGGATCTGTTGACCCCTGTTGTTATTGGGGAAGTTGACACACTTCTGTTTTCCTGGTTGTTGCCTGCCCATCTCATTACTTGGAGAAGTCCCAGAGTCTATGAACACTCAGCCTGAGTCCTGTATTGTATGATTAAGATGAGAGGAATTTTGACTTGCTTGTACATTCCATATCTTTGGGTACAGGGCACCCTCCCTTCCATTCCTTGGTTACTTTGCATTAATTGCTACAAAACTGAGAACTGAGTGGTGCAGGGTAATTGGGGGGAGGGGGCGCTTGTCCTCTAAAGCTTGCCCATGTCCAATCACCTGAAGGTACCAGCAAATTACCCATGCTCTAAGAACACTCAGCCTGTGCCCTGTACTGTACTCCAGGATATGGAATTTATAGGTGCGTTAAATTTCTCTTTTTGTAGATCTCTGTTCATAGGAGATTATGATGAGACCTTGGAGAAGGTAGACATAATGTAATTCGTTCAAAATAGTGTGTTAGGAAATTACATCATGGGGAGATGTAGTATATATACATCTCATATTACATTTTCTACTCCACTCAAACTACATTGTTCTTGTTCTTGCAAAACTGGAAAATGTGAAATACATTACACTAGGGGAAGGGGAAAAGTGTATTTTGGTGGAGTTTAAGGGTGCTTTAAATGTCTTCTGAATATGACTACTACTAAGCTATACCATGACCTAGATAACTGAGATGAAGAGTCCGCAATTCTTTGCTTGCTCTTTAAAATCTTCAGCATTTATTGGTTCTCCATAGAGGACACAGTAACAAACAGCAAATTTAAATGCGTTTCGACCTTGTTCACTACTAAGGCCGAAAATCTTTTACATCTGATGTCTGTTACTGTGTCTTCTAAAGAGAACCAATAAATTCTGAAGATTTTAAAGAGCAGGCAAGAAGTTTGTGGACCATCTCTTTTCATGATCTCTTTTCCAGCTGTGCTACTGCCTTTCTGCACCCCGGTAGCTCTAAATATTTTCTCATCTTTTTGGGTAGTAGCACCCTACCTCTGCTTTACTGTATAGATGAATTAGAACCTTTGCAAACACATACAGTTGTATTCAAAATTATTCAACCCCCACTGAAATTGATTGTTTTGGCCAGTTTGACATTGATTTTTATCATTCTGTCATCCTGCTTACAATTAAATCAAAGAGGCACGTGTAGGTCAGACAAATATAACATAACATTTATAATGAAATAACCACAAATGTCTTTTCTGTGCTCACATCATTATCAGTGTTATTCAACCCCCAAGTGACATTCAATCTTAGTACTTAGTACAACATCCTTTTACAGTTATAACAGCTTTTAAAAGTGAAGCATAGCTTGACACAAGTGTCTTGCAGCGATCTACGGGTATCTTCGCCCATTCGTCATGGGCAAAAGCCTCCAGTTCAGTCACATTCTTAGGCTTGCGCACTGCAACTGCTTTCTTTAAGTCCCACCAGAGGTTCTCAATCGGATTTAAGTCTGGTGACTGCGATGGCCACTCCAAAATGTTCCAGCCTTTAATCTGAAACCATGCTCTAGTGGACTTGGAGGTATGCTTGGGATCATTGTCCTGTTGAAAGGTCTAAGGTCTCCCAAGCCTCAGGTTTGTGACGGACTGCATCACATTGTCATCCAATATCTCCTGCTACTGAAGAGAATTCATGGTACCTTGCACACGCTGAAGCTTCCCTGTACCTGCAGAAGCAAAACAGCCCCAAAGCATGATTGACCCCCCGCCATGCTTCACAGTGGGCAAGGTGTTTATTTCATCATAGGCCTTGTTCTTCCTCCTCCAAACATAGCGTTGATCCATGGGCCCAAACAGTTCTAATTTTGTTTCATCAGTCCACAGAACACAATCCCACAACTTCTGTAGTTTGTCCACATTACTTTTGAATACTGCAGTAGACTCTTCTTATTCTTTGGAGACAGCAAGGGGGTGCGCCTGGGAGTTCTGGCATGAAGGCCTTCATTACGCAGTGTGCGCCATATTGTCTGAGCAGAAACTTCAGTACCCACATCTGACAAATTTTCTCTATTCCTCAGCAGTCACACGGGGACTTTTCTCCACTCTACGCTTCAGGTAGCGCACAGCAAAGTCAGCATCTTCTTTCTGCCACGACCAGGTAGCGTTTCAACAGCGCCATTTGCCTTGAATTTGCGAATGATGCTTCCTATGGTGTCTCTTGGTATATTTAACATCTTTGCAATCTTCTTATAGCCATTGCCCTTCCTGTGAAGAGTAATCACCTCTTCTCTTGTCTTCCTGGACCATTCTCTTGACTTCACCATGTTTGTAACCACACCAGTAAATGTCTAGAAGGAGCTGAGTATCAGTCATTTTAAAGCTGCCTAATTGGTGCTTATTAGGCTTTATTGCTGCTCCCTGACACCCACAGGTGTTTTCAATACCTGATTGAAAACACTTCAATGAACCTCTGTTCTTCAGAGTGGTAGTCTTTAAGGGGTTGAATAATTGTGTAAATGAAGAATTCACAAAATAAACATTTACTACTGTATTACAAAACCAATTGATGTCATTTTAGTTGCATATGGTTCTTTAAGAAGTCCTTGTAGGATTTCATTCTGAATACAATTACAAATGTACACTAAATTCCCTGAAACCCTTTACAGCATTGGGGGGTTGAATAATTTTGAACAAAACTGTACTATAATATGTTTATTAACGGGAGTGGAGATGTGTTGCAGCATGAAACTCTGAATTGTCCACATAGAGCACAAGTATGTACAACTGGCATACGGTGCTAATGCTTGTAGAGCAATTTGCATAGATTATTTCTCACAGAGTAAAATGTGGTATTTTACCCGGTATATAGTACCAGTTACTAACTTACATTTGCACAAATTAGTTCAACGTTCTTCTTAAAACTTTTCATGTGAGATTTATAAACCTTAGTGGCCTATTTTGGTAAAAAGTATGTTACTCCGAGTGCATTGAGATTGTTTGTTTTACCTAGTTGCATTGAAACAAGCTTTGCGGAGGCGTGTGGGCGGAGCCTAGCGGAGCGGTAATGCTGGGCTAGAGCTCTGCTCCGTGCAGGAGATAAACCCGCAAATAAACGACGGACCGATCCGTCAAAACGAACGGGGACACCGGAACGGACTACCGGAAGGTGAGAGGCACCGAATGATATAAAATGGTGCTGGGAGGAAGCAAGGGAAAGAACAAGAATAGTGGCACAAACGGCGCTCAGCATCTCAAGAGCGCGGCTGTGAAAAAGGCGCCGGTTACCTCAGGTGAATTCTCCTCAGAGGTAGTGAGGAGGAAAAAACCCTTAACAAAGCCACAGAAACAAATGGCTTCCCGCAGTAATATTTCACTGATAATGAAGGAGAGGACGCGTTGGAAGAACCCTCATCTTTATTAAGACAGGATGCAGCGGTCCCCTCAGGTATTTTACAGCAATTTGAAAGGATGCTACACAGAGCGCTGCAAGTTACCTCAGACCAGATAACAGCCAATCTCACCAAGGAGATTAGGGACCTTGGGGGCCGCACAGAGGCCCTTGAATCAAAAATGGACGAAGTTGAGGTATTCACACAAGAGTGTATGACTGAAATTGATACCCTTAAGGAAGAAAATTTAACCCTGCAAAACAGACTGGAAGATTTCGAAAATAGAGCCAGGAGGTCCAATATAAGGTTTAGGGGTCTGCCCGAATCAGTCATTGACCTGCCTGGAACCATATTGGCACTATGTCAGGAACTGCTGCCTGGCATACCCGTAAGCAGACTGGAAATGGACAGAGTCCACAGGGCTCTTGCTCCCAGAAAAGCGGATGGACCACCTAGAGACATTATAGCCAAATTCCATTTTTACAAAACCAAAGAATTAATAATGGAGGCCACCAGAGAAAAAAAGAAATTATCCTTTCAGGGGCATGACTTTCAGATTTTTGCGGACATTTCCCAGCTGACGATAAATAAGAGAAGGGCTATGAAACCCCTTCTTCAAGAATTACAACATCGCCAAATTAAATACCAGTGGGGTTTCCCCTTCTCCCTGAGGTTCACTTTTCAAGGCACCAAAATAGTGTGTAGAACCCCGGATCAGCTACACCAAGCTCTTATTGACTTCAAAATTATTGAAAATCCACCAACAGCGCATGCTGCGCGCAGAAGATCTGCATCCTCCTCTCCTCACAACACTTCACCTAAGCAAGACCACGTTAACGGCATCCATCAAATGCACAAGCGTGGCAGATTTGTGGCTCAAGAGCAAGCACAAGACCAGGAAGATACTATGGACTGATTCCACTGAGCAAGATACTTCTTTTTTCCCTCTGCCTAAAGGCAGGAACTTGTTCATTTGTTGTTTGCAAAACGCATGGCAGTTACAGTGACCATCCTTTTCCTTTTTTTTTTCTCTTTCTTTTCCTCTTTCTTATATATTTCTTTAATTTTCTCTTCTACTTTTCAACCATAGTTATAGCCAATGCCCTCATAGGAGGGACCACTAATGTGCATGGGTTTTTATTCAGAAGCACAGCTTCCTCACACCACAAGATTAGGCACTCCCCTCCCCAATACAGGGGACCAGTAAACCCAATTGCCAGATTGACTATTACATATACTACTTTTTGTCATTTACCAATCTCTCACTAGGATACTTCAATCTAACCCATCCTCTCTTAATGCCCTACATATACTCTGCTGCCTTTATGCTAATTCTCCCCTGCCTATAGGGCAAGAGATACCACCATCCCGGTTCTCACTGAGTGGAGTTTCACTCTACTCTCTCTTCCCTCTTTCCTTCAAAACCAATAGTTTTTTCTTATTTACACAAACCAGTTACCCCGTATATTATAGAAGTTATTAGAGATGTTGTACATTCAGTATCTGTTATGGGTACTTACAGAATTTCTTTTTGGACGCGGGTCTCCATGGCACGGACAATACACGTGCCACACTTGGCTCCCCTCTGATCCTCGCAATAATATGCGAGGGCTAGACGTGGGCCCTTTTTTCCCCTGACCGGGTACTTTTCTCCCGGTCACGGGCCAGTTCGGAACATTTTTTATTCATTCTAATGCTTGTTTGTTATTTTAACAGTAACATTTTGTTTTCTTTTTTGAAGGTAATCACTTTCCTGAACCCCTTCTTTCCTCTTCTTCCCCCCTCTGCACGGACTAGACCGGGTAATCGTTGTACAGGCTCACATGGTAAGATGTGCGGAATGGTTTGGCTGCCATGGCTCCTTTGAATGTACTATCTTTAAATGTGCAGGGTCTAAATGTTCCACAAAAACGAGTAAAGGCTTTCAGATATTTTCAAGCCAAGAAAGCACATGTAGTATGCTTACAAGAAACCCACTTCACCCCTACCGCCACTCCTAAATTTTTTCATGCTTCCTATCCTCAAGTTTATACAGCATCCGCTTCATCTAAAAAACGGGGCACCCTAATTGCCTTCCATAGGTCTACACAATTTACGGTAAAGTCTGAAATAAAGGACCCAGAGGGTCGCTACATTATACTAACAGGTCATATAATGGACGCAGCAGTAACTATTGTATCATATTATGCTCCCAATCAAAACCCACTCCCATTCATGTCGCACTTATTTCAAGTGGTAAACACACACAAATTTGGCTCCCTCTTTATTTGTGGGGATTCTAATCAGGTTCTCCTCCCTTTTTTGGACAAAACTCCCTACTCCCCTCCGAAAAAACAGGTCAAATGGTCCCTCTCCAACTTACTATCTAAGCACAATCTAGTGGACTCCTGGAGGGAAGTGAACCCCACCAGGCGCTCCTACACATACTTCTCAAATCCTCATCAATCGTCCAGTCGTATTGATCACATCTTTTTGACAATAGGTATGCTGCCGGAGGTATTAGACTCCGGCATCATTCCTATTCCTTGGTCGGATCACAACGCAGTCCTTACCACTCTAGCTTCGACTATACCCAAAAAGCATGATTCCACATGGTACCTGCCAGATATAATTCTCAAACACCCATCTTATAAAATGGTAATAGAGCAAAGCCTAAAGGAATACCTGACACTTAATGCAACCTCGGAAATCTCACCGCTAACTCTGTGGGAAGCGCACAAACCAGTGCTGAGGGGAATAATACAAAAACAATACGGTATCCTTAAAAGGGAACGCAAGCAACTAGCAAATAAACTTGAACTAGAGCACAATCTGGCATTCATGGCCTTCCAACATAGTCATTCACCCAAAACAAAAGCCCGTCTCGACAAGGCGCGAATGGAATATGACTTATTCCTCACGGAATCTGCCAATAAATCCCTGTATAGGACAAAACACTTTTTCTACAAATATGCTAATAAATCAGGCTCACTCCTCGCAAGATCACTTAATTCAATTAATAAAACATACAAACCCATCCATTTAAAAATTGCAAATAATAACATTTCTAGTAATCCGATCAAAATAGTGCAAAAATTCAGTACGCACCTTAAAAAATTGTACTCCGAAAATAAGGTATTCAACTCACAGGAAGCTGATACCTTCTTTTCCGATTTACAGTTACCGCGATTGAGTGATTCCCAAAACGCACTATTAGACAGACCTATAACGCCATCAGACGTTTTGGCGGCCATCAAAGACCTTAAAATAAATAAAAGACCAGGTCCAGACGGGTTTACTGCGCGTTACTATACAACGCTCAAGGAACAGATCTCATCCACAATGGCTGACGCATTCAATGATCTATTGAACCATAAATCCTTTAGACAAGAATCCCTCATGGCCACGATTTGTATGATACCCAAACCACATTCAGATGCTACCCTTAGTGAGAACTACCGCCCGATATCCATGCTCAACACGGACATTAAAATACTTGGCAAAATCCTAGCTAGCAGAATGAACAAGATTATTGGATCGCTAATTCATAGGGATCAAGTGGGATTCATGCCCAATAGACAAGCAGGGGATAACATTCGGAGGGCTAGTCTATTAGCACACATTGCAAGAAAGAGGAAAATTCCAGCATGCTTCTTATCATTAGATATTAGACAAGCCTTCGACTCTGTCTCTTGGTCATACCTAGAGTACTCATTGCTGAAATGGGGCTTTGGTCCCAACTTCATAAGATGGGTTCTACAATTATACAAAAACCCGAGAGCGTATGTCAAATACGCAGGATATAAATCAGATGCATTCTCCATACAGAGAGGCACTAGGCAAGGCTGTCCATTATCCCCTTTATTGTTTGCCCTCCTTATAGAACCTCTGGCCCAAAAAATAAGAGCGGACCCCAAGGTGATGGGTATAGAATTGGGCGGTGTAAAACACAAATTATGTCTATATGCGGACGACATCTTATTGTTCCTCTCGTCTCCCCAAGTTTCTGGTCCCAACCTAACCCCAATTTTGCACCAATTTGCGTCTTTTTCGGGATTAGTGATAAATCCTAAGAAATGTCTGGCCCTCAACATTTCACTTTCCAGCACAGAATTGAATGCGGCGAAAGTGGGTCTTCCCTTCGAATGGCCAGCCAAAAGCATCCCTTATTTAGGAATACACCTCACTGCTGATATACTAGATCTATACTCTTACAATTATCCTGCACTTTTGAAACACATAACAAGTCTTTTACACTCGTGGACCCAACTCCCCTTATCCTGGTTCGGTAGAATTAATGCAACAAAAATGACCATACTGCCCAAGCTCCTATATCTCTTTAGGGTACTCCCCATACCCATTCCAGCGCATTTTCTTAGAATAGTACAAAAACGGGTCTCCACCTTCGTCTGGGGTTCCTCCAGGCCGAGAATCAAATCACAAGTCCTACATCTCCCCAAGACGGCAGGTGGGCTCGGTTATCCCAACTTTGCCCGTTATTATCAAGCAGCGCAACTGGCAATGTTAACAAAATATCATGCCAAAACTGAGGTGCCACTTTGGGTATCAATAGAAGCAGTGGAAAGCGACCCTATTTCTATATCTAATTTGTTGTGGATCTCTCCAAAGTTACGTAAGCATATTACCAACCCAGTCACGAAGCACTCGCTTTCCTTATGGGATGCACTTAAATCCAAACATCACCTATTGTCTCCATTAACCCCGTTACTGTCCTTTAACAAAAACCCGGCATTCTACCCGGCTTGGGTCTTTCCCAGTTCCTTTAAAGAATGGGTGGATAGGGACTGCACACTCAAATACAAATTTTTTGATTCAATGTCAATGACCCCCTTCCCATCTATGTGCACAAAATACGGGATACCATCGAAGGAAATCTTTAGATATTTACAGATTAAAAATTTTTTCCAACCCCCTACTAACTCAGCATACTTGCCGAACAAACTCACAATTTTTGAAAATGTGTGTGATAAGAATCCTCATGCTAGAAAAGTGGTTTCAGCCCTATACTCGCAGCTACTTTTACAATCAGACAAGGGGAAGCTATCATATGTCCGTAAATGGGAGGAAGACTTGGGCACAGAACTGAATGAGAGGGAGTGGGAGCAAATATGGACCAACACTGAAACAGCTTCTTCTAATGTGCTAGCAGCGGAAACGAACTATAAAGTAATATCTAGGTGGTACTTGGTGCCGACTAGAGTGGCCAAATTCTCTAGTAATTATTCTGATCAATGCTTTAGGGATTGTTCTGGTACGGGAACATATATTCATATATGGTGGTCGTGCCCAAAGGCACAGGTATTTTGGTCAGAAGTTTTCCAAACAATAGAAATCCTCACTAAAACTTCCCTCCCTATGGATCCTAAATTGGCATTACTTAATTTAAAACCACACAATTTGTCGCATATGCAATTCAACCTGATTAAACAGCTCCTTACGGCAGCAAAACAAACAATAGCGAAAGCATGGAGATCTCCTAATTTATTAATGAGCGAAGTAGTCAATAGAATGAACACAGCAATGAAGTATGCCAAAATGTCGGCCATCGAATTGGATACGATCACCAGATTTGAATGTATATGGGAACCCTGGATTAATCTCACAATGCAGAACACATTTGTTAATGCGGTAATGATGCCATGGTAGTCCAGCCATTGTATAGACAGCCTGACTTTTCTAACCAAAATGCAGATGGATCCCCGGTCTAGTCCTGCAGAGCCCTCTATCCCTTCCTCCTTCCCTTACCTTCCCTCTTTTAATTTAATGCTTTATAATTTTCCTTTTTATTTTTTTTTTCCTTATTACCTCGCATCTGCGACTTCTATTTACCTAAGATATTAGGAAAATACAACATCAACTAGATGCCTCTAACATCTTGGAAGCAGTACAACACCTGGAACGAAGTTCAAATATTACGCAGCAAGACCTCTGATATCCAAAACATGTCCTGATGGACTTCTCTGTTAATCTTTTGAATTTATTTTGATCGGATTTTCATGAATGATTTTCATATGTGATGTAGATGTTATGCTTCATTATATAATACTTCAGTATTTTCCTCTGTATACGCTAATACTATTTGAAGAATCTGTATACTTGTTGTTACTATTACACAATAAAGATATATTGACACGGAAACAAGCTTTGCATGACTGTTATATCTAAATATTATTAATGCAAGTTTTTTTATTGGAATATCTATGATGTAAATGCTTATCATCGGTTTTACCAGTTTTAAATGGAGAAAATCCCTTTAAAAATGTTCATGCTAAGCTATCAATGTATATTGTAAACTGCTGTAACTTTGTGTATTCACTGCTTTGTATTTAGATACTAGTGAATATCCCCACAAGTGAGATTTGTGGCCAAATGTAGACATTAGATATAATGTTGGAAGATTTTAAAATAACAAGCCAGTGCAAAATTTAGTGCAGTACAAGCAAATGATCTTCTAATGTGCTTATGCATTGCTAGAAGCCTGTTATGGACCTACAATCAACAGGTCATTTGCCCAAATTGCTGTCTATTTACAAAACGTAAATACATTCTCGAATTTTCCCTAGAAAGTTTAACATTTCGTTAAAGCCAGTGCAGCACTCTGGAGAAGATGAAATATTATGTGGATATGAGAAAACAGGACGACCACCAGGTTTGTGCTAACAGCATTCCAACTTTGCCATTGAACTTCTAAAAGTTTATAGTCATCTATACCTGGTTAAATAGTGTTATGTCACTGACCTTAGAGAAAATGGCATGTTTTTTTTTTTTTTTTTTTTGCTGATGACTTGTTTGTATCACTATGCAGTTTAAGTATTTGTAAGTGGGTTTTGATTTGTTATGTAGTTGAATTAAACTGGTATTGTTTGGTGTAATGTTTTGTAGAGCTTTTTTTTTTTTGTATTGGCTTTAAATCTGGACTGTATGTTCAGTTAAGTGTACTATGTTTGACACTGAGAAGCGTGGCTGTTATTCCAGGCACAAAAACTGATTATGGGGAATGGGTTAAAATTGTACGCAAGGTGTTAAGAATGGTGAAGCTTATTTACCCACATAGAGGAATTGCGCTTAAATATGAGAGATTATGGGAACCGTGGTTGGATGTCCTGAGGCTTGCCCCAATGGATCTGATTATGGATAGGCTACTTGGGCTCAATGCTGGATAATGTGTTGATTACAGATGTTATTGCTTGTAATTACATGGTTACTATGTTTTGACTTTGTTGGCGAATATATTTTTGTTGTGTTTTGGACTGTAATTGTAAAGCTGGCAATCGATGATGCTTAATCTGTAATAAACATATTTTTGGGCAAAAAAAAAATAAAGAGAAGTGTGGCTGTGTTAATTATTGGTAAGGTAAATCATGCTATGTGCAGACTGTCATACTTGGTTTGCTTCATCAGAGTGGAGAATTGAACTGTCTGGAGGGCATTAAAAGTTGTTAAACTAAATCCCTTCAGTTAGCAAGTAAATGGCATCACCTAAACCTTGTTCTTTTTTTCTTCTAAATTCTTATATGTAATCATGTGGAATGTTGAAGGCAGTGATAGTTGTTGCTACTAATTTATGTACTGTTATAGGATATATCATGAATCAGGAGATTTACGTGTCAGAAAACCATACACAATACTGATGTCCACTAATGTGTGTTTATACTATTGAGATGTTTAACCTTGGATTTCACCTTTCACTTTCACATAGGTCTTTATCTGATTACACAGTCTTTTTAAAATGTTATTGTGTTTTTTGATAGCGTACATGAACGTTTAGTATTGTCTACTTTCTAGTAGTTTTTTGTTTTTATATATATAATATTGAAATTTACTGCTTTATAATAATGTTTTTGTATTAGATGACTGATTTCTAAAGGCTGCACATTTAAAATGAAGCTAGTTTGTAAACTTGAGTGCTTCTATGGGTAAATTAGCTGTGAAATAAAAATAGAACTGTTGCATTATTTTTGGTAGCCCTAATTATTTGCAGTTAAGTAATGTATACTTATATGCTAAGGATACAACAGCTATTTATAGTTTCAAGGCAAATGTGAAATTATCTGTAAATCGTGTTATTCTTGTCACTGAATAGTGGGTACTGTGCATAAAAATGATCTGAAACACTAGCAATGTTACCAGTGATAATTTAATTAACCTCTACTTGGCCCAACAAGTCCCATTTACAGACAAGTGTACTTAATTATAATACAAGTTTTTCTACTTTAGTATGACTTGATATTAGAAGGAATATTATAATTGGAAATGTAGTTGTACGTACATACATTTTCAGAGTTCTGGACTACGGTTTATAGGAGGGGGACACGTGGATTGTATTAATATAGTATTTTTATATACTTACATTTGATCGGATATTGTTTGGGTTTCATTTTGCTCAGAAGTGACCTCGGGGTTTAATTGTCAATCAAAGGTGTTCCTCTCATCCCTCCCTTTCCTAACCCATCTTGTCTTTTGACATCATTCCATCCATCAGTGTTATAAACCCACCCATTCTTTATGCAACGTCCATCAGCTCCAGAACAGTCCTTTCACTGCACAGGAGAGATGAAATAATCTCACCTCTCATTTCTTTCCCGCTAACCATTTGATTCTGAGACGGAGCTGAAGTCATTTGAGAATGTTCCAAGTCCTTTTTTGCCGTAGTTTTTAATTTCAAATCACAGTAGCTGATCAGACTCCCAAGAAGCATTGTAGGCTTCAGATGCACAGAATATTATGAAGTCTTTTGGTTGCTTTTTAATGCTAACATAGCAGTCTTGTTTTTTTTTTTTTTTCCTCTCATGGGATTTTCTGTGCTAACATTGATATGCTGTGAAGGTTTTTCTTTTAATATGAACACCTTGTTCCCGGACGTCTGTTTTCTTGCTCCTGTCATCTTGCTGCTTGTGACACCTGAAGCAACTACTTCATGGTGGTAAGTCTTTAGTTTTGGTGCTAAGTACAGGAATTGATGGTTACTTTTTTTTGTTAATGCATCAGCATAAATAGAGGCAATTATATGCTATAGCTTGTAGAAATAGTTTATTCCTCTTGACTCGTTCCTTTGTATGACATTTGAATTTTAAACAGAAACAGTCATGCAAATGTGGCAGTAAAGTTTATTCTGTCTATTGATGTACTTACTATTTTTTTCACTGTTAAATTATATGCTGAGACATCTCCTGTAGTTAACTTAAAAATACCACATTGCTTTCTTATCAGCTGTGCATGTAATTTGTGAGCTATGGTTATTTAATGTTCATGTGAAATAGTGATTTTAATCATCTTATTTAGGTTGTTGGGCTTTACTGTACACTGTAACTGTATATTAGACATGCAGGTTATGTTAGTGAATTCATCGTATTTTTTGCACTGTAAAATAATCAGTAAAAAAGCAGTATCTGTACACCTGATAAAGTATGCATTGTTTTAGTAGCTGTAACCTATGTTGCATGGATGTTTGTTTAAAGCTGCATTTTGCTTATAGCTTTGTAGAAAAAAACTTGGCACTTCATCATTACTTTTGATAAGAGAAAATGTATTGCATGCACTAAATAATACTTTAGCTATGCAAATCCTACATAGATGATTCACAGCTGAGTGACAGGAGCATTGTCACTGGTTGCCAGATGTAATCCAATTGGATGATGCATCAAAAAATGAAATTTGGCTATTCGTGCATGCAGGGCACAAATACCATCCTATACATCATCCATATAAGCAAGATTCATGTCTTCACTTATTTGTCAGCATTTATCTTGACTATTTCAGGCTGCATAAATTCTCTGGTGTATTTTCTTAACACTTTGCCTTCTACAGGGCAACCTTTTTACCCCCAATGAACCCTTGAAATAATTTTCAGGTCCAGGGGATCCCCTGCTAAAGCCAGTTAGCCTGTAAGGGGCGGTGGAAAAATGCAGCTGGTGGGAGGAATACTCCCCTTACAGTGATGGTCAGAATGCCACCCTTACAGACCGCTAAAAAGATCATTGGTGTCATGCTGCTGGCTCTTTTATGTGGCATTGAGCCAGGAACTATGTAGCCACCATGAAATGGAAGGTCAATCATCCACAGCTCAAGGAACGCCTAGAAACCTCTGTAAGAACCCATGAGTTCCAGGAAACCCTTATTGGGAATGGCTCAAAAAAATAAATGTTACAAGATTTTATAAATGGTTTAACTGAATCAGGTACATGGGTTTCAGAAAAGGGTATGATCTATTTGTAAAATAAAAAGTGGCTCCAAGTAGTTGCATTATTGCATTTGATAGGGCTTCAGTGTATTAACTGTTTTTTATTATTGCATCTGAGGTAAAAAAAAAAAGGCAGAATAATATATATATATATATTTTTTTTTTATTGCCTATTTTGATTCCAAATCCTTTTCCAGGTTATAAACTTTGAAATAGAGACAATCAGTGAACAATTTGGTAAAAAGTAAAAACCTGGGGGGGGGGGGCAATGCAGAAAAATTGGAGAGAGATATATTGATGCTGTCTTGGCAGAGATTCCTTAACTATTCACAATATCTAATGGGATGTTCTCCGTATAGTGTGGCATTATGAGAAATCTTTGGCGAAAGACAAAAAAAAAAAAAAATGGTGTTTTGTTGTCTTATTTCCATTTTAGATATAGCCCAGGTCAGCTTTATAATTAGGGCAGTTTTGATGGAAGATTTGGCTTTTTAATAGGACCCCTTTAAATAGCACTTGATTTTCAGACAGTACAGTATATATGTTAATTTTGAGTGTTTGCTGTATATTTATATCACCTACTGGCTTCTTATATCTTACAGGAGCAAGAACAGGAATTTTTAGCAAGCAATGCATGGTGGTCTCACTCTCCGTGCTGCATTTTTAGCCAGGGGTATGAGACTATACAATGTCAATTGCAGAATAGGGAACTTAGGCAAGCTAATATTTTTCAATAGAGTTACTGTTACAGAAAGTCCATCCATAGCTGAATTACCAGCGTTGTTGGCGCTAAACTGAACAAAAATGAAAGACCGTCTATAATTTTGGCCTTCTTGAATGTATATTCAACTATAAACCAGTCACATACATTGAAAAAAATGGAACTGTAAGGGTGGGGTAATGTCTTAAAGGGTTTAAAGATAAATTTGTGAGAAGCCTTTTAAGGTGCCTTTGCAGTATGTTTTCTAATCAGGAACATCTGGGCACAGATGATGTAATCTCCCTTTTTAAGACTCTTCTTTAATAATATGCTTCTGGATACATGCGATGCTTGTTCATGCTAAAGTTTTCATCAGACTTTATTCAGTCTTTTTTCGTGTAATTATTTGGCTTCTAACATTTTTGTCATTGTGAACAACTTTATAAGTTTTAAATAGTTTATATATTAGTGTAAGGTGATTGCTTGCTAGTTGGGTATGTTACACGTGCCTATCTTTGTTCATGCTTTAATCGTCATGGTTTTAAATGTGACATAAAGTAAATGTTAGTAGTTCGAAGTACTTTACTGTTGTGACAATTACCTCATTATTGGGGTAACACATGAAGTGAACATATACATTTCTGTACATATTCAAGTCTAGATTCCTATTTAGATTTTCACTACTGTGTGTCCTAAATCGGAACTCCAACCAAAAATAAAAATATTAGGAGCCCTCATGTAAGGGGAGCCAAAGCCTGGATCGTTTCAGTAATCAATCTCAGCTCACTCATACATATTTACGGATTCAAAGATATCCCCCCTTCTTACAATCTTTACTCAAACAAATAAAACACTCATGACATGACACCATTTGAATTGACTTGCAAGACAAGAAGCCCAATGCTGTACAAGATTCTCAAAGCTCCTAAACATGGTATGGGAGCTAATCTTGAACAAATATTAGGACACTTTAGAATGCAAAGTGGTAATATGCAATCTGTCAGAAGTATCCATTAACACCTCTCTATTCCAAGCCAGTTATTTTCCTGAGTTTAGGCCGATACATATTCTTCTACCTATTTTTGGTAAAAAAAATCGCAATAATCGTTTATCGGTTGGTTTGCGCTAAATTTATAGCGTTTACAAAATAGGGGATAGTTTTATTGCATTTTTATTTTTTTTACTACTAATGGCGGCGATCAGCGATTTTTTTTCGTGACTGCGACATTATGGCGGACACTTTGGACCATTTTGACACATTTTTGGGACCATTGTCATTTTCACAGCAAAAAATGCATTTAAATTGCATTCTTTATTGTGAAAATGACAGTTGCAGTTTGGGAGTTAAACACAGGGGGCACTGTAACATTTAGGGTTCACTTTGTGTGTGTTTACAACTGTAGGGGGGTGTGGCTGTAGGACTGACATCATCGATCGAGTCTCCCTAATAAAAGGGATCACTGGATCGATGCGCCGCCATAGTGAAGCACGGGGAAGCCGTGTTTACATACGGCTCTCCCCGTTCTTCAGCTCCGGGGAGCGATCGCGACGGGGCGGCTATAAACGAATAGCCGCGCCGTCGTCCCGGATCGCTCCCCGAGGCTTACCGAGGCAATTTTGAATACAATTTTGGATAAAAAAAAAAACACGTTCTTTGGATAAGGGGAGAGCCTGACATTCTGTCCTTCCTCTCCCCTTGTCCAGTCAAAGAAAAGAATACAAGTAATTTTGTGAATGGACAAGAGGGGGGGATGTGGAGTGAGCAATGCTATGCTTCACTGTATGGGAGACAACTGTCAGTTCTAAAACCAGAAGTTCAACACTTTTAGTGATGGGGATGAATGCAACTAAGGGCTTGCTCTCAAAAGGTGTGGTTGGGAGTGTGATAGGCAGCCTTGACCAGCACAGTCCCACTGCAAGACATAGCAAGTTCACACCACAGCAATGCTTCGGTGTGAACTTGCTATGTCTTGCAGTGGGTTGAACCAAAGTATGCTATGCAGTGATGTGGGCTGAACAAAAGTATGCCATGCATTTGGGGGCACCAATAAGGTGCCTGGGACCAGGACAAGCAAACAAGGACAAGCAGGGGGAAGGGGATCCTGTACAGGAGGGGGGTGATCGGTTTGACGATGCAGTGCATTTACCCCTTGCAGCAGCTGAAAGACAGTTTTTCCTGTTCTCCATTCTGACGGCTTTCAGCTGTTGCAGAGAGGAACTACTGGGAATTAGCTCCAGTAAAGGCAGCTCTCGCTGCACCAATAACTCCCTCCTCTACAGGATGCCCTTCCCTCTGCTGCCTGCCCACCCCCCATTGCTGCTGCAGGGGATCAGTGTCAGGGTGAAGATCAGGGGCCCCTTTCTTTTCTGAAAGTGGGGGTTATTTACTAAAGACAAATCCACTTTGCACTATAAATGCACTGCAGGGGACATGAGGGGGAAAAAAAAAGCGTTTTTGCTTGTAAATGATTGAATGATAAAATCAGCAGAGCTTCCTCTGATTTCAGATCCCCTCTGATTCACAGTGAGTGCACTTGTAGTTCAGAGTGGATCTGCCTTTAGTAAATCAACCCCAGTGAGTGAACAGTACTAATCACTCAGTGTTCATTTATAACTGAAGCACAGTAAACTGTGTTTACTATGCTTCAGTTTGTGAATGGACAGGGAGACTCTGTGCAGAGCTCATCCTGTTCATTTATTTTGTATAGCCAAGGCTGCAGAGATAGAGATTAAGGCCCATGTCCTCACTTAATCAGTTTCACAAGTTAAGACCCCTGATATTTCACCAATCCCCCCTCTCAACGGCATTGTAAAAAACAATGTCGAAAAATTAAGGTTCTATAGCCCATACGGTGTCGATGAGAAGTTTGTGCGACTGGAGTTGCCTGTTCCTCTATATAGATGCAGTGGCTGTACAAACACTGTAGCTGGTCCTAATTTGACAGGTGTGCAGGTTCGGGTGAGTGGCCCCAAATCTACAGTGTGTTCGGGGCCAAACACCTGCACCCGTAAGCCTGTGAAATTAAGACCTGCAGCTGTGTTCGTACTGCTGCTTGCGTCCCCACAGCGTGCAACATAGGCTGCATGCACACAGCTCCAGCTACATAATAAAAAGCTGATTCACACTGTACAGGCCACAGTGCCTAAATAAATGGGTGCAAAGACCTCATACACATGTAGAGCTTTATTGACCGTTTTTTCTTTGAGATTTCACAGGAATTATGTTGTGTCCTTTTAATAATATTTTTTTGTGAATTTTTAGCAAAAATTTAATTTCTCTTTCGTTCATGGACGGACACAGCTCCAAATATTCTTGACAGTAGGGTTGTGTTCCATCTATCAGGAGAGGACTAGGCAGACATATTAAACAGCTAAAAAAATGTAACACAGCAAAGCCGAACAGCACCGCCCAGGGGCCGGGCCCTCTGGTCATAACCCCTCACCCTGCAGTCAGCAGCTCATTTTTTCTGCCTAGCATAGGAGAAGGACCTGGCTCTCTTAGGGCCCATTGGTCCTGGAGAATTTTTATTTTAAAATTGTATTTTTTTGATCCTGAGATTTACTATCAACTGACGGCTGGGTCACAGGCTGTAAAATATAGATCCTTGTAGTCTCCCCAGTCCGGCCATCGAGCATTAGCAGGCCTTTAGCTATGCGCAGGGTCGGCCACGACATATCCCATTGCTCCAGAGGTGGCCGGCGAGCTATATGCTCCAGGGCTCACTTATGACCGGGCTACTGCTGTCCATGTCACGGTGGGCCATGACCGACAGCCACTCCATACTGCTCGGCGGTGGGTCTGTCAGGAACACATCCAGCGGTCCCCGCGGGGACGGGTAAGTAAGGTTCCTCCTGTCCTGGCAGGATGGAGCAGCTGGGCATTCCTGGGGTGGTCATTTGGGGGTCTCTCGGCCTCCCTTTCCTCTCTCCCCATCCCTTCCCTCCTCCCCATGCATTGCTGGGCCTGCTGTTTACCAGGGGTCCCTGAAGGGGGGCTCCGGATCCTGAACTAGGGGCTGCATGCTGTGTGGGGGGTCCTCTAATGGTGTGGGTGGTCTGTCATAAGGGGGGCCTACGCTCGGAGGCTCTGTTTTTTGCGGCCTTTCTCTTACCTCAGAATCGCGACAGCGCCATTTTCTTGTAGCCGTAGTGTAGCTATTACAATATAGCTGGAGGCCATATTCTTGTAGCCGCACTGTTTCTAATGCAAATTACAGTCGGCGGCCAATTTCTTGTAGCCCACTCTTTTTTTTCATGAGGCGAGCGGCGGCCATCTTGTTGTAGGTCTAGCACTGGTTTTGGCCTCTAGCACTGAAAATGGTCAATCTGAACGGCAGATTGCCTCAGAGACACTTCAGGCACACACTGTGCAGGGAGATAGAGCGAACTGCAGTGTAGAACAGTGCCCGGGTCAGGGGGGTGAGTTTCTCTGGGATATACCCCTCAGTCTGTAGCAGCAAGGATGGTGGGCTTTTTTAGTGTACCTTGACTTAGTCCCTGAGTGGCTGTACGGTGAGCGAGGTCAGCATGGCGTCAGAGGCTGGCGCTTCTTTCCCAGAAATTCCTGTGATAGCAACTGGTGCCCCAGCACCTGCAGTACCTGTGGACGCTTTGTCGGTGGTCCTGGAGTCATTTGTTGCCAGGGTGGAAACAGTGTTTGGGCGTAAGGTGGTAAAAAGCACCACCCCATCATCTGGGGAAAACTTTGATTCAGACTCGGGCCTGGCCTTGGCGCAGGGCCCCTGTTCTGATATGTCTGAGGATTCGGACAGTGAGGAAGACTCTGTGTCCGGGGGCAGCGCAGGAAAAGGCGCTTGTTGGAGCACTTATCACCACAGTGCGTGAAATCATCAAATTGGAGGATGCGACTGGGGCATCTACTGAGGTGCGGGTCCGTTTTGGGTCCCGCAAGTCGACCCGCACTGCTAAAGTTTTTCCTTACGTGACTTATTTTGATACGTCTATAGACAAGGAATGGGAACGACCGCAGAGGACCTTTGCGGTCCCATTGCATGGCGGTCCGTTACCCTTTTGAGGAAAGCCTTTTGAAAAAATGGGCATCTCCTCTGGTTGTGGACCCCCCCAGTGTCTAGGTTAAACAAGTTCACCCCACTGACAGGAGGTCCGAAGCGGTGGCCCGGTCCATGTTCACCATGCTGGGGTCAGCATTGCGACCAGTATTGGCCGTGATCCTGGTGTCAGACTCTTACTGAGTGGGCAAAATTGTTGCACCGCGAGCTGGTCTGTGTGGAGTTGGCCGACCAGTTGGTGCAGGGCCTTAAGTAAGTCTGCGATGCAGCCTTGGTTACAGCTCCCTTGCTCTCCAGAGCCTCAGTATCTGCTGTGGTACTACGTCGCCTGATTTGGCTAAAATGCTGGTCCGCGGACCAGATTTCCAAGAAGGCTCTGGCGGATTTTCCCTTCCAGGGAGAGAGGCTATTTGGAGCCTCGCTGGATGACATTATTAAGAATGCCACTGGGGGTAAGAGCACGTTACTCCCACAATCCAGAAAAGGTAAGGAGCCACGCCGTAGGCCAGGGCCCTCCTTTTCTGCTCAGAAGCGGTATTTTTGTCAGTCTGGGCCCGCAGGTAAGCGTTCCCAGGCTGACAAGGGGCCAGCTGAGGGACAAAAGCGTCCCTGGATTTGCAAGCAAAACAAGCCTGCAAACAAATCTGCGACCGCATGAAGGTTTGTCCCCGCCCGACTCTCGGGTGAGGGGTCGCCTTCGCGAGTTTGCAGCTCGATGGACCTCCCTGCTTCCCGACCAGTGGGTTTGCAAAGTGGTTTCATCAGGGTACAAGATAGTTTCTTTCTTGTCCACCAAACAGATTCTTTCCCTCGAACCTTCATCTTCTTCCGGCTAATTGGAACGCCCTATTGGGGGGCAGTGCAGGACCTGCTGAGGTGTGGGGTAATAGTACCTATGTCGCTGCTGGAAAGGCTTCAGGGATTCTACTCCAATCTGTTTGTAGTCCCGAAAAAAGGATGGGGTCTGTCCAATCCTGAATCTCAAGGCCCTCAATGTCTTTGTGAGGGTTCGAAAATTCAGGATGGAATCAGTTCGCTCTGTGGTTGCTGCACTCCATCCGGGGGATTTTCTGGCGTCCTTGGACATCAAGGATGCATACTTGCATGTCCCCATATATTCCAGGCATCAGAGGTTTTTGCGGTCAGGGACCTCCTGCTCAGAGCCGCTTCGGTCTCAGAATTAGAGGAGGATGTGGCGATCGCCAGTCAGACTCTTCAAGAGTTTGGTTGGGTGTTGAACCTACAGAAGTCGGTGTTGGTGCCGACTCAGCGCCTGGAGTACCTGGGCTTAATTTTGGACTCCTCAGAGGTGAGAGTTTAACTCCCCTTGGAGAAGTTGCAGGCTCTTCGGTCGGCAGGGAAGCTGTTGGCATCCCGCAGGTGGTCGACACTGCGCTTCTGCATGCGAGTCCTAGGTCTCATGGTGGCCACCTTCAAGTCAGTACTGTAAGCTCAATTCCACACTTGTGTCTTGCAGAAGGAAATCCTGTCCAAATGGGACAAGTCTCCGTTGTCCCTGGATTGTCAAATCCGGGTGAGTCAACTAGTCAGGACTTCCCTGGTATGGTGGCTGAGATCTCTGGCCCTCAGTCCGGGAAGTCGTTCCTTCCTTTTCGCTTAGACGGTGGTCACGACGGACGCCAGCCTGACCATCTGCGGGGGTGTCTGGGGTGTTTAGTCAACACAGGGTCGATGGACGCATGAGGAATCCTGTCTGCCGATCAATGTGTTGGAACTTCTGGCGATCAGACTGTGCCTCTCCACATGGTCTTCTAGGCTTCAGGGACGTCCAGTCAGACAACGCCACAGCGTTGGCCTATGTCAATCATCAAGGAGGAACAAAAAGCTTGGCTGCAGGATTAAAGCTCGCTCACATCCTTCGGTGGGCAGAGCGGAGCGTGCCGGCCCTGTCGGCCATATATATTCCGGGCGTAGAAAACTGGCAAGCCAGATGTTGGACCAAGGAGTATGGTCACTACACATGGATGCGTTTCAGCTACTTTGCCGGAGATGGGGCACGCCAGACGTGGATCTCCTGGCTTTTCGACTCAATCGGAAGGTATTGAGGTTTTTGGCCAGGTCCAAAGATCCCTGGGCAGACGCGTTGGTGGCTCCGTGGGAACAGTATCAGCTGATAAATGCTTTTCACCCGCTGAAGCTTCTTCCTCGTCCGCTTTGCAGAGTGGAGACCGAGGGGATCCTAGTGATTCTAATTGCTCCAGATTGGCCTTGGCGCCCTTGGTGTGCCGACCTTGTATGCCTGGTGGCGGATGTCCCTTGGCGACTGCCAATGTGGGAGGACCTTCTGTCGCAAAGTCCTATTCTTCATCCTGCTTTAGTCACTGGCTTTAACGGCAGGTACTGAGGGGTCGAGGTCTGTTGGATTCGGTAATTTCCACCATGCTGGGGGCACGGAAGTCATCTTCTCGGAATATCTATCATCGCACGTGGAAGGTCTACATCTCCATGTGTGAGGAGATGGTGTGGCGCCCACGGGCTTATTTGGTTTCAAGGATACTGCTGTTTTTACAGCATGGGGTGGATCAAAAACTTGCCCTAGGCACCATAAAGGGGCAGATTTCAGCCTTGGTTGTTTTCTTTCAATGACCCTTGGCGGCTCATCCACTGTTGAGAACATTTGTGCAAGGGGTTCGACATGTGGCCCCTCCGGTTCGTACACCACTACCCCCGTGGAATTTTAATCTGGTGCTCTCAGCACTTCAGAAACCTCCCTTTGAGAACATCAGCAAGATTCTCCTTTTGACACTCTCTCAGAAGGTGGCCTTTCTGGTGGCTATTACATCAGTCAGGAGGGTTTCTGAATTGTCTTGCAAGTCCCCCTACAAGGATAAAGCGGTGTTACGCCCACAGGTTGTTTCGGCCTGAGGACATAGTGCTTCCATCCCTGTGTCCTCGGCCGTTGCATCCCAAAGAGGTTGCTCTACATTCCTTGGATGTGGTCCAAGCTCTGCAAGTATATCTCTCTGCTACGACTCAGTTTCAGAGGTCAGACTCACTGTTTTTATCAGTGACTGGTCCAAAGACGGACCTGGCGGTCTCATCGGCCACCATTTCTCGGTGGATCAGACAGACCGTGATTCAGGCTTATGCCCTACAGGGGCGGTCACCTCCCTTTCCTGTCATGGTGCTTTCGACCAGGGCAATAGGTGCTTCCTGGGCCTTTCCGACATCAAGCGTCTGTCTCACAGGTGTGTAAGACGGCGACCTGGTCGTCCGTTCACACCTTCAGTAAATTTTACAAGGTTGTTGTGCATGCATCTGCGGATGCTTACTTCGGCCGCAAAGTTTTGCAGGCGGCTGTTTAATGTTGCAACTCCTCCGTTGAGGAGCACTGTTTGTTTTTGGGTGGAAGTTGGTATGCTAGCTGTGCCCACCCCTACTTGGGGACGTCCCTACTGTCAAGAATATTTGAAGCTGTGTCCGTCCATGAACAAAAGAGAAAATAGTATTTTTGTACTCACCGTAAAATCCTTTTCTCTGAAGTCCATGGATGGACACAGCACCCATCATTCCCTTTTTTTTTTAAGTTTGTACTGCTATTTGACGAACTGAGCTGCTGACTGCAGGGTGAGGGGTTATGACCAGAGGGCCTGCCCCCTGGGCAGTGCTGTTCAGCTTTGCTGTGTTAGATGTTTTTTAACTGTTTAACATGTGTGCCTAGTCCTCTCCTGATAGACAGAACATAACACTACTGTCAAGAATATTTGGAGCTGTGTCTGTCCATGAACTTCAGAGAAATGGATTTTATGGTGAGTACAAAAATCATATTTTTGAATTTTTTTTTAGGGGACGGGGGGGTTCGCTGTCAGGTAGGCTGTAAGGGGTCCTGTGGGTTCTAACAGCAGCCCTGCATATGCTGATAGAAAAAAAAAATCCCTGGAGTTTTAAATGAAAAGTATTATGTAGACATCAGAAGAGGATGCTTACAACATTATGTAGGAAATGCACTCTTTCCGGCAAGGCGCTCTGATTTTCCAACAGCATCCGCCGGACTCTCAGACCGCATTTGCTGCAGTTGTCAGCGGCTGCATGCAAGGTGAATATCTCCTAAACCCTACTGGTTTAGGAGATATTAATTTTACATTTAAAATGTGCTAAATGGGTATACAACTGCTTTAAAGGGGTTGTAAAGGAAAAAAAAATTCCCCTAAATAGCCTCCTTTACCTTGATGCAGTCCTCCTTTACTTACCTCATCCTTCCATTTTGCTGTTAAATGTCCTAATTTCTTCTGAGAATCCTCACTTCCTGTTCTTCTGTCTGTAACTAAACACAGTAATGCAAGGCTTTCTCCCTGGTGTGGAGAAAGCCTCTTGAGGGGGGAGGGGGAGAGCAGGAGTGTCAGGACGCCCACTAACACACAGCTCCTTTCTTTGTCTGCAAAGTAGAGAGTGTCCTGACTTGCCTGCTCGTCCCCTCCCCCCACACCAGGGAGAAAGCCTTGCATTACGGTGTTGAGTTACAGACAGAAGAACAGGAAGTGAGCATTTATCAGAAGAAATAAGGACATTTAACCACTTAAGGACCCCTTCACGCCAATATACGTCGGCAGAATGGCACGGCTGGGCACATCCACGTACATGGCTCCTTAAGCCCAGCCGTGGGGGGTCGCGCGTGTGCACGCAACCCGGTCCGAAGCTCGGCGGGCCTCGCGACTCGCGGACCCGATTGCCGCTGGAGTCCCGTGATTGGTCCCCGGAGATGAAGAACGGGGTGAGCTGTGTGTAACAGCTTCCCCGTTCTTGACTTTGGCGCTGTTATCGATCGTGTGTTCCCTTTTATAGGGAAACACAATCGATGACATCACACCTACAGCCACACCCCCCTACAGTTAGAAACACATGAGGTCACACATAACCCCTTCAGCGCCCCATTGTGGTTAACTCCCAAACTGCAATTTCATTTTCACAGTAAACAATGCATTTTTAATGCATTTTTTTATGTGAAAATGACAATGGTCCCAAAAATGTGTCAAAATTGTCCGAAGTGTCCGCCATAATGTCGCAGTCACCAAAAAAATCGCTGATCGCCGCCATTAGTAGTAAAAAATAAAAATGCAATAAAACTATCCCCTTTTTTGTAAACGCTATAAATTTTGCGCAAACCAATCGATAAACGCTTATTGCGATTTTTTTTTTACCAAAAATAGGTAGAAGAATACGTATCGGCCTAAACTGAGGGAAAAAAATAATGTTTTATATATTTTTGGGGGATATTTATTATAGCAAAAAGTAAAAAATATTAAATTTTTTTTAAAATTGTCGCTCTATTTTTGTTTATAGCGCAAAAAATAAAAACCGCAGAGGTGATCAAATACCACCAAAAGAAAGCTCTATTTCTGGGAAAAAAAGGAAACCAATTTTGTTTGGGAGCCACGTCGCAAAAACTGTCCGGGTCCTTTAGCTGTCTAAAGGTCTGGGTCTTATTTGGTTAAAAGCAAAATTGAAGGATGAGGTACCGTATTTATCGGGGTATAGCGCGCACCCCTAAAGTTGCCCCGAATTCCTGTGGAAATTTTTTTTTTTTGTACTTAGTTTTGGTGTCTTGCGTGGCGTCCATCGGCGGCCTTGTCGGGTCCGTCTGCGGCTTCGGGTGTCCTCTTCGTCGGGTCCGGCGTCCTTCTGCGGCGTCCTCCCCGCTCGTTTCCCGCGCCGAGTTTGAATACTGCGCCGACATATACAGAGCGCAGTACACTCGTGTATTGTCGGCAATGCTCGGCTACTCTCGCGCTGACGTCCAGGACGTCAGCGCGGGAGGAGCCGAGACTGCCCGACAATACACGAGTACTGCGCTCGGTATATGTCGGCGCAGTATTCAAACTCGGCGCGGGAAAGCGGGTATCGGCGTATACCGCGCACCCACGATTTTGCCCTGATTTTCAGGGCAAAAAAGTGTGCGGTATATGCCGATAAATACGGTAAGTGAAGGAGGACCGCACTAAGGTAAAGGAAGCTATTTAGGGAAAAAACACATTTTCTTTACAACCCATTTAACTATCATTGCATTATACATAGACTGTAAAATCTCATATCTGTAAAACTAGTAAAAGATTGGGATACAATAAAGAATAATGCAGCTTTGCTGCAATTTCTCCCTCTATCTAGAGTTGTCCAACAAAGTACTGCTTTTCCTTATTTCAGTCTTCCAGGTTACATTGCAGCCACCATCATTTAACCCACTTTCTCTAAGCCCAGGCTGTCATGTAACGCCCGTGACTTGGACAATGAAGAAGCAGCAACACAATGATGAGCTTATCGCTGTGTCACTCTGCTTCCTCCTACTGTCAGCATTCTCCTTGTGGTATAGCTCCGTGTGCTATTTCTTCCTATCATATTTGAACGCTGTGTAGGGGACTGCAAGAGACTGACACCAGCTCAAATTCAGATATGTACAATTCTTCCAGTTTAAAAATATAGTATTTGATTACAAAGCTGCATTCATTTTTTTCATATCTGCCTTGAGGTCAGCTAATATGCAGCCAATAGTGGCTAATCTTTCCCTCTGTGTTTTTAGAGCAAGGTTAAACAATCAACAGTCAGAGAGCGATCTAGTTCCTAGGCAACACAGACCTCTCATCATGCTGATGCTTTCATGAACATGACCAGTTGTAATTAATAGAAAGGATTATTTATATTGCATCATAAATATTGCATACAGAGGATGGCCAAGATGCATTTATTGTTTGACTATAAATGAAGATGAATGTATATACTAGTCACCTGCTTTTTATGATGTCTCTTGTTCATTCATATTCTATTAGGCCCCATACACACGATAGAATTTATCCGCGAATACGGTCCAGCGGACCGTTTCCGCGGATAAATCCTCTCGAGGATTTCAGCAGATTTTAATGCGATGGAGTGTACTCACCATCGCATTGAAATCCGCGCCGAAATCCTCTGGCGATGACGTGTCGCGCCGTCGCCGCGATTATGACGCGGCGACGTGCGCGACGCTGTCATATAAGGAATTCCACGCATGCGTCAAATCATTACGACGCATGCGGGGGATCCCTTCGGACGGATGGATCCGGTGAGTCTGTACAGACCAGCGGATCCATCCGTTGGGATGGACTCCAGCAGATGGATATGTTCTGCATGTCAGCAAATATTCGATCTGCTGGAATCCATCCCAGGGGAGATATATCCGCGGAAACAGATCCACTGGCGTGTACACACCATAGGATCTATCCGCTGAAACCCATTTGCTGGGATTTATCTGCGGATGGATTCTATGGTGTGTACGGGGCCTCACAGTCATGTTTAAAGGAAAATTTCCGGCTGGCCAGGGTATCACATTCACAAATATATAACAGTGCAAGTTTGAAATAGATTTTCACCATAGCACACCCTAATTTTTCATGTAAAAAGCACTTTTAATTGGGACCAGTATTAAACTATTCTGTACACAAACAACTAATTGTAAAAAGACATTGGTATATTACATATCTCAACTTGCAACCTTCCTATGTAATATCCCTACTCTTACTGATCATCTATTTCAATGTATTGTTTTAATTATGCTGTATGGAAACCTAACAATCCACTATTAGATGCTTTGAGGTCCTTTTTGTGATGCATCGGCTTACTTAACCGACCAGTGTAATAGTAAGGGTGTGTTGACTCTGAAGAGTAACCCACTGTGGAACAATTTCAGAGGGAACTTCACAGGCAGTGAAGAGGCAATATGATTTTTTTTTCTGATGAACTTTTTATATACAAAATGGTTTTAAACTAACCCTAATAAATAGTATGTTTTTTACATAAAAATAATGAATGGACTGCAGCACTTTATGCTTCTTGGCTCCACCATCCACTTCTTTCAAGCTGCAGCACAAGGTAAAGGGGGGGGGGGGTGCATTGTGATGTAAAGGAGCGTAGGGGACTCAATTTCTGATGTTAGGGGACTCTTGACATCTGATGTAAGGGGGGGATGAGGTGTTTTGGACATCTGCATATACTTATTATGAGAATAATACTACTCTATGGCAGCTGAAAAGGAGGGCTGCACACCACTAGTATCATCCACAAGAAACTTTATTGGAGACTGCTCAGACAGAACACTATGGCAGAACCATATTCTTGTCTAAGCTGTATCCAATAACTCTATTGTTAAAAAAAAAAAAGCCGTATCCAATAACGTTTTTGTGGATGATACCAGCGGTGTGCGACCCGCGAGTGGGCCGGTCTGCACCTGCCCTTCACAGCTTAAGTTAATTTCAGGGCACATAAATGCAGTAAATCTGCATCCAATTCGCATAAGTGTGAACTCTGCCTAAAGGAAGTTGCACCAAGTAAATAGATACCCAACATGTCAAGTCTTAAAACTGTGTGAACCCATAAAACAGCAAAAAAACTTCAATACCCTATATTTTCCATAGGCAACGCTTTTAAAGAGTTATTCTGTGAGGGTGGGCTCAAAAATATATATTTTTTTGCATCTCACTAAATGTTTAAAACCTGGGCTGTTAGACGGGGTGCCGTGCGGGGGGGGGGCGCAAATTGTGACGGTTGTGGAAGTGCTGCTTGTATCACTGTCTTATGAAAGCCAACATCCTGTTTTACAAATGTACATGTACTCCCAGCCAGTATAGCAGCCGGGAGTGTGTTTAAAAAAAAAGCATTGTCCTCCCTAGTTCCTTGCTGTCGCATTAGTTTGCATCATCTGACCTTTTATAGCAGCTTATACGCTGATCTATAGCTCAGCAGTGGATGCGTTTTTGGCTGCGAGCACCTCGGCTTTGTGCTTGGGACTATGCCTTCTAAGGCCTCTGGGACCAAAAATTCTAAGAAGCAAAAGGGTTTGCCGTCGGGTTCTGAGGATCTCAGTCATGCTTCTGCTGTACCAGCCTCCCCTGATAAGTCAGAGGTAGTTGCCCAGGGTGAGCCATTGGGGTTATTGGGTACTGCTGCTGCCCTCAGCCCACCTGCTCCTGTATATGTATATTTTGCCTCAGCCCTGGGGGGATTGGAACAAAGATTGGCAGCATTAATCGCGTCCTCCCTACCAGAGAGGAAGCGTGTCAGGTCTCCTTCTCCCTCTTTAGAGCTGAGCAATTGTCCCAGGATGAGGTTGATTTGCCCACAGGGGACCAGGCAGAGGGGCGCTCTGATGTTTCTGCCTTAGAAGAGTCCATTTTGGAGGAACCATTTTCAGCCTCACAGTCTAAAAAATTGTTAGTACAGTCCCTGACGGAAATGGTTCGGTCAGCAGTTAAATTACCCCTGTCAGAACCGACAGCTAGCTCTGTTTTCTCTTTGAAAGCCCCTCAAGCTAACTGCTCCTTTCCTGTTCATTCTTTATTGGGGGGACTCGTTTATCAGGATTGGGAACATCCAGATAAGCTTTTCCTCCCTCCTAAAAAAAATTCTATTTTGTATCCTATGGAAGAAAAATTCACCAAAAAGTGTAGTATTCCTACAGTAGATGCTGCTGTCTCCTGTGTGAACAAAACTCTGACTTGTCCAGTGGACAATGTGCAGATGTTTAAAGATCCTATGGACAAAAGGTTGGAAATGTTATGAAAAACTTCTTTTGCTAAGCTCAGCCTGCAGTGGCAGCTATAGGCATCTGTCAAGCTCTGAAGGATCAAATGAAGCAGGTTTTGAAAGACATTCCTACTCGGCAAGCTCGCGATCTGGCCGACTTGCCTAGAGCATTATGTTTAGCGGTAGATGCTATTAAGGATTCAATCCATCAGGCCTCCCGCTTTACGCTCCTTATGGTACACATGCGTAGGCTACTATTGTTGAAAAACTGGTCAGCCTAGTCAGCTGAGACGCCTTGTAAAAAGCTCCTAGCTGGCTTTCCGTTTCATGGGGAGTGATTGTTTGGCGAGGACTTAGATAAGTATATTCAAAGAATCTCGAATGGGAAATGTTCTCTCTTGCCAGTCAAGAAAAGATTCAGGGGCCCTTCCTTTAAATGGCCCACCTCTCCAGTCCCGGGGACTTCAGCCTCTAAACAGTTCCAATGGCCTCCTGGGTCAAATCCGGGAGGAAAGGCTCAGGGGCAGGCCCAGGGTCACAAGAAACCCTGGAACCCTAAGCCTGGTAAATCAGCATTATGAAGGGTCGCCCCCACTTGCTCGTGTGGGGGGGAGGCTTTGGTTATTCTCAGGGACTTGGCAGGAGAGGATTTAAGACAGTTGGGTCCTCGCCACAGTGTCCCTGATGTACAGGCTGGAGCTACGGGAATTTCCTCCCCCTCGCTTTCTTACATCAAGTGTTCCAAGGGATCCAGTAAAAAGAAAATCTCTTTCTGGCATTAGATCAACTGTTGGCCCAAGGTGTGATCGTGGAGGTACCAATAGCAGAGCCAGTTTCGGGTATCTACTCAAACCTCTTTACAGTCCCAAAACCGAACAGAGACGTCAGACCGATACTGGATCTCAATGGTCTAAACCAGTGGTTCTCAACCTTTTAGTGCCGTGACCCCTTGATAAAATTTCCCAAGTTGTGGAGACCCCTAACAGTAAAATTATTTTCGTAGCGTGGGTTGTCAGCACCCAAGGCAAGACAGGTAATTTGCGCCCCTAGCCCATGGAAATTTAGCGGTCCCTGAGCCCCTCCACTCGTACACTATTAAAACCTCATATAGTACATTTTAGGATGTACCACTCTATCTCTTTGTTCTCCTTTTTTTCCCTTTTATCTCTCGCTATCCAAATTTCTTGTTTTTCCCCCATCTATCTCTAGCCATCTTTTTTTTTCTCTTATTCTTTCTCTCTCTCTTTTTCTTTCTTCCTCCCCTCTTTTCCTCTCCCTTCCATGTATTCTCTATTTTTATTCCTTCTCTTACTCCTTGGTGGAGGGGGGGATGGGATGAGTGTCAATGCTTGGGGGTTGTTCTGATCACCTTTAGGTGCTCTTGATCATGGTCATCTGCTGATCCGAAAACTGTAGCGGGGCCTTTTAATGGCAACTAGATTCACAGGTAGTGTTACCCACTGTCTCCGACTTTGTGGTTTCTCGTAGCAGTGACACCGATGCAGAAATCAGGAGATGGGGTCTCCTCCAGCCCCTCCCACCTCACAATCCTCACCAGTCAGTGGACCTCTAGTCTCTGCCCCCCAGCCATGCCATGAACTGAATGGGCAACTGCAAAGAGGCTGAGTGGGCAGCCATGGGCTCCAGGAAATGCCCAGCTGGGCAGATGCAAAAAGGCTGGGAGAGGGGTGCGGGCTTCAGGAACAGCCCAGGATTTGGTGACCCCTGGCAAATCATAATTTGACCCCCGAGGGGGTCCCGACCCCCAGGTTGAGAACCACTGGTCTAAACCATTTTCTAAATATTCGATCCTTTCGGATGGAGTCAATTCGGTCAGTAGCCTCCACCCTGCAGGGGGGGAGAACTGTTAGCGTCCATCAACATCAAGGACGCATATATACATATAGCTCTTTTTTCCCGGCCATCAGAAGTTTTTTGCGCATCGTGGTAGAGCAGCGCCATTATTAGTTTGTGGCCTTACCCTTCGGGTTGGCCACTGCGCCTCGAGTATTCACAAAAGTCTTGGCCCCTCTGTTGGCCAATTTAAGAGCTCAAGGAGTGTCGATAATGGCCTACTTGGACGATCTGCTGCTAATAGATTACTCGGTTGCCAGCCTAAATCTAGCTGTGCACAACACGGTCAAGTATCTGGAGTCCCTGGATTGCGTCCTCAATTTAGACAAATCAGCCTCACAACCAGGACTGGAATACTTAGGGCTGCTGATAGATACAGACCAAAGAAAGATTTTTTTTGCCCCAGACAAAAATCGTTCCTTAAGGGAGCTGATCCAGATGGTCAGTACAAAAAGGGAACCATCCATTTTGTCTTTGCATGCGGTTGTTGGGGAAGATGGTGGCCTCATTCAAAGCCGTCTCATATGCCCAATTCCACTCAAGGAAGTTACAGAACTATATTCTGTTCGCCTGGAACAAAAAGGTCCAAGCTTTAGACTTCCCAATGTCTCTGTCTCCGACAGTACGTCAGAGCCTCTGGTGGTGGTTAGTACCCCAAAATCTACAAAAAGGGAAGTCTTTCATTCCAATCTCTTGGAGAGTGGTGACAACAGATGCCAGTCTTCTGGGCTCGGGGGCAGTTCTGGGGAAACTGTCTCTGCAGGGAAGGTAATCGGCCTCTGAGAAATCTGCCCATCAACCTACTGGAGATTCGAGCGGCAAGCTTGGCCCTGAGGGCATGGACATCGAGTTACAGGGTTCCCCTGTCAGGTTACAATCTGACAATGCCACGGCTGTGGCTTAAATAAATCAAGGCGGCACCAGAAGTCGTGCGGCCCAAAAGTAGGAGGATCAGATCCTGACTTGGGCAGAAAGTCATGTCCTATGCATATTCGCAATCTTTATCCCAGGAATAGCGAATTGGCGCGCAGACTTCCTAAGTTCGCCAATAGTTGTTTCCAGGGGAATGGTCTCTTCACCCCGACATCTTCCTGGCCATATGTCCGAGGTGGGGAACGCCAGATGTGGATCTCTTGGCATACAGATTCAATGGGAAGGTGGACAATTTTGTGTCACAGACAAGAGATCCGCTCACTTGCGGGACGGATGCGCTGGTGTTTCCGTGGGCCCAGTTCTCACTAATTTATGCATTTCCCCCGTTGCAGCTGTTGCCACGACTCCTTTGCAGGATCAGGTTAGAGGGGAAACCGGTGATTCTTGTAGCTCTGGCATGGCCCAGAAGATCCTGGTACACAAAAAATGGAAAGATGTCGGTAGGGGGATCCGTGGATCCTTCTGCTTTGTCCAGACCTGCTTTTACAAGGTCCAATATTCCACCCTTCCTTACGAACTCAGTTTGACAGTCTGGCTATTGAATCGCACATCCTAAGGAAGAGGGGGCTCTCAAATTCTGTGGTGTCTACCTTGATTAATGCAAGAAAGCCAGCATCCAGACTTGTATATTACAGGGTGTGGAAGGCATATGTGGCCTGGTGTGAAGCCAGGAGGTGGCATCCTCGTAGATATGTCATAGTCAGAGTTATTGACTTTCTACAGTTAAGTATAGACATGAAATTAGCCTTGAGTACCATCAAGGGGCAGGTCTCGGCCTTATCTATATTCTTTCAAAGGCCACTGGCTACGCATTTGCTAGTTAAATCCTTCTTGCAGGGGGTGACTCGGATCAATCCACCAATTACGGTCCCCTTGAGCCCATGGGACTTGAACCTGGTTCTATCGGCGCTGCAAAGACAGCCCTTTGAGCCTTTGTCCCACATTACCTTAGTCCTTCTGACCAGGAAGTTGGTATTCTTGGTAGCCATATCCTCTGCCAGGAGGGTATCGGAATTGGCGGTTCTTTCTTTTAAAGAGCCATATCTGATTCTTCATAAGGATAGAGTGGTTTTACTACCTCATCCGGCCTTTCTTCCCAAGGTCGTGTCAAGTTTTCATTTGAACCAGGACGTGGTCCTCCCTTCTTTTTTTCCTGAACCTAGTTCTGCGGAGGAAAAGTCTTTACATTCCTTGGATGTAGTGAGGGCAGTTAAGGTCTATCTTAAGGCTACTGCTCAGATTCGGAAGACTGATGTTCTGTTTGTTCTGCCGGAAGGGCCCAGAAAGGGTCAGGCAGCGTCAAAATCTACTATTTCTACGTGGATTCGGCAAGTCATTACTCAAGCCTATGGTTTGAAAAGGAAGGTTCCTCCGTTAAAGGTTAATGCGCACTCTACTAGAGCAGTTAGTGCTTCTTGGGCAGTGCATCACCAGGCCTCCATGGCTCAAATCTGTAAGGCTGCGACTTGGTCATCAGTCCACACATTCACTAAATTCTATCAGTTGGATGTAAGAAGACATGAAGATATCGCCTCTGGGCACATTGTGCTGCAGGCTGCAGTATAGGTCCTCACGTCTGATGGCACCCAGCTTTGTTTATGGTGTCTCCCTCCCCTCATTGGCATTGCCTTAGGAAGTCCCACATAGTAATTACTATGCCGCTCTGTGTTCCGTGATGTACGAGAAAGAAAATAGAATTTTTATAATAGCTTACCTGTAAAATCCTTTTCTTGGAGGACATAGAGCTCCTGCCCCTCTTTTTGGGGACACTTATTGCTTTGCTACAAAACTGAGTTACTCCAGGCATGGGAGGGGCTATGTAGGGGAGGGAACTTCCTGTAGGCTCTATAACCCACATAGTAAGTACTATGCCGCTCTGTGTCCCATGATGTATTCCAAGAAAAGGATTTTACAGGTAAGCTGTTATAAAAATCCTATTTTTTTCTTTTTAAAGGGACTGATGCTTTAAAAAAAAAAAAAAAAAAAACGTTATTGGGCCAAAAATCCCTTGGATGCAAACAATCATTTACCAATGCATCTCTCCTGTAGTGTAAAACCATCCTCAATATCAAAACGTTCCTAGTAGATCACTAAATAGATGCCCTTAATGTTGAACCTTTCAGCTTGTGAAAATTATCATCTGCCCATTTTTTTTTTATAAGGCTATCGTAAAGAAGCATTTTGTGTTTAAAAATAAATAGCCTCCCCCAGAAATCACATTTTACATTTTGGTGGTAGACATAGCTGTGATTGTGCTCTCAAAAGTTCACTTTGTCATCAAAGGCCTTACTGCCAACTTCTCTACATGTCAATTCAGGCCAGTCAATTTTAGAATGCCTTTGTAGCACAATTTGTCCTGTTACCCACTGACACTAATTTATTTGAGAACGGGTAAAATTGACCTCATGGGTGTGCCATGTGTGAATCAACAAAGTTGCCCAGCAAGTGCACACACAGTTTGGGTTGCTGGATATCTGTGCAGGCCCTTAGCAACAGGGAGGCAGCTTACAACCAACTATCTGGCAAGCCACACTTATGACCATAAGTACCATGTACTCTGCAGTTTTTTTTCGAAGCATCACTTCTCTTTTTGCAATAGTGTAATTTTATCTATATATTTATTGCTGTTAGATATGTTGTACATTACTGCTAGCTACAGAAGTAAAAAAAAAAAAAACATTACTGGGGATTTGATACACTGCAGAGTACTTGTTCAGGATAGTTGGCTGGGAAATGTAGTTTTGAATATGAACAAAAAAATATATTTAAAGATGAGCCATAAAATGCGCAATGCACAACCATTTCTCTTTCTGTTCTAAACTCCAGTATGTAATTAACACAAAGTAAGAATATTTTTGTGGCTATTACTGGAAAATGAAACATTTTAGTGCTTGCCTAAATATATGCTGAGTTTTAAAGTATTATTATTTTTCAAACTTTTTGCAGAATCATCACATCTCAAACACAGCAAAATACATTAGAAATGTTTCAAAGCACTGAAAATTACTTTAAGCATAGTAAATGAACAAATTATAAAACTGACCCCTCACACCATTTTTAAAAGAATCTCTAATAATTCTATGATTTCTTCTGTTAAAAGTTGAACTAAAACTTCTCTGTAAAAAGGATCAAGATTGTCAAAAAAAATGTTGTTTTTTTTTTGTTCAAAACATACGTCTGCCTTTAAAGTGGATGTAAACCCTGATTTTAATATTTTTTTTGCTGTCACAATGTAGAGGAAAAGATTTTCTATCATTTGTGCCCAGTCTTGCCACAAAGAGTTAATCCAGCTCTGAGCAATCCTCTTTTCTTTTTTCAGTGAAATAAATGGACAAACCAGAGAAAACTTTTGTCCGTTCCTCCCCCTTGCTGTGAATGACATGTTATTTACATATCTCATGCACTAGCCTGGAGACAGGCATTATTTTTTAATTTCCATCCCCACTCCTTTTCTGAAGTCATGTGGTTACTTTTCTGGATTTTGGCTGGATATTAGTGATCATAGCAGAATTTAGTGTAAGGAATACACAGGACAAAATGCATGTTGACAAGGGGAGTGTAAAGGTGGGTGGGGAGTCTACTGACATCACGACTCCACCCACAAGCTCCAGACAACAGATCCACCCACAGAATCTGCAGTTTTTCCGTTCTTATAACAGACAGAGGGGAGACATTTGACAGGTAAGGATACATGCAGGAGGCATGTATATCCTTATAGATTAGCACTATGGCAATAGTTTAGAAAGGATGAGAGTGGGTTTACATCCACTTTAATTATTATTTTTTGAATACTTTTAAAAATGTTTTTGCAAGAAATCCTTACATTTCATAAAAAAAAATTCTTTCAGACCTCTACACCACAATTGTCAATGCTTGTCAATGCTTGCAACAGATTCATGTACAGTATCTGTCGGAAAATGGTACATGAATTTTTTGCATGAAGGCCAGCACTGGAGTTGGAACTGTTACCCACTGACACTAATTTATTTGAGAACAGGTAAAATTGACCTTGTGGGTGTGCCATGTGTGAACTGGACACTCCTTCCTAAGTGCAGCTCAGTAATGCTAAGCTTCCTGCCCGGCCAATGTGCCTGTCACAGGAGCAAACAGGAACAGGGTCAAGAAGTTTGTTGATGGAAAACTCTGTGAGAATGTTCCCCATTAGACCTGCCCTGCTTTTGCAGACGGCAAAGGGTAGATTCCATAGCTGCCATTTCGACCAACAGTGGCTATGAAATCCACTTACTGTCATCTGCTATCAATCACAGGGAAGGCAGACCTGATGGGGAACTAGTTAATCAGGATCTTATTCGGGTTCTGCCGACTGTCCGTATTTGATCTGCATCATTGATTCATTGCTCTTACTTACCTCCAGTTTTTTTTAAATCTAAGAACTGAATGTTCTTTTTGAATTTGTTACAGCAATAACCGCACATTGTAAAATGATGCAAAGCGAATGCATTGTAAAATTAGTAAATGAATCTGACCCATGTGTCAGAACTGTTAATGAAACCGTTTTTTAGATTTTTTTTTTCTGCCATCTGTGTCTTGTTGGGGAGATTAGCCTTCACTTCTTGCCCCATAGCCAAAACAAGAAGTGAGAGGAAATCCTCCAAAGTGAGGGAATACAAGTGTGTCACCAATGTCAACAGGATGTCCTATGGTAAGGTTTTCCCCACTATTACGATTTTGGTGACAACCCAAACATTTGGATTTTCTGTTACTTTCACTTTTGATAACCGTAAACAGGACTACAGAAGTTGAATCTTCCTAACCGGGGCATAGACCACAATGAAAACTGACAGGCGTTATACTCCTCCTTCACTCTATCCTAAAGAAAAGAACAAAACATTTTTCCTATTAGTTACACTTTAAGCTTTTAAAATTAAAAGGAAACTCCATGTTCTGTTTAAAAAAAAAAGAAGGAACTGGCCATGCTACTTCCTCAAGGGTATAAGTTATGTCAACTGGTATGCCTATAAGCATTTATGACTGTGAATGGCTGATGCCACACCAGGGTTTCTTGATGTATTGGGGCTTGTAGATGAAACCAGCTATACATGTTTCGTGATTACTTCCTCAGGAGCTTAAAAATATGGTTCTGAACAACTTCAAAATAAATAAATCTGCAAGATACCCTGTTGTGCTTTGTATGAATTTATAAAATACAAAGCCTTCTGTGAGTGCAGTGTTCAGCCCAACTCAATTTTGTTCTTGGAGCAGGAAAGGAAGTTCCTGTTCTGCCAAAACACTGCACTCTATGTAGCTATTGTTACATACAGTTTATATAGCACTCCCAGCCAGGGCTGGACTGGGACAAAAATTTGGCCCTGGACTTCATCCAGACTGGCCCACTTTGACAGGTCTCTCCCATGGCGGCCGAACAACTCCCGCACCCCCCCCCCCCCCAGGCCACCCAAGCCCCTTCTCCCCCTTCACTAGCCATTCTACGTTATTAGAGTAGAACGGCTGGTACTGGTACTCTTATAGGCAGTACCAGTGGAGAAGCTAGACATTATTTCACCCGGGGCAAAAAATCAGTTCGGTGCCCCCCCTTATGGGACAAGATTAGGCAGAAGTGAGAAACTCACCCAGGCCATAGCTGTTGAGTCAGCTGTCTATCCCCTCCCCCCATGCTCCTCTGTTGTCCCCCTTGCTCCTCCCCCTGCTTCTCTGCTCCCCCCAGTTGAGCGCTGCAGGGAGGGAGAGGAGGTGAGCGCTGCGGAAAGGGAGAGACAAAGGAGCGGAGGGGGGCGGCGGTCTGCTGTCACTGAAGCCGGCCCACTGAGCCATCGGCCCACGAGAAACTCCCTGTAGTCCCAATGGCCAGTCCATCCCTGCTCCCAGCGCCAGCGGGCACTTTTGTTAGTGAGAGAAATAGTTCATTTGGACAAACTTTGTCCAAATTATTCAAAGTCCACTAAAATCTTGAGTCAAGCTCTAAACTTGTCATTATATGACTGCCCCCTGTCTTCCCAGGTGGGCTGCACTGGAGGTTTAGATGGATTTATTGAAGTACAATTTCACTGAAGGTAAAATTGTGTTTTAAGGCAAGTGAAATATTTATTGCATTACTTAACGTGATTGTATTTTTTTTTATTAAATAATAAACATGTCATACTTACCTGCCCTGTTTAATAGTTTTGCACAGAGCAGCCCCAATCCACATCCCCTGCGGGGGGGCTCCTGGTCCTCCCCGCCGAGTGCCCCCATACAAAGGCGGTTCTAGGGTTTGTGAGGCCTTAGGCAAAACTTGACATGGGGCCTTACTCACGCCCATGATGGGAAAAATAATTCAAGGACAAGAGCCTCTTCCCCACAACCCTGGCCGGTGGTTGTGAGGATCTGTGGGCAGGGGGCTGAGTGGAATCTGGAAGCCCCCTTTAACAAGGTGGCCCCCAGATCCTGCTCTTTAATAACTAAGGGGCGGAGGCCACCCGGTGATGTCACCTGGTAAACCTGCCCTGTGTGACGACATCGACTGAAAGCATGCTGGGTCATTGACGTCACAAGGGGTGGTGTCACCGATAGTCACCTGTTTTTAGGTACGCTGGCGGCCCCTCTCCTGAGTCAGGTCTCATAACACTGCCTGAGCACAGCAGCATTATGGTCCCCTATCCCTCAAAACTGGGGTAATGCATTCGGCAAGTTAGGTGGCCGCGAGGCCTTAGGAGACTGCCTAATTAAAGAGCCGCCTCTGCCCCCATAGTAAGCCGCTTGCTATAGGGGCACTCATTCGGGCTCGTTCCTGAGCCGGGCTGTTTGCATGTATTCAGACACACTGCCCAGGTTGGCCCCGCTCACTGCTCACAGGTTTTGACTGACAGCAAAAGGAGCCAATGGCCCTTATGGCTCTCAGCCAAGCCTGTGAGAGCAGGGAGGGGGGAGAAGAGCTGCTGCATATGTGCACAGCGCTGAATCCAGACCAAAGTAATGCAGGGACTACTTTAACCACTTCAGTCCTGGAAGAATTGGCCCTTTATTGACCAGAGCACTTTTTACAATTTGGCACTGCGCTGCTTTGAATGGTAATTGCACAGTCATGCAATCCTGTACCCAAACAAAATTTGCGTATTTTTTTCCCCACAAATAAAGCTTTCTTTTGATGGTATTTGATTAACTCTGTGATTTAAATTGTTTGCGATATAAATGGAAAAAGACCGTCAATTTTGAAAAATAATTATATTTTCTACTTATAAAAAAATCCCAAAAACTAAATTTTAGTCATACATTTAGGCCAAAATGTATTCAGCCACATATCATTGGTAAAAAAAATGTCAAAAAACGTATATTTATTGGTTTGCGCAAACTTTACCGCATATACAAACTAGGGTATATTTTCTGGAATTTACCCAACATTTTGTTTGACTGCCTATCTCATTTCTTGAGGTGCTAAAATGGCAGGGCAGTACAAACCCCCCTCCCCAACCACCCCCCCCCCCCAAAGGTCCTGTTTTGGAAAGTTTACACCCCAAGGAAATTGTTGAGGCATGTTGAGCCCATTGAATATATTCTTTGTTTGTCACAAGTGATTGAAAAATTATAAAAAAATTAACACAACGTTGTCACTAAATTATATATTGCGCACACATGCCATGGTTAAATGTGGCATTACACCCCAAAATACATTCTGCTGCTTCTCCTGAGTATGAGGATACCACATGTGTGAGACTTTTTGGGAGCCTAGCTGCGTACAGAACCCCAAAAACTAAGCATCGCCTTCAGGATTTCTAAGGGTGTAAATTCTTGATTTCACTCCTCACTACCGAAGGCCATAAAATGCCAAAATGGCACAAAAACCTCCCAAATGACCCCATTTTGGAAAATAGATACCCCAAGCCATTTGCTGAGAGGCATGTTGAGTTCATGGAATATTTTATATTTTGCCACAAGTTTCTTGCAAGCGTCTGGCCGTACGGGCAATCAAGTACAGAGCCAAAATCTGGTCGTTGAGGTCCACCCCTCCCATGTTAAGGTTGTATTCTTGGGCACAGATGGGTTTCTCCACAACACCAGTCGCTGTTAGAATTTGGACTGTCGTATCTGCGTGAAGGGAGGACAGAACAAAAACATTCCGACTATCCCTCCACTTCACTGTGAGCAAATTTTTACATTTCGAGCAGGCTCTCTCCCCCATCTGGGACTCTATAAGCCGTTGGAAGCCCCAGCAATTAGATCACACAGTGCCACATGCGCCTATTCCACAATCAAAAAGGTGACTAAAAATTGTCCATGTACAAGTGGTACCCCTTTCCGAAGAAACGTGACACCATGTCCCACACAATCTTACCAGTGCTCCCTATGTAGTTTTGGCAGTTCTCCGGCTCCACTTGACTATCTCTTCCCTCGTAAACCATAAAAATATATGTATAGCCTGTTGCCCTGTCACAGAGCTTACACATCTGGATCCCATATCTGGCACGCTTGCTGGGAAGATACTGTTTGATAGACAATCAGACAGAAAATTTAATTGGGGACTCGTCGACGCAGACCACTCGTAAACAAGGCTGCAAACTGTTGGTTAAAGTGGTTTACGTAGGGCCAAATTTTGTAGAGCCAATCAAATCCAGGGTCACCCCGAGGATGACATAGTTCATTGTTGTTGAAGTGCATAAATGGCAAGATCTGCTCGTATTGTGTCCTGGTCATGCAAGCAGAGAACACGGGCATATGATGAATTGGGTCAGTGGACCAATATGACCGCAACTCGCTTTTAGTTATGCCCATGAGGAGGGATAAACCCAGGAAGGTCTTAAATTCAGAGACCGCAATAGGTCTTCAATCTCTGGCAAGGGTCAACTGGGGATTTTTTCTTTTTTTGTGGTTTTAGGGAGGGTGGAGGGGAAGGAAAGGGATAGATGATTCTATAATAAGCGAATTAGTAACTTAGGAAGTGACAGAATGTATACAATTAATAGAATGCAATATAAATGCTACACTAAGGCCCCTGTACACACCATCAGTCCAAACTGATGAAAACGGACTGAAGGACCATTCTCATCGGTTAACCGATGAAGCTCACTGATGGTCTGATGTGCCTACACACCATCAGTTCAAAAACCGATCAAGTCCAACGCGGTGACGTAAAACACAACGACGTGCTGAAAAAAAACGAAGTTCAATGCTTCCAAGCATGCGTCGACTTGATTCTGAGCATGCGCGGGTTTTGAACCAATGCTTTTATGTACTAACCATCAGTTTTGACCTATCGGTTATCAGTCCATCAGTTCAATTTTAAAGTAAGTTCTAAATTTTTGGACCGAAGGATAACTGACTGATGGGGCCCACACACGGTCGGTTTGGACTGATGAAACTGAACTTCAGTCTGTTGGTTTGAATTTTGTGATGAAACATGAAAAATAACGAATTTATAAAAAAAAAATGGGGATTAGCGGCAATGCATTGACCAGCATAAAAATTGCTGTGGTCTACAATACAACTATAGTGATCTTCCATAAAAAAAAAAAAAAAACAGCGAATAAAATACAAGTGACGTAAAATCAACTATTTCCACCTGAATTCCCGGGTTGGCCAGTGAATGGGGAAAGTATGGGTGCTGCAGAAATGGTGGGCTTCCAATTCGGATTGGCAAATGCAGTGGGAAGGGCACTATGGGCTCCACCGGCCTGTGTTTGTCTTCTTGATGGCTGTGAGACACTACTTGTGCTAGCCACTGCACCAGCTTAAACTGCACTCATGGGACTCGCCACATCACCAAGTGTTACTGCAGTGCTGGATGTACAACCAGGATGTACTAGGCCGCTGGTGCTTGCCAGTTCACCAGAAGGATGAGCGGCACTAGTACTGGCTCTCTGCTCCATAGACAAAAAGAAAAAGTTGCACTAATAAACGTGATATAGACTGCACTGAGGACAGCACAACCAGTGCAGAAAGAAAGGAATGTGATAAACCGGTGATCTACACGTGATAAATAAGTGTCCAAGGCAATCATAGACTTGATCACACTCCACAGTAAAAGTCCCAATAGAAAAATTATTAAATTCCAATGATCTCCCAGGTGCTTATTAATCCACCACATCCAAGAAGGGGTGACGATAAAAGCCTCCACCACAATCACACACTGCCTCTTACCGGAAGGCCGTGATCTCATATGTTATACCAATGCAGGATATGACATGAAGAAAGGAGAACTCGCATAGCGTAAAATCCTCAGGTTTTAATATTAAATAAAAAGATGCACACTTACATCAAATGGACGTAAAAACAGCAAAAACTTAAGCCGGCCGGCTAAACGCAGGTGCTAGCAGGTATGTGGGATGATCCCGCTAATGCATTTGTTTTTATTTTTATAAAAAAAAATCTTTTTTTGGAGCCCTGTTGAGGGACTTTGGTGAAAGGGGAGCACGTGGGGGGAAGGACATAGTAAGAAAAGAACAATGACAAAGGAGGAGTGGAACAATGTCAGAAGGGGCAGCAGGGGAGACATTTACTGGAACCTGGTTGGGGATTCAGATTTTACTGCGCCTTATGCTGGCTCTGGCCCTGCCATTAGCTGTGCCCCCTTTACATCATGTCCCAGAGTGGTGTCCTCTGCCCTTCCCGTCACCCCCACAAACACACAGTAGTGTCCTCTTCCCCCCCCCCATAGCAGTGTCCTCTACCGCCCTTCACATCAACCCCACCCCACACACACACGCAGCAGTGTCCCCTTTCTCTTTCCCCCCATAGCAGTGTCCTCTACCACCCTTCACATCACACCCCCCCCACATTAGTGTCCTCTGCCCCCCATAGCAGTGCCCTCCTTCACATCACCCCCCCCCACACACACATGTCCTTTGCTCTCCCTTCCCCCCATAGCAGTGTCCTCTGTTCCCCGTAGCAGTGTCCTCTGCCCCGCCTTCCCTCTGATAGCAGCGACCCCTTCCCCCCAATAGCAGTGTCCTCTGCCCCCCCCCCGCCCTTCATATCACCCCCCACACACACACACAATAGTAGTGTCCTCTTTCCCCCATCCCAATAGCAGTGTCCTCTACCACCCTTCACATCACACCCCCGCCCCCCACAGTAGTGTCCTCTACCCTCATAGCAGTGTCCTCCTTAACACCCCACACACACAGAAGTGTCATTTGCTCTCCCTTCCCCCGGTAGCGGTGTCTTCTGCCCCCCGCCTTCCCTCTGATACCAGTGTCCCCTCTCCCCAATAGAAGTGTCCTCTGCCCCCCGCCCTTCACATCACCCCCCCCCCTTGTTACCTGCCCCCGTCTGTCAGGTAGACCGTGATCCACGGGTTGTTGACCACCGAAATAGAGGACCTTAGACATACAGTATAGTATGGAGGTATCCTAAACGCCAGAGATACTGGCAAGGCATTGTAAGTACAATTAACCACTTAAGGACGGGACCTATTTTTCAGACTCTGTGGCCCAGATTCTCGTAGGAGTTACGCCGGCGTATCTCCAGATACGCCGTCGTAACTCTGAGTGTGAGGCGTTGTATCTATGCGCCTGATTCTTAGAATCAGTTACGCATAGCGTTGTCTTAGGCCCCGTACACACGACCGGATCTATCCGCTGAAACTGGTCTGACGGACCAGTTCCAGCGGACCGATCCGGTCGTGTTGGCCCGAAGCGGCCAATTGTCCGGCGGATCGGACAGTTTCCAGCGGACCAAAATTGGTAAGCATGCTAACCAATCTGTCCTCTGGAAAGCTGTCCCTCGGACGTGTTCGGTCGTCTGTACAGACTCACCGGACACGTCCGACCGACCGCCATCCCTCGCATGCGTCGTACTGATTCGACGCATGCGTGGAAGCTTTGACCTTCCAGGGTGGCGACGGCACGGCCACGCCCCGCGTATTGTTTACGCGCGGATTTCTGTCTGATGGTGTGTACAACCATCAGACAGAAATCCGGGAGCGGATAGATCCGATGGTGTGTACGCCGCCTTAGATCCGACCGGCATCTCTTCCGCCGTCGTATCTAAGTTGCATATTTACGCTGGCCGCTAGGTGGCGCTTCCGTCGATTTACGCGTCGAATATGGTAATGAGCTAGTTACGCCGATTCTCAAACGTACGTGCGCCCGTAAGGCGTTTTTGGGCGTAAAGTTACCCCTGCTCTATGAGGCGTACCAATGTTAGGTATGGACGTCGGAACAGCGTAAAATTTTTCACGTTTTACGTCGTTTGCGTAAGTCGTCCGTAAAATGGGGCTGGACGTAAGTTACGTTCACGTCGACTAGGCATTGAGCGGGAGCAATTTAATTTAAAAATTCGACGTGATACTGAGCATGCGCGCGCATGCACCGTTCGATAAAAGCGTCATTTACGTGGGGTCACAAAACATTTACATACAACACGCCCCCTACCAGCCTAGTTTGAATTAGGCGGGCTTACGCCATATTAGATACACTACGCCGCCGTAACTTAAAGCGAAAGATGTTTCTGAATACGGGACCTGCCGCTCTAAGTTACGGCGGCGTAGTGTATCTGAGCCTAAAGATAGGCGTTTTTCTGAGAATCTGGGCCTGTGTTTACAAGTTAAAATCAGTTTTGGTTTTTTTTTTGCTAGAAAATTATTAGAACCCCCTAACATTATATATATTTTTTCAGACACCCTAGAGAATAAAATGTCAGTCATTGCAGTACTTTATGTCACACCATATTTTGCACAGCGATCTTACAAGCGCACTTTTTTTGGAAAAAATACACTTTTTTTACTTAAAAAAACTGTTTCCAGTATTAAGTTACAGACAAGGTCTAGGGCTAGAATTATTTATCTTGCTCTTATGATCGTGGCGATACCTCACATGTGTGGTTTGAACACCGTTTTTATATGTGGGCACATCTAGTGTATGCGCTTCTTCTTCTAAATTCTTATTTATTTTACTTTTTATTTTGACACTGTCCTTTTTATTCCTATTACAGGGAATGTAATGGAAAAAAAAACATGGCAGGACCTCTTAAAGTAGAGTTCCACCAAAAAATGGAACTTCCACTTTAACCACTTGACCACCGGGCCTATTCTGGCACTTCTCTCCATGTGAAAATCAAATTTTTTTTGCTAGAAAATTAATCAGAACCCCCAAACATTATATATTTTTTTTTAGCAGACATCCTAGGGAATAAAATGGCAGTCATTGCAATACTTTTTGTCACACCGTATTTGCGCAGCGGTCTTACAAGCGCACTTTTTTTGGATAAAAATCACTTTTTTGAATTACAAAATAAGACAACAATAAATTGTGCCCAATTTTTTTATATATTGTGAAAGATAATGTTACGCCGAGTAAAATGATACCCAACATGTCACGCTTAAAAATTGCGCCCGCTCGTGGCATGGCGTCAAACTTTTACCCTTAAAAATCTCGATAGGCGACGTTTAAAAAATTCTACAGGTTGCATTTTTTGAGTTGCAGAGTAGGTCTAGGGCTAGAATTATTGCTCTCGCTCTAACGATCGCGGCGATACCTCACTTGTGTGGTTTGAATACCGTTTTCATATGCGGGCGCTACTCGCGTATGCGTTCGCTTCTGCGCGCGAGCTCGTCGGGGTGGACCACTTTAAAAAAAAAATTTTTTGTTTTCTTATTTATTTTTATTTAGTTTTATAATTTTTTACACTGAAATAAAAAAAAAAAAATTGATCACTTTTATTCCTATTACAAGGAATGTAAACATCCTTTGTAATAGAAAAAAGCATGACAGGTCCTCTTAAATATGAGATCTGGGGTCAAAAAGACCTCAGATCTCATATTTAGACTTAAATGCAAAAAAAATAAAAATGTCATTTTTTCAAATGACAAAAAAAAAAATGTTTCTTTAAGAGGCTGGGCGGGACTGACGTTTTGACGTCACTTCCGCCCAGCAGAGCTATGAGGACGGGTGAAGGAGATTTCTCCTTCAGTCCCGTCCCCGCTCAGCTGCCGGACACATCCGATCCCCTCCGCCGCTACCGACGGCTCCGGTAAGCGGCGGGAGAGCGGCGGGAGGGGGGGCCCCTCTCCCGCCACCGATAACGGCGATTTCGCGGCGAATCTGCCACGGAGACCGCCGTTATCGTGTACACCACCGCCCCCTGAAAAGATGAATATCTCGGTTGTGGCAGCAGCTGCTGCCGTTATCGAGATATTCAACTTTAAAAACAGGACGTCTTTTTGACATGGGGCGGTGGTCAAGTGGTTAAAGAAAGGTGACCCCCTGACATGCCACATTTGGCATGTCATTTTTTTTTTTGGCGGGGGAGCGGAAACCCTCTTTTTAGAGGGTTCCAGCTCCCACTTCCTCCCTAGGTCGCCTCGTCGACTGGAAGTAAGTCACCTCTCCCCTCTCCCTCTCCGCAATCATCTGGGACTTGTTACAGGTCCCAGGTGATTGCTCTCCCAATCACGGTGCTCGCGCAGTGCGTGCCCGGCTGTAAAGCCACAGCCGGGCACCCACAGTGACAATGCGGGCGGAGAGGGGGGGAGACTAGGTAAATCCCTGACCAGGTAAGTGTCCGATTATTAAAAGTCAGCAGCTGCATTATTTGTATGTAATATTTTTTTTAGGCGGAACACCCCTTTAAATATTAGATCTGGGCAGCTCTTCAGTCTACGGGGCTTAAATATAGAACCCAATGGGAACAGGAATTGCAGTTAGACACAAATGACGTGGACTGGCAGTCCTGCTGGATCAATATGCGCAAGTGTACTCTCTCTCTTACAATCAGGGAAACGGCAGTTAAGCTGCTGACCCGCTGGTATTGTACCCCTATACGTCTCCACAGTATGTTTCCACAAGTTTCCCAGTTATACTTTAGGGGCTGTGGGGAACCAGCCTCCTATATTCATTTGTTTTGGGACTGTCCCAGACTTAAACCCACCTGGGTGGAGGCATTGAAACTAATTGACACCCTTGCAGGTGAACATGTAGACCTCAAGCATACTCAATGTCTTCTATTTGAAAAAAATCCAAGAAGTACTGATTCCCATGACTAGACTCATTCACTCGATCTGCCTTGCCATGCTGTGGGCTATTGCCCTTTGCTGGAAGAAGGATGAAGTTCCTTTTTCGTTAATACTGAATAGGATTGATCAAATTATGCTCTCTGAGAAAATATTCCATACCCTGTATGATTCGCTACCCAAGTTTGATGCCAAATGGAACCCATGGTTTCTATTTAGACTCCAGGACTGATCTGTTCAGTCGTCTGTACAGACCTACCGTACATGTCCGAGCGCCCGCCATCCCTCGCATGCGTCGAATGACTTTGACGCATGCGTGGAAGCATTTAACTGGCAGGCCCGCCCATGTCGCCGCGTCATCGTCGCAGCGATGGCGCGGACACGCCCCATGTATTGTTTACGCGCGGATTTCTGTACGATGGTTAGAACAGCCATCGTACAGAAATCCCCGGGCAGACATGTACGGTGAAAACGGTCCGGCGGACCGGTTTCATCGTACATGTTTGCCCGTGTGTACGCGGCCTAAGAATCTTGATCTCTTTATTCTTTATTTATTTTTCTCTCTTTTACCTCTCTTTCTTACTCTATCGACTTTCCAGGATAGCTTTTTCCTCGGTCTCCCTTTGGACCGTAGTACTGCCAAATTAAGGTTATGTCTCAGGTTTACTTTTATATCAGTTGAGTCTTATATCAATATATTTACATCTACTTGTCATTCGTTCTGTATGATATTGCTCATGTTGTATTTAAATATTTCAGTGAGTGCCTGTGCTCTTTGGCCATGCACTCACTATTTTATGACCTTGTATTGCTTTTTTATATATTTGCAATAACGCTTTTTGAAAACAAAACAAAAAAAAAAATAAAAAAAATATTAGATCTGGGGTCAAAAAGACCTTTAAGAGCATTGGGGGGAAGTGATGTTTGACGTAGTTTCCGCACTCCAATGCTATGGAGCTGAGCGGAGGCTATCTTTCCCTCACTCTGCATCCAGACAGTGAGGGGAGAGGAACCGATCGGCTCCGGAAAGCTGCGGAGACGACCAGAGCGGGAAAGCGGCCGCCGATAAGTGATCTTGTGGCAAATCCGCCGCTAAGACCACTTTTATCTGAAAAAGGACAGTCCGCCGTTTAAAAAAATACCGGGGGTTATGGCAGCTAGCTGCTGCCATAACAATGGTATTTAACGTCAAAGTAGCCATGTATACCGGCGGTGGCTGGTACTTAGTAACCAGATCTTTCACACCAATCTTCTATTTGATCCAGTCTTTGCTTAGAAAATATAATAGATGATGAAACAATTTCTGTAGTTGTCAATGTACTATCATCAGATTGTTTCAGGCACATAAACTACTGGCCCAAACAAGTATATCTCCTAATCCACTCACACTAGAGGAGTGGAGTGCTCAGGTTAACTATAAATTCTTATTTTCTCTTTAGTTCATGCACGGACACAGCAGCATAATCTTGACATTGGGATATTAGCCTTCTATCAGGAAAGGACTAGGCAGAAACATGTGAAAGTGTTAAAACAACATCAAACTGTACAGCCTCTGGGTACAACCCCTCTCCCTGCATTCAACGGCTCAGTTTTTTTCTGCCTAGCATAAGAGAAGGACCTGACTCCTTGTGGGCCCATTGGTCTTGGAGATTTTTTCTACTTTTGATCCTGAGATCTACTATCAACTCCCGACTGGGTGACAGGCTGGATATCCTAGATCCTTTTAGTCTCCCCAGTTCGGCCATCAAGCGTGTGCAGACCTTTAGCTAAGCGCTGGGTCGGCCAAGATATGCCCCGTTGCTCCAGGAGTGGCCGGTGAGCTACATGCTCCAGGGTACACATATGACCGGGCTATTACTATCTGTCTCACAGTGTGCCAGGGCTGACAGCCACGCCGTACCGCTCGTGGGATGGGTCTGTCAGGAATGCTTCTAGCAGTCCAAGCAGGGGCGGGTAAGTAAGGTTCCTCCTGTTTCGGCAGGATGGAACAGCTGGGCATTCCTGGGGGAAATCTCTCACCCTCCTTTTCTTCTCTCCCTGTCCTTTTCCCTCCTCCCCATGCTCTCTGAGCTGGGCCTGCTGTGTACCGGACTCTGGGTCCTTCCGGGGGGCTCTGAACTCTGGCTGGGGGCTGTGCTGGGCTTGGGTGGTACGCTCTCCATAGGGGGTGTCTCTGTATGTTCAGGGGTTAAGGCCTCCGCGTGGTGTGTCAGCATGCTGCTGCCATTTTATTTTACCTCAGAGATGGTCAGCGGCCATTTTCTTGTAGCCGCGCTTGTCTTTGCCTCTAGCGCTGGGAATGTTCCTCTTGAATGGTGCACACGGCTCAGAACACCTCGCAAATGGCAGCTCGGCAGCGCTATGCCTGGGTCAGAATGGTGAGTCCTGCTGGGGGGGCCTGGGTCTGGGGCAGCTATGAGGATGGACGTTGTGCACCCTGACTTTTCCCAGAAGTGAGCGCAGGTCAGCATGGCATCAGAAACTGGCGCTTCTTCCCCAGAATCCCTGTGATGTCTACCGGTTCCCCCGCACTTTCGTACCTATGGAAGTTTTGTGGGGGCATCCCCGGTGGTCCTGAAATCCTTGTTGCCAGGGTGAAGGCGGCTTGCGGGTGCGAAGGGGGTTATGATATGCCCCCACCGTCCTCTGGGTAATTTCTCTGATTCAGACTTTGTCCTTACGGTGGCACACAGCCCCAGTTCTGATGTGTCAAAATATGCGGGCCAGGACCATTCGGACAATGCAGGTGTGTCCGGGTCAGCGCAGGAGTGCGCTTGCTGGAGAACTTATCACCGGGTGCGGGATCCCCAAACAAAGATGGAGGATACGGCGAGGGCATCTACTGAGGTTCGGTACCTTCTGGGTCCCATAAGCCGGCCCGGTGCGGTGTTTTTTTCCCCTACCTAGCTCATTTTGATAAGTTTATATACAAGGAATGGGAACGGCCGCAGCCCGAAACGCATGGCAGCCCATTATCCCTTTTATGGAGAGTTTCCTGAAAAATGAACATCTCCCCTGATTGTGGGTATCCCGGTTTGATAAGATTGCCACGATTCCGGTGGAGGGGACCCCTGCCTTTTGAGGACCTGCAGACAGGAGGGCTGAGGCGGTGGCTTGGCCCATGGTATTGGGGTCAGCATTGCATCCATTGTTGGCCATGACCCTGGTGTCACTGAAGCTTCCTGAATGGGCAAATTGTTTGCTGCACCATGAGCAAGGAAGCACCAGGCTTCCCCGATCTGCTTGATACTGGCGGATCAGTTGATGCATGACATGTCTGCAATAAGGTCTAAGATACAGCTCCCTTGCTGTCCAGAGCCTCAGTGTCTGCTGTGGGGCTACGCTGCCTGATTGGCTGGCATGCTGGTTCGTGAACCAGACGTCCAAGGAGACTCTGGTGGATTGCCCTTCCAGGCTTGAAGGCTATTTGGAGCCTCGCTGGAGTACATTTTTAAAAATATAATTTGGGCTCCGAGCACACTGCTCCCACAATCCAGAATAGGTAAGGGGCCACGCCATAGGCCAGGGCTCTTTTTTTATGTTCACAAGCGTTTTTTCGTCCGCTTGGGCCCGCATTTAAGCGTTCCAAGGCCGACAAGGTGCCTGCTATGGGACAAAAGCATCCCTGGGTTTTTTTGCAAGCCTGCAAACCAATTTGCGGCACCATGGAGGCTCACCCTGCCTGACTTTGGGTGGGGGGGTCGACTTTGAGAGTTTGCACCTCGGTGGACCTCCATACTTTTGGCCAGTGGGTCCGTGAAGTGGTCTCTTTGGAATACAAGTTGGAGTTTCTCTCTTGTCCACCAAACAGATTTCTTCCTCCAGCCTTCATCTTCTTCCGGCTCGCCTGGACGCCTTGTTTAGGGCAGTGCATGACCTGCTGATGTGCAGGGTGATAGTGCCTGTGCTGACGCTGAAAAGGTTTTCAGAGATTCTACTCCAATCTGTTTGTAGTCCCTACAAAAGGGAGGGGTCAGACCAGTCCTGGATCTCCATGCCCTCAACTGAACTGTTACCACTCTATGTTTTGGTTTGAATATAATGGCTGGAGTTGCAAAATTACAATAAAAACATTTTGTTTGCTCTGATAGTGAGCCCTAGACCATGCCTCACAGAGATCAACAATATACCTTGTTAAAAATGCAGGCTGTAGTTACAATCCCTGCATCTATGGCATCTTAAAGATTATCTCCAGCTTTGTATTTGAAAAAAAAAAATATTAAAAACATTTAACCAACAGCTTTCCCTCTTCCGCTGTCCCTTTGCACTTGTCTGCTTTTTTTTCATATCATCTACCACCCTCAGTTGCCGGTGTGCAGCTTCGTACACTTAAAACATTCGTACACACCCCTGGAAGGTATGTAGAAGAATAATCTGCAAAATGGTTTGCACAGTCATGTGACAACCAATGAGAGGATCTTCTTATTTTAAGACAAAAGAAGAAACCATCATTAATCAGCGCTGTCATATGACTGATAACCAATGACTGGGAGTCATTGCACAGATTATGCTTCTACACAGCTTCCAGGGCTGTGTACGGATGTTTCAAGTCTACGGAATTGCACACCAGCAGACGCTAAGTGCACAGGGGACAACAGCAGTAGGGAGGTTGTTAGGCAGGATTTTATTTTATTTTTAGGTACAAAGGTGCAGATGCCCATAAAAGAAAAGCAAAAGTTAATCTGATCGCTCTTGGTTCCAAAATGTTGTTGTGGTGTTTTATCCATTGTCACCACCTTCTAAGACATGTAAAGGATTAACTTTCCGATTTCCAAGGCAGGATTGGAAAATCCACCATGTCATAGAGAACTTTGACTGGATTGAAACATTGGGTGATCCAAGGATTTCATTTGTTTTTTTCCATAGCGTGAGTATGTTTGAATGAAAAGGTCTGGGGTGAAGCTGGGCATTGGGAATTGCCTTTAAGGAGGCTACGAGTAAGCTCAGGACCCTCACAGAAGCAAACAGAGGGCTGCTTTTTTACCTGAGGAGCTGTATATGGTACTTTTAGAGAAGTCGAAGCTTCACCAGTCACAGTGGGCATACCCCTGAAGGAGTCTTCAGGATCTGGAAACATAAAAAATAAACTGTGGCCTTAGAGAGTTATAGCACCCTGTAGCTAACTAGATACTTTGTACTTCGTGCCAAGGTGAGCACCTAACACCGAATCTGGTTCTGAGGAAAACATTGCAGGCTGTCCCCAACCAAGGTTCTCACCGAGGGTCACCAATCAGGAACTGATAACCCAAGGCAATCAGCAGTTAGAACTTGATAAAAGCACCAGGGGGAAAAAATGTAATAGATTAAAAATTAAAACACTTAAAGGAGTTCTCCAAGCTAAAACTTTTAACCCCCGCTGTGCCCGGGCTGTAAAACTATACAAAATAAACTTTCACTTACCTGCCTACGATCCCCCGTTGTTCCGATATCGCCGTCCCGTTCTCCGGTCCCGGTCTGTTCCACTTCCTGCGGGTCGGTGACTCACAGTGCGCTTAGCCTATCGGCGGCCGCAGCAATGTCCCGTCGCGGCCGCTGATAGGCTGAGCGCACTGTGAGTCACCGACCCGCAGGAAGTGGAACAGACCGGGACCAGAGAACGGGACGGCGATATCGGAACAACGGGGGATCGTAGGCAGGTAAGTGAAAGTTTATTTTGTATAGTTTTACAGCCCGGGCACAGCGGGGGTTAAAAGTTTTAGCTTAGAGAACTCCTTTAAGAGGAGAATAGGTCCATCGCCTAGCAAAAAACTCACAGAATAGGTGGGGTTATACGAGTGTGAACTAGGGCAGATCTAGCAAGTATTTTATCCAGTCTTAAACCACTTAAAGATAGCCTGCATATAACCCATAGTCTATGAATACAATTCTTCAATTGTGCAATTTAAGATGTACAGGGTGGGCCATTTATATGGATACACCAAAAACAAAAGTTGGATTCAAAATGGCCAACTTCAAAATGGCCGCCATGGTCACCACCCATCTTGAAAAGTTTCCCCCCTTACATATACTAATGTGCCACAAACAGGAAGTTAATATCACCAACCATTCCCATTTTATTAAGGTGTATCCATATAAATGGCCCACCCGGGTGGATCCATATAAATGGCCCACCCTGTATATGCTGTATGATTTGAATATTCATGTAATCTGTAAACAGATGGATGAAATCACTGTATGTTTACAAGCTTTTTTCACTTTAATGATACATTTGTTCCAAACGTTCATTGTACACAAATTTGATTAGTGAGTAAATGCAAGTAGTAATTCAGAATTTTTTCTGTAGGTACATGGGAGCTCTTGGATCCTCTTCAACTTCTTCCCGTGTTATGTGCAATAATGTTCCAGGTTTGGTGACCCGCCAGAGGCAGCTTTGTCAACGTTACCCTGAAATTATGCATGTAATTGGTTTGGGAGTGCGTGAGTGGACAACAGAATGTCAGCATCAGTTTCGACATCACAGATGGAACTGCAAAACACATGAAAGAGACCAAAGCTTATTTGGAAAACTAATTTTACGCAGTAAGTATTTTGATGTTGTTTAATTGTGTTCTCCTTTCTAACATGTCACCTTAAATCGGAGTTCCACCCAAAAATGTAACTTCCACTTTAAGAGCAGGTGACCCTCTGACATGCCACATTTGGCATATCATCTTTCTTTTTTTTGGGGGGGGCAGAAAACTAAATTTTTAGGTTTCAGCTCCTACTTCCTCCCAGGGCTCTGCAGCGCCGGAAGGAAGTTCATCTCTCCCCCCTCCCTCTCGGCAACCATCTGGGACACGTCACAGGTCCCAGATGATTGCCCGGCCAATCGCGGCGAGGCTCGTGCATGCACAGTGCGTGCCCGGCTGTGAAGCCGCAGCCGGGCACCCACAGTAACGATGCCGGCGCGGCAGAGAGGAGGGGTAGACAAGTGGGGCTTTTGTACGCCTGCATCGCTGGGACAGGTGAGTGTCCGATTAATAAAAGTCAGCAGCTACAATTTTTGTAGCTGCTGACTTTTATACGGGTAGAACGCCGGTTTAAAAACCAATGGCTGCTTTAATCCTAGCCTATGAGAGCTGGGAGAAGTGAGAGAGCTGCTACAGATGGGCACAGCACTGGATGGTGTGTGGACTCAGATAAGTATAAGGGTGGTGAGGGGGCAAACCGCTGCCTAAACATATTTTACCTTAATGCAAGGAATGCTTTAAGATAAAAAATGTTTAGGCTTTAGAACAACTTTTAGTGACTATGACATTTTTAGATGTCTATGGACAACATGAAGATCCTCATTTCCTGATAGACCTCAATCCTATGTGATTATTCTGTTATTCCCTGTTGGATATCAATTCTATATGACCAAACCGTGATTTCTAATATATATCTATTTTGCAAAGTGTGCACATGTCACCAATAACCAGGGGCGCGCTGTTCCCAAATAAAATGTATGCCTTTTTTTCCCCACAAATCAAGCTTTCTTTTGGTGGTATTTGATCACCCCTGCGTTTTTTGAAAAAAAAAATCCTTTTCTGCTGTAAAACATATCTAATAAAAAATTTGAAAATGTTTTATTTCTTCATCAATTTAGGCCAATATGTAATGTATTCTGCTATGTTTTTGGTAAAAAAAAAAAAATTATGAGCTGACCCTCAATACTGCAGGTTTTCCCTGCATCCAATTCTCATATCAGGAGATTGTGACCGGCCCTCTATGGATCCGGTTCACACATTTTTTTAAGCGGATCCAGTGCAAATTGCACAGGAGTCCCATGGTGCGTCTTCTGGTCTGTTGCAGGTCCGAATGCAGTTAACATTTTGGGCTGAAATCGAACCTGAAATAGTGAACAGGGCACACACTAGGCACCTGCTGTGAGTCGCTCCGTACTGTGATGTGAACCCAGCCTAAATGATTAGTATAGTTTGGTAAATACCCCCCAGAAATCCCCTTTATACGGGTATAGTTGCCTATCCTTGTTCCTCCAAGATAGTCTATATGAGAACCGTATGTCCCCAGCCAGACTCTGCTGCTTTTGCATGGTTATCTTTAAAGGATCTCCCTGCCTTGGAAAATTCAGGCCATGAGTCTTAACCATCTCGCTTGATCGCCTAGCAATAAAATGCTACACTCCCTCAGAGCAAGCAAATGTATTTAATGGGTCTATACACCGATCAGCCATAACTTTATGACCTTTGACATGTTATGTGAATAACATTGATTATCTAGTTACAATGGCATTTGACAATCGTGGGATAAATGCACAACCACACCCATTCACATCACATCATCTGGACCATCTTGTGTGCCTACAACACTTTCTTGCTGTCCACAGTGATTTTCATCAATGTGATATACACAGACAGTCGGCTGCTTCCTGATTCCAAGCATGTTATATCACATCCATACAGAGGGGCTTTCTCACCATTGACCACCTGGAAGGTTACCACCTGTTGGAGACTTATATGCTTTTTAATATCTTGTAAATGTGAGTGCATATTGTTTTTAATTTTATTTTTAATAAAGTCAACACTTAGGTAGTGGTGTTTTTTTCTCCTTTTTGTTTTTACAAATAGAAGATCATGAAATTACATTTCAATAAAGTTTGCACAAATAAAAAACCTAAACCGTATGATGCTCTGTCTTCAGTGGATCGGCACTGCTGCCTCCCATGTAGTAGTGCATACTGCTAGTGTGAATGGCGTCTAATAGATTTGAAGTGTATGTAAAGCCAAAACTTTTTTTTTTTTTGGGATAGAGTAGGAAAGGATTAAACCCTCTCAGGTTATTCTATTGCTGTTTGTGTGGGGAGTTTCTATCTCAGCCACTTACTACCATAAAATGTGTTCCCATTGGAAGGTTTCCCTTTACCTTTTGCTTTATGATAACTGTGATATGTAGGATTTCCCCTCTTAGCAACAATGGTCATGGGATGAACCTTCACAGCAGGCACACAGTATCCACGTATCCACGTATCCAAAATTAGATAAAGTGTTTTCCTTTTCATACACTTTACCAGTCATGGTTAAGATTATTTTTGAATACTTTAGCCATTACTATGGTTGCCTATAATTCTCTCTGCTAAAAAAAAAACTATGTGAATGTTTTTGGTTATGGGTCAGAGAATGTGAAAGGACATTGCTTTTTTGGCCCAAAAGCCATGTGCCAAAACCTGGCACCCAGGGTCTAAGTGCTAAATAAATTGTGCATAGGGATACATTACCATCAGTGCCCATCAGTGGAGGAGAAAACATACTTATTTACAATGTTTTATAACAAACAAAAAAATATGTTTTTTTTTCAAAATTTCCGGTCATTATTTTATTTATTTTTTGCAGAAAATAAAAATCCCAGAGGTGATCACATCCCACCAAAAGAAAGCTATATTTGTGGGTACAAAATTATAAAAATTTTGTTTGGGTACAGTGTAGCACGACCGCACAATTGTCATTCAAATTGCAACAGCACTGAAAGCTAAAAAATGGTCTGGGCGGGAAGGTGTATAAGTACCCTGTATGGAAGTGGTTAAGAACTAGGACTATTGACAACAGTAGCAGTACATGTTGTAGGTTAGGTATAAAGTAATTTTATTGCATATAGAATGTTTATTACTATGCAATACAGTGCTTGGCAACATGGCAGGGTCAAGAAAATAATTTCTGTGTTTATAAATCTAAACCATACAAATATATATTTGTATGTATAGTAAATGTGTTAAGGTAAGCTTTACAACCAGTGTTTCATCTAGCAAAATGTAAAAATTTTAGTGGATTATGACAATAACTGCTAAAATAAAAAGATGTTTTTTTTTTTTTTTTTTTTTTGTGTTTCTAAATGTACTGTATAGCATGTGCTATATCAAGATGAACATTTGGTGAATTAAATTGACAATTCTGCAGCAGGGCTAAATTGTTGCCCTTTGCATAATTGCTTAATCCTATTCTTATACAGTGAAATTAGGAGGGTGGTTGGTTTTCTCCTTAACATTTATAACTGTAATGATTCATAGTCATACACACAGGCGTGCATGTATGTGCTTTTCTTAAGAGATTGTCGGCTATTTGTTCACTTATGTTTTTAAAATCCAATAATCACATAACACATCATTTGTGCAGGTATATTTTTTCCTTAGCACTCATATTTCCAGTGTTTGATATGTGCTATAGTTTTGGATAATGCATCAAATTGAATATTTGGACAGTGTCTTGTGCAGACTGTTTTCAGGATTGTGCATGCAAAAATAAATCCTTTCACTGGTCTTCACCCCACCCAAGTATTTTCTGGAGTGACTTTACATTTTCCTTGGCCATCGCAAACTTGAGAAGTACAAGTACTTAAATCTGAAAAGTATTACAGAATCTGATGTTTTAGCAGCATCTGTTAACATGTCTTTAATAGAGGTCAAACACTATTTAACTATGTTTGATTATATCAAAATAATAATGTATACAGCGTATAAAATATATTTTAAAAGTATATATATTAAAGGTGTTGTAAACCCTCATGTTTTTTCACCTTAATGCATCCTATGCATTAGGGTGAAAAAACTTTTGTCACCAGCCCCCCCATTTTACTTACCTGAGCCCTAGAACTTGACCTGGCCGACACCCGCTTTTGCCCTTTCCGGCGTTGATTGGTTAGATTGATAGCAGCGCAGCCATTGGCTACCGCTGCTGTCAATCTAATCCAATGACGTGGGCGCCGGGGCCGTGTTATACATTCGGCAGCTATGGACGCTGAATGAATGACTCGGGAGTGCGCCCGCAAGGTAACCCTCCGGGAGAGCGCTTCTCCTAGGGGGTTACCTGATGAGAGGAGGAGCCGCGGGGGGACCCCAGAAGTTGCGGATAAAAGCCACTCTGTGCAAAACGAGCTGCACAGTGGAGGCAAGTATGACAAGTTTGTTATTTAAAAAAAAACAAAGCTTTACAACCACTTTAAATAAAAATACCTAAAGTATCTCTAACCAAAACTGAAAAAGTTTTAGCTAAAAGTTCTGTCGGTTTTTACTGCTGTCTGTGGGTCTTTTGGTGAGATTTTTACCCTAATTTCCTGTCCCAATGACAACATGCCAGGAGACAGCAATAAAAACATCATTTTTTAAAATGATGGGGAAGGCTAATACCCCAGTTAGCTTGTTATTGCTGTCTGTGTTCCTGTTGGGGATTTTACCACACTTGTCCAGTTGACAACATTGTCACGCACCCTATCAGGAAATGTGGGGGACTCTCCCCAGTGAGGTCTCAGACAGTAATAAACCCTGAGAGAGGTTCTTCTCCCTAACACCAGCAGCCTACAGAGTTGTTTGCATGTCCAAAGACAGAGGCAGTCAAACAGGAAGTAAGCTCTATAGATGCAGTCTAAATCTGTTCAATTTATTTATTTATTACAGGTATTTATATAGCGCCGTCAATTTACACAATTTAGGCAGTGTGCGCTCAAAGAGTAGAGACCACCTTGGTACCAGTGAGTGACAGTAAAATAAAATACAAAATTCAGTTTTATACAGTAAAATCAACAGATAGTCTTTTCCAGTTGCGGCCTATAATGCTGGGCGAATAGGTGCCGACCCGCCTATTCATGCAACCGGCCCCCTGATCTACATACAGGGATTCCTATCAGGGTTTATTTATTTTGTTCTGAAGCACATGCTTAGAGCCAGAGGCTCTACTAGGCTTCAACATAGGGTGGGCTTGGGGAGCAGAAAAAAGTACACGTCAAGAAAGGGGGGGGGGGTGGCTCTGACTTATAATGAGGACCTAACATGTATAAAAGTTTCTTCAGCACCTTTTAAGTCATTTGAGCAGCTCCACACCCGATGTAACCTAGACAATAACTTCTCCATCTTGCTTGCAGTGGTCTACCGTCCACTCGGCTATGATAGCTCCTTTGCGAATGAGCTCCCAGCTTTTGCCCTATGCTGCCTAACTTTATGTGACTTTTTCATTTTAATGGGGGGACATTAATATCTGGCTAAATGTAGAACACGATAAATTGGGACAAGAAGTATTGACAGACATGGAATCCCTGGGTCTTTTGCAAACCGTCTCGGGGCCGACCCATGATAAGGGACATCAGCTTGATGCCATATTCTGTTCTAATAATCTGATATGTAATACTCTTTCAAAACAGGTGATCTGGTCTGACCACTTTTTTTTGTCAGCCAACCTTAACTATGAAATACCAAAAGGTAATCCCCCGGGTCCACCAAGCAGCACACATTACTGTTTTGCCTTGTTGGGTCACCATTAGTATACTTGCAATAAAATACATTTCAAGCACAAATTTACTCAAGGTTCCAACACTACAGAATACAATAGCCTAGCAGGAGGAATTTGTTCATCTGCACTGTAAGCTGGATGGAGGAATCTGGACAAATTTCTGAACAAAAAGAAATCTAATCATTTATAGCCAGCTTTAGGCCCCTTTCACATTGGGGCGTTTTTCATGCGGTACAGCGCTAAAAATAGCGCTGCTATACCACATGAAAAATCATTCCCTGTAGTCTTCAATGTGAAAGCCCGAAGGCTTTCACATTGAAGCGATGCGCTAGCAGGAACGCTCCAAAAGTCCTGCTAGCCGCATCTTTACCGCGGTATAGGAGCGGTGTGTTCACCGCTCCTATACCGTGCCTTCCCATTGAAATCAATGGGAAAGCGCGGTAATACCGCCCGAAACGCGGGCGGTATTAACCCTTTTTCGGCCGCTAGCGGGGGTTAAAACCTCACCGATAGCGCCCGAATATCGCGGTAAACACGATGGTATAGCCGCGCTACAAATAGCGTGGCTATACCGTCACCGCGCTGCACGCCACAATGTGAAAGCAGCCTTAGTCTAAATACATAATACTGTATTAGCATCAGAAGGAAAGCAAAAGAGACCTACATCTTTTTTATGTTCTAAACTGCCATTATTCTATGTTTGGTTGTCAGTAAAATATGTTGGCTGTTGCTCAGTGACCATTGTTGAAGGTTTTTCAGGTAAACTGAAGAGAGTTATTGTATATCTGGTCAAAAAGACCCTGAAGTATATGAAAAACTCTGCTCCCCTAATCTCCCACAGTGCTTTTCTGTTTGGGGTAATTTTGCTTTTAACTGTAACTCGGCTTTCTTCTGTGTGTATCTTTACTTGCAGGTCTAAAACTTTACAAAAGTTTACATTTGCATCCCCTTAATGTCATTAAGCTATGCTTGCCCATTTGGCAACTTGTTGATTCTTTGCATATAGTAAGTAGATGATCTGTGACACCAGTAGGGAAACCTTGTAACAGGGATGCTGAGGATGCCAGTTAACATTGTGATACATTTGCCTATATGTCTCAGTTTACTGCTCCCTGCTAGCCATATGGGTAGAGGTAGAAAGGAATTTCATGTGTGATTCATTCCTCTGACAGGTTATTGACGTGCTAATGTCCCCTCACTATTTCTAAAGGTTAATTGATCTATTGTGTTGTGTGAAGGAGATCTGTGTTTAAGTGGCTTGTGTTAATTATTCTGATTGCTTCATTGTGGTAATTATCTCTCTATATGCGGGGTCGAGCGGTCTGGTTGATGTATTCAGTACAGCTAGTGCTCAGCGTCACTGATGTCATTGTCTAAAGAAAATGTGTTTTCAGCATCGGCTCCATCGTGTCTGCCTAGTCATCTGTGTGGAAGCCCCAGTGTGAGGGGGGCGGAGATTTGTCATTGTAACAGTTTTGGAAATGACATATAAGCTGTGTGATATAACATTAAAGTCTCTGTTGTTCAAGCAGTAAGCTTGTCTCATGTGTGGCTTTCTGGGCGATTCCAGGGATATCCCTCCTCGTGGAATATTGGGGTGATTTTCGTTATGGGAAGAAGGGAACGTTGACGGGGATATCATACCGATACCGTCACAATTGGTTGGTAGCAGTGGGATTTTCCCTTCTATTCCCCTTCACACCCGGATTCCAAGCAGACACTGGAAGAACTACTGGAAGTTCGTGGAAGGATTGCTAGCAACAAAACCAAGCGGGTCATCATAGCAGAATCAATGGAGCTAGACCAGGAGGACGGGATTGCAGCAACGCCAGCAGTACAAGAGATGGAGACACCAGTGATTCAGGAGGAGGAATCGCCAGCCAACAAGCTAATGAGAGAGAAGCTAGCGTGGTTCGGCCCGAACCCAGCGGCGGATGTGGTGCTGAAAGTGATGGACCTGTTAGTAAACGCAGAACTACAGAAGGATAAACAAATAAGAGACGCAGAGCTACAGTTAAAACTGGCAGCAGTCCAACAAGCAGCCGCACATTCTCCGAACAGTGAGTACAGCACAGCAGACGCAAGGAAGATTCCGTTTAGCGCTTTTAAAGCTTTTGATGAAAAGGACTGTGAGATTGATAACTTCCTGGCGGATTTTGAGCGACAATGTAACCTGCACCGAATAGCTAGAGGAGAGTGGGTTGCAATATTGTCAGGCAAAGCTTCTGATGCTTTCCGTACCGTGCCAGATCAGGATATCCATAGCTACGCCCGGGTTAAAGAAGCGCTCCTGGCTCGTTATGCAGTAACCCCAGAGTCCCACCGACAGAAGTTCAGGGACTCACGCAAAACCACGAAAGACTCTTATGCGGAATGGGCATGCCAGTTGTCCCGGTCGGCCTCTAACTGGGCTAACAGCAGCCAGGCCACCACCGCAGAGGAGATTTTGCAACTAATGCTCCTGGAGCAATTTTACAATCACATCCAGACGGACGTCAAAGACTGGGTGAGAGATCGCAGGCCCATGACTCTACCAGAGGCCGCTAAGTTGGCGGATGAATATGCAGATACTTGCAAGACGAACCAGGTCACACCACAGGAACAACCTCCACCACAAACGGTGCCCTCACACCCACCAACCGCTAGATACCAACCTCCTAACAGACCGGTGACATCTAGCCCTCGCTATCCCCGCCAGGAGGGCAACGAACAACGCTGCTTCCGGTGCAAACAGCTGGGTCACTTCAAGCAGAATTGCCCCATGAATGACAACACCAGGTCAAGTTGGTCTCAACCTGGGTACCGCCCACCAGCAGCAGCCCATTGTGTAGACTCGGCTTGGGATCCCCAGGAGCTGGGTCAGGAAGAACCATTGGGCACCCCTTACGAAGCCCTCATGGTACAATCTGTTATTACGGACAACAGGGAACACCATTGTCAGCTGGTCATGGGCTCCAGCCCTGAGCCGGAGGGGCCCTGGAGGGAGCTGGGCAGAAAGAGGCACCGCCGGCCACCCTTCAAGAAGAAGAGGTCCTGGAAGCCGTATAACAAGCTGACCTGGGAGGAGAAGAAGCGACTGGAGGAGAGGGAGTCGCAGCGGGCGTCCCAGATGCGTGCCGAGATGTTCGCCAAGGGCCCACCGGTGGCCCCTTACACCACCACCCAGTTCCTGATGATGAAGGACCACATGGAGAGCCTGCAGGACATGAGCAAGCAGGAGCTGATCCGTGAGTACATAGAGCTGGAGGAATGCATAAGCCGCATGGAGGAGGAGAACAACCACCTGAGGTCACAGCAGGCTGACCCCCCCAGGCTCCATGAACTGGAGATGGAGCTGGAGAAGCTCCAAGAGGAGAACCGGCGGCTGCGGAGGGAGCAGGGGGTGGCTGACCTTATGGGGCTCTGATTCCCCTCCCCCCCCCCCCCCCGGACTCTGAGCACCAGTGCTACAGCTTTTCAACAAATATAACTTTTTCTTTTTATGAATCTCCTGTGATTGTCACTTCAGAGCCATAACCTGCCCCCTCCCATAGCGGGACACCTAGACGGCGGCGCACAGACCCATTCGCTGTCTTCACACTGACTTCTGGTGACTTTGCAGATCGCACAAAGACTTGGGGACTGACCGGCGTGTGATCTGACGACCCGGTGACATACCTGAGTCTGAAGCAGTTGCCAAGGGAGGTCAGTCATGCCAAACGGAGTTAACCTCGGACTAAAAGCTCTGAACCCGTCAACCCTACTGGACCAGGGAAGGTCCAACCGGGTTTGCCGGAGCAGGGAGCAAAAGGGGGGCCATTGTGATACATTTGCCTATATGTCTCAGTTTACTGCTCCCTGCTAGCCATATGGGTAGAGGTAGAAAGGAATTTCATGTGTGATTCATTCCACTGACAGGTTATTGACGTGCTAATGTCCCCTCACTATTTCTAAAGGTTAATTGATCTATTGTGTTGTGTGAAGGAGATCTGTGTTTAAGTGGCTTGTGTTAATTATTCTGATTGCTTCATTGTGGTAATTATCTCTCTATATGCGGGGTCGAGCGGTCTGGTTGATGTATTCAGTACAGCTAGTGCTCAGCGTCACTGATGTCCTTGTCTAAAGAAAATGTGTTTTCAGCATCGGCTCCATCGTGTCTGCCTAGTCATCTGTGTGGAAGCCCCAGTGTGAGGGGGGCGGAGATTTGTCATTGTAACAGTTTTGGAAATGACATATAAGCTGTGTGATATAACATTAAAGTCTCTGTTGTTCAAGCAGTAAGCTTGTCTCATGTGTGGCTTTCTGGGCGATTCCAGGGATATCCCTCCTCGTGGAATATTGGGGTGATTTTCGTTATGGGAAGAAGGGAACGTTGACGGGGATATCATACCGATACCGTCACAAACATAATCCCTTCCTTCCTCTCATGAGAGACTACACATTACTCATGCAGGCACATTTTGCCAGGGGAGTTAATTTGCTTATTTAGAACGTGGGCAAATCTCAGCAACTACAAAACTGATTTTAACACAGTGGGGTGGATTCAGGTAGGGGCGCGCAAAACTGCGGCGACGTAACGTATGACATTTACGTTATGCGGCCGCACGTTTTACGGGCAAGTTGCGGCGGTGTAGCATAAAAGGGGCCGGCGGAAGCGCGCGTAATTCAAATGATCCCGTAGGGGGCGTGGACCATTTAAATTAGGCGCGTTCCCGCGCCGAACGTACTGCGCATGCGCCGTCCCTAAAAATTCCCGACGTGCATTGCGGAAAATGATTTTGCAAGGACGTCTTTGGCTTCGACGTGAATGGCGTCCAGCGCCATTCACGGACGACTTAAGCAAACAACTTAAAATTTGAAAATCGCGACGCGGGAACGACGTCCATACTTACCATTGGCTGCGCCTCCTAATAGCAGGAGCAGCCTTACAACGAAACCGACTTACGCAAACAACGTAAAAAACTACCGCCGGGCGTACGTATGCAATTTGCATACTCTACGCTGACAACTACGGGAGCGCCACCTAGCGGCCAGCGTCAGAATGCACCCTAAGATACGACGGCATTAGAGACTTATGCCAGTCGTATCTTAGGCTACAGTCGGCGTATCTAGCTTTCTGAATACAGAAAATAGATACGCCGGCGCAGCTTTTGAATTATGCAGCGTATCTATGGATACACCGGCGTAATTCGTTCCTGAATCTACCCCAGTATATTTTTCAAATATTCACAACTTCGTCATGTACATATATAGTGCCCTTTTGTCTGAATCAATACTTTTTTTAAGTGGACTTGATTTAAAAAGGGGACATTTTGCTGTTATAAGGAACATTTAGAAATAATAATGCCAAAGCAGAACCCTGAAAAATGACCTTTTGCCTTCCTTTGGTAAAATAACAGAATAATTTCTTGTATGTGAGAGTGCCTAGGCACTTCTGTGCCTACAACCTCAGTTGTATATCTGCAGTTGAAGTTTTAATGCAGGAGATATGGCAATATGACTACTGTGCTGCTCACTGTTCTCTTTGATGGAGGATCCGACCTGAGGAAGAAAATCTTGCTTAGACTTGATGTGAAAAAAGGCATGGTAAATCAGTAATGGGATGGAAACTTGCAGGGAGACCACAGGCAATACTTTTGACTAGTCCTTTGCCCTCTGCTTTTCCTTTGGCATGGTTTCCTGAATTCAGTTCCCCCTCAATATTCAGCTATGTCTAGTGGTTCCCTTGACTGCTATAGGCTGCGAGTGAAAAATATAAAAGTTTTTCTTTTACTTTTCTCTAGGTAAATATGTTAATTATGTTTAAAAGAAATACATTTGCAAGTATTTAGATGTAATTTAATGGGCAATACTGACATGTTATATTTTCTATAAAATTCGAAGCTGTTAGGAAAAAATATAATCACTGTATATTGGAATCACTCATTTTTCTTTGTTGTCATTTTCAGGTAGTCGAGAATCAGCCTTTGTTTATGCCATTTCTTCTGCTGGAGTTGTATTTGCTATTACAAGGGCATGTAGTCAAGGAGAGCTGAAGTCCTGCTCATGTGATCCTAATAAAAAAGGTTATTTTAAAGATATCAGAGGCAGCTTTGACTGGGGTGGCTGCAGTGATAACATAGACTATGGTAGTAAGTTTGCTAGAGCATTTGTAGATGCAAAGGAAAGAAAAGGAAAAGATGCCAGAGCTTTGATGAACCTTCACAACAACAGAGCTGGAAGAAAGGTACAAATTTACTTTTTCTACTGTATATGATAGTGCTATTTCTTAAGAGCATGGTATTAAAAAAACTAAGATTACTACATGTCTAAAGCAAGGGTAATTTTATAAAGTGAATAACAGAATTTGACTGCAGCTCAATGGAGTACAAAAAAAGGCGTTCAGATTAGAGATGAGTTTTAAGAACACTCAATTATGAACTACTACTCACACACTAGGTTGTGTGCTGTTGACATTACTGGCAATGATAACTTCGTAAGAATGGCCGAGATTCACAGCTGAGATGGGAGAAACCATTCCTGCAGTAACTATACTTGGCTGTTCACCAATATGAGATTTAGGATGAGTGATGAGGAAACCCTTAAAAAAAAAATAATGAACTCCCTTTCAAATATGCCAACAAATGTAGAGGATATTCAGCAAAATTATAGAGAGAGCCTCTGTGATTTGATAAGATAATTTTTGGGGGGGGATTTAGTGAAAATATGTTCCGTGTGGAAGAACACCAACAAAACTCATAACTTAGTTTGATGAATGACTAACCTGGTAAAGTGTAATAAAATGTGTTTGTCTGCTGAAAACCCGAGCCTAGGACAGGAGTTCACCTACCATCAGTAGAATGACTCTAAATACAAAGTAAGCTACATTTTCGTGATTTTATACCAATAATTTGAATGTCCCAGAATGTGTCAACTTGAAAATTGCTATTCGTCAACAGTTAGTTAAACTGATGTTATCTATTACAATATATTACACAATATTAGTACAATAATAAAGATAGTGTTTGTGGTCTGTGTGTTGATAATAGATTATTTTGTCTTTGTGGTCTAGGCTGTCAAGAGGTTCATGACACAAGAATGCAAATGCCATGGAGTAAGTGGCTCATGTACTTTAAGGACATGCTGGCTAACTATGGGGGATTTCCGAAAATCAGGAGATTTCCTTCGTAAAAAATATAATGGAGCTATACAAGTTGTTATGAATCAAGATGGAACAGGCTTTACGGTGGCAAATAAAAGATTTAAGAAGCCTACTACCAATGATCTTGTATACTTTGAGAATTCACCTGACTACTGTATCAGAGACAGGGATGCTGGTAAGTTCCATATTGATAGATATTTTTGTTAAACGCACCATGCAGTTTTTACTTTACAGGTCCACATTTAAAAACAACATGTTACACCAATTTTTAGAGTGTAACATGGTGCCAAGCACACCCTTACTCACAAACCAGATAAAAGTGCTTTTTGCAAAAAAAAAAAAAGAACTTTACCTTTAAAACTATGTCTAAAGTTAACCATTACAAGCCGTGTGTTAAGTGGATACTGTAATGCCCATCTTCATTCCCAAGAAATCAATGATTCCTCACCCCCATAAAGGTGGCTAGGAATCTGATCCTGATGTATTGAAGGACGTATAGACCATCACCACCTGTGACCAAATGAACATTGTGAGTAGACAAAATACATTTGGTGGAAGAAATTAAAAGAGAACCTGCGCAAGCTTGCTATATTTTAAAAACTTAGATTTCTGTAAATCACTGTTGGAGAGAGCCTCAGATTTTGTTTTTACAGTAGAATGTGCTATACCATATGTAGCACTACCCCGAAGGAGCTGCTGGTTTGTTTTGGGTGGCATGTTACCTCTATTCTTTCGCCGTCTAGGATATACGATGAGAGTTGAGAAGAACTGCAATGTCCACACTTTAGGTGTCTTTTTCTGTGCTTTATTACCCAACGAGGTAGAAGAATAAAAGTAGTAGTTGAGGTAGAAGGGTAATAGGTAGTAGGTTCAGGTCTAAAACTTTGTTCTGAAACAATCCTGCTTCCAGCAATGTAACTTTTGTCGCCACTCTAGCCAGATTGGGTATTGTGCACCTGGATAGGCCTCTCTCGAGCCTAGCAGCCAGAATGTGACACGGAAACTTTAGCAAAGTCTCTGCCACACACCTTCCCAAAGGTGGAGATGTATTCGGTCCAGAATTCTTCTCAACACAGAATTAAGCACCCGGATCTCTCTTGAATAAACTTGTGAACTCAAAACTGACAGGCGACCTTCACTCAGCCTTTCAGTAATTGTGCGTCCTTCGATGAAGTTCAAGGCCTCTCCTGAGATACCAGCCTTGTGCTCGGTGCTCTCCAAGACAGGTTCTTCATCGGGTGGCTTCCTCCCTCAGGACGGACAGCACAGGACCACTCTGCGATTGTAGACCCAGTCTGACTAGCAGGCCTACATAGTAGATCACAACGCCAGACCAACGTGCTCCCGGAGCCAGGAACACTTGAACACGCACCCCCAGCCATGAGAGCCACACACGGGGGTGGTGGGACAACAGACCAGCGATCGACGACCGCAAACTAATGACGTCTGTCCCTTAAGTACTCTCCCCCAGCATGCACAGCGAGGCGATCAACCCCCACTGATTGGGTGCCGAGGAAAAACACCCAATACACCTTGACTCGACTGCTGCCACCCTTGGTATCAACACCCCAGACAGCAATAGTGGTCACTCACAGTACAGCCATGGCTGGAACAGAGGCCTAAATTTGGTAAAACAATACAGTCAGAGGTAGTTAAATCTCTGACTACCCTCTAAATTTAAGGCAGCGCCAGCTATGAAAGTAGCAGGCCGCTACACATATCGGAAATACCTCTGAATAAGCCCACATTACAAGAAGCATAACTATTACTGGTGACCCAAGTCTTAAGTAGTGACCAACACTCTTCTGCCTCCTTGCTTGTTTTCTTGTGGTATATGTGAGGAAACTGTCAGGAGGAGAGCCGGCTGAATCACACAGAGCGGGTATCTCCCACTATGACACAGCTTAGATATAAAACAATGGCCGCTGTCAAAGTCTCACCTCCTACACCTGCTTGTATGATTGACAGCATACTTGTCCAGTGTCGGTCCAGGAGGCGGGACTTTGTTTGACAGCAGTCAAAATTTCATGTTCAAGCTGTGTTACAGCAGGAGATCCCCGCTCTGTGTGATCCGGCCGGCAATCCTCCTGTTTCTCCCCTGTGATCACTGCTGCATTGATGGGCACTTATAGGCTGCACTTTTGGGTACTGATAGGCCGCACTTTTGGGTACCGATAGGCTGCACTGAAGGGCACTGATGAGGCGGCACTGATGAGGCAACACTGATACTCTGCTCTGATGGGCACTAATAGTGCAGTGATGAGGCAGCAATGATGGGTTCTAATAAGCTGCACTCATGAGGCAGTAATCATATGCTGCACTGATATGCTGCACTGATGAGGCAACACTGATAAACTGCTCTGATGGGGCTGCACTGATGGGCACTTATAGGCTGCACTGATGGGCAATAATAGTGCAGTGATGAGGCAGCAATGATGGGCGCTAATAAGCTGCACTTATGAGGTAGCACTGATAGGCTGCACATATGGGCACTAATAAGGCTGCACTGATGGGCACTAATGAGGCTGCACTGATGGGTACTGATATGCTTTATGTTAACATTGTTAAAGTTTTTCTTGTTAATATTTATTTTTGTAACTTAATTTTGCATAAAACATTTAACTGTGTAATTTCATGGGATAATTTATAAGGGCGTTTTGAGGGGCGGGTAGGGTTTGGGTGGGGCAACTGATGGCCAGTATCTCTTAAGACCTGGCTAGTATCTCAGGACTTCAAATGTTGAGCCCTGAGCTAAACAACTTGAAAGGAGGCAATTCCTTGGCTAAAACTTAAAAAAATCTAGCATTTTACAGATGACTACAATTCATGCCTGAATTGAGGAGCTTGTATTCAGACCAACTGTATCAACTTTATACACCATTATAACAGTCGTTTATGTGAATTTACATCCCAGGATGAACTTACATTGACTTTATGCACCACTGAATGAAGTGTTTACAGGAGTGAACAACAACCTTTTTTGCGTCTCTGCAAAAGGTAAGAATTGGGAATTGCTAACTGGGAGTTGTTCAGCCAGGCTTCCAGAGGTGTTCAAAGGGTCTACACAGGAATGATGATAAAATAAATCAATGCTTTACTAAGCTGCACATTGTATTAAAACCTACTTGGGCCCATTGACTAACCTATTGGAAAAATGATACTAATAAAATTAAATAAAAATCTCCCAGTTCAAGATTAAAAACTGAAAATAAAATCTTATATCTGCCCTGAGTGAACATTACTATTCACAATGGAGAGCAGTGACATAATGTTGCTGCTCAGTGAATCTGCTTTTAATGAACAGCTATTATACACAAGATCTTTTTTTTTTTTTGGGGGGGGGGGGGGAATTATGTGACGTACTTATCAGCCCTAATGGAAATGGCAGTTTCCAATGTTGGATATCAGTGTGATGACTTCACTTTCAGAATCCACATCTTTCTGTATATCAGGACTTGAAATGTATTGATTACGATGTCAGATTTACATAGAATGAGCTGATGTAGAGAGTGCACTTAAGGAATGAAATAAGCAAAGATGCACTTAACCTGATTTTATAATGTTCCTCTCAGACTGTGCTATTTTCTCTGAATTTCAATTGTACGTCTGGTATTAACTGTTACTCATAAGGTCACTTTGAAAGGAATGACGTATTTCTAAGATTTAAAAGAAGTACTTTGTTTTAGCTTCCTTTTTCATTTTTCCCTCTATGCTGTCTTAGAATTCTGTTTACTATAACCATTAATATACCCAGGGCTTTTTTACAGTTTTGTCACTTCCGGCAGCCCTGCTCCCTCCAACCACTAAAGTGATAGAGGAAGTTTTTGTTTTACTTCCTCTACCTTTGTGCCATGGGGGTGGTTGCACAGAGAGAAGCAGCTGTGTGTGTGTGTGGGGGGGGGGGGGGGGTTAGGGTGTTGTGCAGACGTAAAAGCTGTGGGGAGGTGGGAGTGATGTGCAGAGCTGTAGGGAGAAGGTTGGCAGGTTGTGTAGAGGTGAAAGTTTGGGGATTGAAGAGGTTAGTGCTATGGATCGAGATTCAGTGGTGAGTTGTTAACAGGGGTACAAAGGTGAGTTGTGGACCTGGGGGTGCTAAGGTGAGCTGTGGACAGGGAAGGGAATAGGTGAGCTATGGCTGGGGGAAAAAGAGGTGTGTTGTGGACAGAGAAGAAAAGGTAAGTTTGGATGGGTCAATTGGGATGAAGCTGAGATGTGGAATGGGGGGGAGATGAGGTGAGCTGTGGATGGGGGGGGGGGGTCACAGAGATAAACAAGAGGTGGGAAAAGGTGAGCAAATAGATGGTTACTTTTGGGTATGCACTCCTGAGCCCTATGTGTTATGTACGCCTTAGTGTGTTACAGGTTCCCAAACCTTGTGCAATTCACAGATTAAATGGCGTTGTTTGTTTTAGGGATTTTAGCGAACTTTATTTTAAATCCATACCTCTTTCTGTTCGAAGAAATTCTGGTTTCCTTTATGAAACTGCTTACAGGGTTTGGTTTTAATAAACCCATCTTAGAATAGAACTTTAAAGTGGGTACACCTGTTAAGGATGTCCTTAAATTACTAACTCAAAAAACACGCTCTATGAGCATGCCCAGAAACATCCAAGTGCTGTTCACACACAAAAAGCAACATCAAAAAATCTAAGTCCTAGTCGCAATCTCGGAACACCCAAGAGGATAGTATGTGACCGGTCAAAATATATTAATTCAGTAAAGTGTTTGTTCACCAATGCCAGAAGTCTGCCAAGCAAAACAGGTGAGTTGGAAGCTCTGGTGCATGAGGAGAGCTATGATGTAATCAGTATTGCTGAAAATTGGCTTCAATCCTTACATGACTGGGCTATTAATATTCCTGGCTATGCTCTCTTTCGAAAAGACAGGGTAAAAAGGAAAGGTGGCGGGGTCTGTGTCTGTGAGAAGTGACCTAAAAGCAAGCGTGAAAGAGGACCTGGTTGATGGAGAGTGTGATGGAGCTGAAGCATTATGGGTGGAACTGCATACAGATGTGCGTAGTTCAAAGTTAATCATTGGAGTTTGTTATAGACCACCCAATGTGGTCTATAACAAATAGGAGGTGGAGACTCGGCTCCTTGCACAGATGGAAAGGGCTGCAAGGGCTGGGATGGTGATAATAATGGGGGATTTTAATTACCCAGAAATTGATTGGAGTAATGGCACTGCTGGGACAGCTAAAGGGCAAAAATTAAAAAACCTATTGCAGGACAATTTTATGGTCCAGTTCATTGAGGCCCCAACTAGGAATGATGCTCTGTTGGACCTGGTAATCTCAAACCATGCAGAGCTTATTACTAATGTTCAGATAAAGGAACACCTGGGTAGCAGTGATCATAACATGATTTCATTTGATGTTCGCTGTAAGCAAGAAATACATACAGGAAAGATAAAAACACTTAATTTCAAGAGAGCAAATTTTCCAAGGATGAGGGCTGCTCTCCAGGACTTGGACTGGGCGGGAATATTGGCATTGATGAACACAGAATAGAAATGGGAATTCTTCAAAAAGACCGTTTATGAACTCAGTACAAAGTATGTTCCCATGGGCAATAAGTTTAAAAGGCTAAAGATAAAACCTATGTGGCTCACGGTCAAAGTTAAAAAAGCTATAAACAATAAGAAAATAGCTTTTAAAAAATATAAAAATGAAGGAACACTAGTGTCGTTTAAATGTTACAAAGAATATAACAGGATATGTAAAAAGGAAATCAAGGATGCAAAAATTCAAAACGAACGACAGATTGCAAAAGATAGTAGGACAAACCCCAAAAAATTCTTCAAATATATTAATAGTAAAAAGGTTAAGTGTGAGCATGTAGGCCCTTTACAAAATAATCTAGAGTGGGTGACTGGGGACAAAGAGAAGGCTAATTTATTAAATGCTTTATTCAGCTCTGTGTATACATTGGAGCATGGGGGAGCTCCTGTCCAAAATGGGGGTGGTAGTGACACAGCCCCAAATCCACAATGGCTCAAAAGTGATATGGTCCAGAAATATTTAGACAGAATAAAGGTGGATAAAGCACCTGGAGCAGATGGCATCCACCCACGGATCCTAAAAGAATTGAGCGCTGTAATTTCAAAGCCATTGTATCTAGTTTTTAGCGACTCATTAATGACAGGAATAGCACCACTGGATTGGCGTAGAGCCAATGTGGTGCCTATATTTAAAAAGGGGACAAAGTCTTTACCAAGTAACTATAGACCTGTTAGTTTAACTTCTATAGTTGGGAAGATACTGGAACGTATAATAAAAGACCACATGGATGAGTTCTTGCTGGAAAAAACTATTTAACCACTTAAGGACCGCCTCCTGCACATATACGTCGGCAGAATGGCACGGCTGGGCACATCCACGTACATCCTGTACTAGTACCCAACCGTGGGTCGCGGGCCCGCGGCGCGCTCCCGCGACCCGGTCCGAAGCTCCGGGATCGCGGGACTCGAGGACCCGATCGCTGCTGGAGTCCCGCAATCGGTCCCCGGAGCTGAAGAACGGGGAGAGCCGTTCTTCACTGTGGCGGCAGCATGGATCGTGTCATCCCTTTTATAGGGGGACACAATCGATGACGTCACACCTACAGCCACACCCTCCTACAGTTGTAAACACACTTCAGGGAACACATAACCTGAACAGCGCCCCCTGTGGTTAACTCCCAAACTGCAACTGTCATTTTCACAATAAACAATGCATTTTAAATGCATTTTTTGCTGTGAAAATGACAATGGTCCCAAAAATGTGTCAAAATTGTCCGAAGTGTCCGCCATAATGTCGCAGTCACGAAAAAAATCGCTGATCGCCGCCATTAGTAGTAAAAAAAAATAGGTAGAAGAATACGTATCGGCCTAAACTGAGGAAAAAATTTTTTTTTTATATATATTTTTGGGGGATATTTATTATAGCAAAAAGTAAAAAAAAATGTTTTTTCAAAATTGTCGCTCTATTTTTGTTTATAGCGCCAAAAATAAAAAAAAGCAGAGGTGATCAAATACCACCAAAAGAAAGCTCTATTTGTGGGACAAAAAGGACGCCAATTTTGTTTGGGAGCCACGTCGCACGACCGCACAATTGTCCGTGCCGAATCGCAAAAAGGGGCCTGGTCTTTTACCTGCGGGTCTTAAGTGGTTAAGCAACAGACAGCATGGATTCATGAAAGACAGAAGTTGTCAGACAAACCTGATTTCCTTTTATGAAGAGGTAAGTAAAACCCTGGACAGAGGCGTGGCTGTGGACGTGGACGTGATATACTTGGATTTTGCAAAAGCGTTCGATACAGCACACACGGCTCATGTGTAAGGTAAAGTCTACAGGATTGGATATATCAGTTTGTAAATGGATAGAAAACTGGCTGAAAGACAGAATTCAGAGAGTCGTGGTTAATAATTCATACTCTGAATGGTCAAAGGTTATCAGTGGTATACCCCAAGGTTCAGTGCTGGGACCCTTACTTTTTAATATCTTTATAAATGATATTGGGTCTGAGATCAAAAGTAACATTTCTGTCTTTACAGATGACACCAAGCTATGCAGTGGAATAACGTCTTTACAAGATGTCGCCAATTTACAAGCCAACCTATGGGAAATGACTTGTTCATTTTGCTAGACCCCACTTGGCTGGCTTATCTTCTAGTAATTGGCCTTAAAATGGGTATGGGGGCCCAGGTCCCACCTAAGGGTACCTGCCGCCGTTATTGTACTTTCGGCGTGATCTCATCACTCTGGTTCTCGGCGACAGGGTACTGTAAATCTTGCTCTGGCTGCCGCAATAGGAAAAACACAGGAGAGAGAGAGCGGCCTCCATTATGGAGGGGGGGACATGCAACGTATGGGCACAGGCAGAGAGGCAGAGCTGGCTGGCTGTAGCGGAGGAGGAGGAGCGGTACATCAGAGGCAGACTGGTGTTGGACGGTAACAATGTGACCGCAGGTACACAGACCGGTCACACTCACTGCCATTGGCACTGTGATGATCAGGGGCGCTCAGGGGATGTTTTCTTTCCTTCCTCCACCGCTGCTGTGCCAGCACCTCTAAGGCCCCGTACACACGATAGAATCCATCCGCTGAAAAATCCCAGCAAATGTGTTTCAGCGGATAGATCCTATGGTGTGTACACTCCAGCGGATCTGTTTCCGCGGATATTTCTCCCCTGGGATGGATTCCAGCAGATCGAATATTTGCTGACATGCCAAACAAATCCATCTGCTGGAATCCATCCCAACGGATGGATCCGCTGGTCTGTATAGACTCACCGGATCCATCCGTCCGAAGGGATCCCCCGCATGCGTCGTAATGATTTGACGCATGCGTGGAATTCCTTATATGACAGCGTCGCGCACGTCGCCGCGTCATAATCGCGGCGACGGCGCGACACGTCATCGCCAGAGGATTTCGGCGCGGATTTCAATGCAATGGTGAGTACACTCCATCGCATTAAAATCTGCTGAAATCCTCGAGGATTTATCCGCGGAAACGGTCCGCTGGACCGTATCCGCGGATAAATCCTCCCGTGTGTATGGGGCCTTACACTGTACGGAGGGACTCTCTAGTGGAGCGGCTGCCTGGTGAGTTCATTGCTGAGAGGGAGTAGGATCACCGGTGGCCGGGCGCCCTGGGTGGTAGTCCCACCGTCTCTCTAGGCTGCCTAGTGGTAGTACCGGCCCTGACTCCAAGGCAAATTGTAACCACTTCCGTACTGGAGGATGTCATATGACGTCCTGGACTTCAGTGGGGGATGTCTGAATGATGGGTGCAGCTACAGGCATCATTCAGATATCCTTTTTTACAGGCAGCGAATGTTTGCACCATAAGAACGATCATAGCGGCAGTTCCGCTACTTGATCGTTCTTACAGGAGGGGACATCCCCCCTCCCACTGCCATCTGGTGCTTCTCCGGGCTCTCCCGTGCCATCGGAGAACGAATCGTCCGCCACCGAATGAGGAGCACAGAGATTTATAAACATAACAAAGCTGCAATCGCGGCTGAAAGCATGAGATCAGTGTTTTTTTTTTTTTCCCAATCTCATGCTTTCCAGCCTGGAGGACAGATGTGGGGTCTTATTGACCCCGCCTCTCTCCATAAAGAGGACCTGTCACACACTATTCCTATTACAAGGGATGTTTAGGTTCCTTGTAATAGGAATAAAAGTGATCAAAAAAAAAGTGCAAAAAGAAAAAAAGATTACGGGAAAAAAAGGAAATAAAAATTAAAACGCCCCTGTCCCTAGTAGCTCGCATGCAAGTCCCGCCCACATATGTAAACGCTGTTTAAACCACACATGTGAGGTATTGACGCGTGCGTTAGAGCGAGAGCAATAATTTTAGCACTAGACCTATTCAATAAAACTCTAAACTGGTAACCTGTTAAAAAAAAATAAGCGTTGCCTATGGAGTTTTTTAAGTCCCGAAGTTTGGCGCCATTCCACGAGTGTGTGCAATGTTAAAGCGTGACAAGTTAGGTATCTATTTACTCGGTGTAACATCATCTTTCACATTATCACCAAAAATTGGGCTAACTTTACTGTTTTGTTATTTTTTAACCTCTTCAGCCCTGGACCATATTGCTGGTCAATGACCGGGTCACTTTTTGCGATTCGGCACTGCGTCACTTTAACTGACAATTGCGCGGTCGTGCGACGTGGCTCCCAAACAAAATTGACGTCTTTTTTTCCCCACAAATACAGCTTTCTTTTGGTGGTATTTGATCACCTATGCGGTTTTTATTTTTTGCGCTATAAACAAAAATGAAAAAAAAAAGAATATTTTTTACTTATTGCTATAATAAATATCCCCAAAAATATATAAAATCAAAATAATTTCCTCAGTTTAGGCCAATACATATTCTTCTACATATTTTTGGTAAAAAAATATCGCAATAAGTGTTTATTGATTGGTTTGCGCAAAAGTTATAGCGTCTACAAAATAGGGGATAGTTTTATGGCATTTTTATTAATAATATATTTTTACTACTAATGGCGGCCATCAGCGATTTTTATCGGTACTGCGACCTTATGGCGGACACTTTTGACACATTTTTGGGACCATTGGCCTTTTTATAGCGATCAGTGCTATAAAAATGCATTGATTACTATAAAAATGCCACTGGCAGGGAAGGGGTTAATTATGTTCCCTGTGAGTGTTCTAACTGAAGGGGGGGTGAGACTGACTTGGGAAAATGACTGATCGCTGTTCATACATTGTATGAACAGACAATCAGGCATTTCAACCACTGACAGGACCGGGTTCCCCCAAGATCCATACCAAACCCTTATCCAAGCACGCCACCTGGCCAGACAGGAATGGGGGTGGGGACGAGAGGTGCCCCCCCTCCTGAGCCGTACCAGACCGCATGCCCTCATGGGGGAGTGACCCCATGTCTGCGGGCGGGGGGCTTATCAGAATCTGGGAGCCCGCTTTAATAAGGTTGCCCCCAGATACCGGCCCCCCACCCTATGTGAATGAGTATGGGGTACATCGTACCCCTACCCATTCACCTGGGGGAAAAATGTTAAGTTAAAAAAAACGACACTACTCTACACAGGTTTTGAAGTAATTTATTAGTAATCTGGGGGGTCTTCTGCCGGCCCCCTCCCCCTTTAAGCTCTTTTACATGGGGGTAGGCCCGGTCTTCTCCGCCGTTTTCTGCCGGGGGGAGCTGGACTTCAACGCCGCCTTCTGCCGGGGCCCCCTCCCCCTTTAAGCTATTTTACATTGGGGGGTGCGCCCGGTCTTCTCCGCTGTTTTCTGCCGGGGGGGGACCGGACTTCACGCTGTCTTCTGCCGGGGCCCCCTCCCCCTTTAAGCTCTTTTACATTGGGGGGTGCGCCGGGTCTTCTCCGCTGTCTTCTGCCGGGGGGAACCGGACTTCACGCTGTCTTCTGCCGGGGCCCCCTCCCCCTTTGTTCTTTAAGCTCTTTTTCAAAGGAGGGGTAGGCCTGGTCTTCTCCGCTGTCTTCGGGCCCAGTATTCTCTGCTGTCTTCGGGCCCAGTCTTCTCTGTCTTCTGCGGGGGGGCGGCGGTCTTCTCTGTTCCCTCTACCGCCGGGGCCCGGGCTCCACCGTGGGGGCCAGGTCTTCTCCGCTGTCTTGTTCCGTCTTCTCTTCCAGCGATGTTGACACGACAAGCTCTAATGCCGTCTGAGCGTTGAGCAACGACTTATATAGGCATGGGGTGTGGTCACCGGGTGAAGCTAACCAGCGACCCCACCCTTTTTTACATCACATTCCCATCATGCCCCGGGAATGTGATGTAACAAAGGGTGGGGTCGCCGGGTGGCATCACCCAGTGACCATGCCCCATGCCTATATAAGTCGTTGTGCAACGCTCAGACGGCATTACAGCGGGAGAGCTCGTCGTGTCAACATCGCTGGAAGAGAAGACGGAACAAGACAGCGGAGAAGACCTGGCCCCCGCGTTGGAGCCCGGCAGAAGAGAAAAGACAGCAGAGAAAACCGGGCCCGGAAGAAGAGGGAACAGAGAAGACCGCCGCCCCCCCGGCAGAAGACAGCGGAGAAGACCGGGCCCGGCAGAAGAGGAAACAGAGAAGATTGCCACCCACCCCCCCGCAGAAGACCGGGCCTAACCCCCCTTTGTAAAAGAGCTTAAAGAAGAAAGGGGGAGGGGGCCGCGGCAGAAGACAGCGTGAAGTCCGGTTCCCCCCGGCAGAAAACGGAGGAGAAGACCGGGCCTACCCCCCCATGTAAAAGAGCTTAAAGGGGGAGGGGGCCCCCCACCACAAAGCACTCTGTCCCCATGTTGATGGGGACAAGGGCCTCTTCCCAACAACCCTGGCCGTTGGTTGTCGGGGGCGGAGGGCTTATCGGAATCCGGGAACCGCCTTTAATAAGGGGGCCCCCGGATCCCGGCCCCTCACCCTAGGTGAATGAGTATGGGGTACATTGTACCCCTACCCATTCACCTGGAGGAAAATTGTAAAAAAAAAAACACACTACACAGGTTTTTAAAGTCATTTATTAGTCGGCTCAGGGGTCTTCTTCCAATTTCTCCGCTCTCCGAGTGTCTTCTTCCAACTTCGGGGGTCTTCTTTCGACTTCTCTGCTCTCTTCTTCTGCTCTCCGGTGTCGTCTCCACACTCCCCAGTTCTTCTCCCAGTCTCCGGTGCCTTCTTCCTTCTTCCGATGTTGCCACGACGCTCCCTCCCGCTGTAATGCCGGGTGTGCGGTGCGCAGCGATTTATATAGGCCTCTTATGACGTCACAGTCCCAGCATGCTCCGGGTGGTAACGACATAAGGGGGCGGTGTAATTATTTCGTCACCACCCGGAGCATGCTGGGACTGTGATGTCATAAGAGGCCTATATAAATTGTTAGTAAAAGAGCTGCAAGAAGAAAGTGGAGCAGCCTGGCAGAAGGAAGAAATGGGGAGCGCGGAGACAACACCGGAGAGCAGAAGAAGAGAGTGTAGAAGACAAAAGAAGACCCCCCAAGTTGGAAGAAGACCCTCGGAGAGCGGTGAAGTTGGAAGAAGACCCCCAAAGTCAGAAGAAGACCCCAGGAGATGACTAATAAATGACTTTAAAAACCTGTGTAGTGTGTTTTTTTTTTGTTGACACTTTTCCTCCAGATGAATGGGTAGGGGTACGATGTACCCCATACTCATTCACCTAGGGTGGGGGGCCGGGATCCGGGGGCCCCCTTATTAAAGGGGGCTTCCCGGATTCCGATAAGCCCGCAGACCCCGACAACCAAAGTTGGGTACACATACCTGTATATATCTAAATATATTTATAGTATGTATATATATTTTTTTTGTTTTGTTGAATTATTGTGCTGCACTTTAAATATATTTAATTCATAGGTGGTATGGGAACACACATAAGGGTTAGCTGCAATTTAAAGGATTATGTTCACAAGTGATTTGACAATTAGTAGGACTGGTTGTGCAGAGGTTTATTTTTATTATTAACTGGTTTATGCTGTATTTACTGAGCATTTCTTTTTAGTACGATAAATACAGCATAAACCTATAGTTAATATTGCATGCAATATTTTGAATAAATGTGTCACGTGACTAAATATTGCATGATATTGTTTAGTAGATTGAGCTCTTTGTCACCAATTTTGGAAGGGGTGTAGAAAATGTACCTGCGTATTTGTGTCTTACCTTCTTCAAATACTGGTATTCCTGATAGCTTTTTATAGGACATACACACACTGATGATAATAATTTATAAAAAATAGTTTGAACTATTGTGCATAATGCTAGAAATACCCTTGGCTGCTGATGTATACGTTTTGCTTTGAGGTCGTTGGAGAGAGGACTCAAATTTACTATGCTAGAGGATCTTTTAGGCTGGGTTCACATATGAGAAACATGCGGCTCACAGCAGGAGTCCGGTGCATGGTGGTTCACAATTTCAGGTCTGCAGAGATATGTGAACCGGCTCCAGAGAGCTGGTCAAAATCTCCTGCTATTGCAAATTGGATGTGGAGAATCTGCATCCAATTCGCAATGGTGTGAACCCAGCCTTAGTGTGTTCTGAGTAATGATATTGGTATTTCCAAGGAAGGTGTAGAAAAAACATACATAAGAAGCTGATAAGTGTTCGGAATTTTGTCATCTGTCTTGTTTTCTACTGCATTTGGAACATCTGGACAGAAAAGCAGTTTACAGACTGAGTGAGGCACAGAACCCCTGACCCCACCTGTCCAATAACCCATCCAGCAGACCCATCCAGCTGCTTAAAGATCACTATCACAGCCAGTAATGTGTGTGTGACGTATATTCAGTTCAGTTCAGTATTTTCTGCATGTCTGTTTCAGCATGTAAGATTCTTATATATACTTTTGTGTGATATTTTAAACTTGACTTGGTGAAAGTAAAACCTAACTACAGTAAAACCTTGGTTTGAGAGTAACTTGGTTTGAGAGCGTTTTGCAAGACGAGCAATTTTTTAAAATAAATATTGACTTGATATACAAGCAATGTCTTGATATACAAGTAGCGTTGTGTCACAAATGAGTATAAAAGAGATGAGAGTTGCCTTTAAAGGGTCACTAAAGGATTTTTTTTTTTTAGCTAAATAGCTTCCTTTACCTTACCTTCCTGGTTTCATGTCCTCATTGTTCGTTTTTTCTCTGATGTTGCTGTAATTCTGCTCTGTTCTGGACACTTCCTGGTTGTCTGTTTCCTTTGGACCACAGTACTGGGAGCTTCTAATTTTGTTTTCAAACCCCTCACTTCTCTATGGCTCTATACAGAGGCAGGATAACTTGCAAAAACGAAACTGAAACTAAAGGTACATTATATGATTGTTTTTTATCTATTTTTAATCATTTTTAAAAGGAATCGGTTAACTAGTATGTCTCAATACCCTGTAAACAGTCATTTGAGCAAAAAAAAATGTTTCCTTTACAACTCCTTTAATTGTAGCAATTTGGTTACATGTAATGAAGGTACAACATTTAGCAACATAGAGGTGCCTCTCTTCTCTTTTATACTCTCTAGCTCCTGCTGGATTTTTCTTCTAATCCCCTTGTGGTGGCTTCCATTTCTGGATGGACATTTTATGGTTACACAACCTATCACATTGCTATAATCTTTTTATATGGACTATAAACTGAAGGACTTTTATGAATAAATGGTCGTGGAACAAATCAATTGAGTTTCCATTATTTCTTATGGGGAAATTTGCTTTGATAAGCAAGTGCTTTGGATTACAAGCATATTTCTGGAACAAATTATGCTCGCAATCCAAGGTTTTACTGTAACTCCAAACCAACTCCAAACCTATACTCCCAACGCTAATCTATCTAGCCCTGTAAAGAAAAGATCGCTATACTTATCTATTCTGAAGCCGCTCTGGTCCGGTCCCAGGCTGGGCTATCAGCAACGACTTCAGTGTGTTGGAGAGGCAGCCGTCAACAGAAGCCCTATAGAAAATCTATAGGTGATGTCACTTCTCAGGCATTTCCCACCTGTTGGCTTTCTCCGGCACAAAGAGGGTGCTGATGGAGACCGGAGCGGCTTCAGAATAGGTAAGTATAGTGATTTGTTCCTTTACAGGGCTAGATAGATTAGGCCTAGAGTTGGGGTGGGAATAGGTTTAGGTTTTGCTTTACTTCCACTTTAAAAACAGGATTGTGATAGAGCTGTGTGAATAGTTTTGTGGGACATACAGTGCCTTGCGAAAGTATTCAGTCCCCTTGAACTTTGCGACCTTTTGCCACATTTCAGATTTCAAACATAAAGATATAAAACTGTAATTTTTTTTTGAAGAATCAACAACAAGTGGGACACAGTCATGAAGTGGAACGAAATTTATTGGATATTTCAAACTTTTTTAACAAATAAAAAACTGAAAAATTGGGCGTGCAAAATTATTCAGCCCCATTAAGTTAATACTTTGTAGCGCCACCTTTTGCTGCGATTACAGCTGTAAGTCGCTTGGGGTATGTCTCTATCAGTTTTGCACATCGAGAGACTGACATTTTTGCCCATTCCTCCATGCAAAACAGCTCGAGCTCAGTGAGGTTGGATGGAGAGCGTTTGTGAACAGCATTTTCAGTTCTTTCCACAGATTCTCGATTGGATTCAGGTCTGGACTTTGACTTGGCCATTCTAACACCTGGATATGTTTATTTGTGAACCATTCCATTGTAGATTTTGCTTTATGTTTTGGATCATTGTCTTGTTGGAAGAAAAATCTCTGTCCCAGTCTCAGGTCTTTTGCAGACTCCATCAGGTTTTCTTCCAGAATGGTCCTGTATTTGGCTCCATCCAACTTCCCATCAATTTTAACCATCTTCCCTGTCCCTGCTGAAGAAAAGCAGGCCCAAACCATGATGCTGCCACCACCATGTTTGACAGTGGGATGGTATGTTCAGGGTGATGAGCTGTGTTGCTTTTACGCCAAACATAACGTTTTGCATTGTTGCCAAAAAGTTGGATTTTGGTTTCATCTGACCAGAGCACCTTCTTCCACATGTTTGGTGTGTCTGCCAGGTGGCTTGTGGCAAACTTTAAACAACACTTTTTATGGATATCTTTAAGAAATTGCTTTCTTCTTGCCACTCTTCCATAAAGGCCAGATTTGTGCAGTATATACGACTGATTGTTGTCCTATGGACAGAGTCTCCCACCTCAGCTGTAGATCTCTGCAGTTCATCCAGAGTGATCATGGGCCTCTTGGCTGCATCTCTGATCAGTCTTCTCCTTGTATAAGCTGAACGTTTAGAGGGACGGCCAGGTCTTCGTAGATTTGCAGTGGTCTGATACTCCTTCCATTTCAATATTATCGCTTGCACAGTACTCCTTGGGATGTTTAAAGCTTGGGAAATCTTTTTGTATCCAAATCCGTTTTTAAACTTCTCCACGACAGTATCTCAGACCTGCCTGGTGTGTTCCTTGTTCTTCATGATGCTCTCTGCGCTTTAAATGGACCTCTGAGACTATCACAGTGCATGTGCATTTATACGGAGACTTGATTACACACAGGTGGATTCTATTTATCATCATTAGTCATTTAGGTCAACATTGGATCATTCAGAGATCCTCACTGAACTTCTGGAGAGTGTTTGCTGCACTTAAAGTAAAGGGGCTAAATAATTTTGCACGCCCAATTTTTCAGTTTTTTATTTGTTAAAAAAGTTTGAAATATCCAATAAATTTCGTTCCACTTCTTTTATTGTGTCCCACTTGTTGATTCTTCAAAAAAAATTACAGTTTTATATCTTTATGTTTGAAGCCTGAAATGTGGCAAAAGGTCGCAAAGTTCAAGGGGGCCGAATACTTTCGCAAGGCACTATATATATACTTCTTCTTTCTGTCTGAAATAAAAGCAGACTGCAATATCTGCTTTGAACATGGAAGTATTGTACTATCAAGAGTAAATGTAGTGAATCAATACATGCACTAAGGCCTGGTTCACACCTATGCAGGTTAGAGTTTGCATATTCCAGGTGCATTTTGCATTTTTCAATATTTTTTTTTTTTTTTGATCCATTGAAGTCTATGGAACCAGAAAAAAGTCCCTGGCCCTTTCCATAAAATGCACAGATGTGAACATGACTCATAGGAAACCATGTTAAATGGACTGTAGTGTGTTTCTGCAAAACTGAAAATGCACTAAAAAATGCATAGGTGTGAACCAGGCCTGAAGCCTCGTACACACAGGCCAGAATCTCGTCAGGAAAAAAACGTTGTTTTTCCTGACGAGATTCTTGGCAAGAATCTCTTGCCGCCTGAGTGTACAGACTCTCCTTTCAAATGAACCGCGGTTCTCTTGAAAGGCAAGAACGCGGTGACGTCATTGCGTACGACGAGCATGCGCTCGTCGCATTCGATGCCGTCGCCACCATCTTGCTTCACCCTACCTATGCTGTGGAAGATACCGCGCATGCGTCAGTCATTTCGAGCATGTGCGGGTTTCCACGGCGACAGGTAAGTATACAGACGCTCGGGTTTCTCGTCGGAGAAACAGAACAATGGAAGAAGTTGACCTGGTCTGGTGAATACAAGACTGGGTTAAGGAACAAAACAATGAGTTTGAGGTGTTGACATGGCCTTCAAAGTCTCCAGATCTCAATCCAATCGAACATCTGTGGGATGTACTGGAAAAACGGGTCTGCTCCATGGAGGCCCCCACCTTACAACTTACAAAACGTAAAGGATCTTCTACTGACTGCTTGGTGCCAGATTCCACAGCATACCTTCAGAGTTCTAGTGGAGTCCATACCTAGAATGGGTTATGGTGGGTGGTCATAATGTTATAGCTGATTAGTGTATGTTAGCATTTTTTTTTTTTAAACGTACCTCTGGTCTGCCTTTAAAAATAACCTTTGGATGTGCACCCCCCCTCCAATAGTAAGGGTTAAATATTAATTTAGTCTTGGAGGAAGATAAAGCAGAGGAATACTTACCTTAGTCCTTGCTTTTCCCTGCCATTTTCAGGTTGGACGGATAGTCCCTTTAAAGCTGCACCTCTTCGCCAATTGTGTGGCCAACACCTTGCCGACATCCTCGCAAACATTGCAGGACCAGGAAGTTGAGGGCCTGAGAAATTGAAGAGAGTGCCAGGAAACAGGGCAGTGAGGAAAAAGGTAAGTATTCCTCTACTTTACCACCCTTGCTAGACTAAAGCAATTACAGTGCCTTTAAAAAGTTTTCATACCCCTTGAAATTTTCCACATTTTGTCATGTTACAACCAAAAATGTAAATGTATTTTATTAGGATTTTATGTGATAGACTGCAAAACTGCATAGACCAACACAAAGTGGCACATAATTGTGAATTGGAAGGAAAATAATAAATGGTTTTCATTTTTTTTTTTTTACTAATATCTGAAAAAAGTGGCATGCATTTGTGTTCGGCCCCCTTTACTCTGATGCTCCTATCTAAAATCTAGTGGAACTAATTGCCTTCATAAGTCACCTAATTAGTAAATAGAGTCCACCTGTGTGTAATTTAATCTCAGTATAAATACATCTGTTCTGTGAAGCCCTCAGAGGATTGTTAGAGAACCTTAGTGCACAAACAGCATCACAAAGGCCAAGGAACACACCAGACAGATCAGGGATAAAGTTGTGGAGAAGTTTAAAGCAGGGTTGGGATATTTTTTTTATAACCCAGGCTTTGAACATCTCACGAAGCACTGTTCAATCCATCATCCAAAAATGGAAAGAGTATGGCACAACTGCAAACCTATCAAGACGTGGCCGCCCACCTAAGCGAATCTGTCCACAGGACAACTATTAGTTGTGCACTCCAAAAATCGGGAAAAGTGGCAAGAAAAAAGCCATGAGACGTTCCATTTGCAGTTTGTGAGAAACAATGTGGAGGATACATCAAACATGTGGAAGAAGGTGCTCTGGTCAGATAAAACCAAAATTTTACTTTTTGACCTAAAAGCAAAATGCTATGTGTGGAGGAAAACTAACACTGCACATCACCCTTAACACGCATCCCCACCATGAAGCATGGTGGTGGCAGCATCATGTTGGGATGATTTTCTTCAGCAAGGACAGGAAAGCTGGTCAGAGTTGATGGAAAGATAGATGGAGCCAAATGCAGGGCAATCTTAGAAGAAAACCTGTTAAATTCTGCAAAAGACTTGAGACTGGGGCAGAGGTTAACCTTCCAGCAGGACAACAACCCTAAACATACAGCTACAATGGAATGGTTTAGATCAGGGATATGCAATTAGTGGACCTCCGGCTGTTTCAAACTACATGTCCCATCATGCTTTTGCCTCTGGGTGTCATGCTTGTGGTTGTCAGTCTTGCTATGCCTCATGGGACTTGTAGTTCTGCAATATGCCCAGTCAAAGTCCAAACCTAAATCTAATTGAGAATCTGTGGCAAGACTTGAAAACAGCTGTTCACAGACGCTCTCCTTCTAATCTGGCAGAGCTTGAGCTATTTTGCAAAGGAGAATGGGCAAAAATGGCACTCTGATGTGCAAAGCTGGTAGAGACATACCCAAAAAGACTTGCAACTGTAATTGCAGCGAAATATGGTTCTACAGTATTGACTCAGGGGGGCTGATGCACACCACACTTTTCACATTTTTATTTGTAAACAAAATTGAAAACCATTTATCATTTTCCATTCACTTCACAATTATGTGCCACTTTGTGTTAGTCAATCGCATAAAATCCCAGTAAAATACATTTACATTTTTAGTTGTAACCTGACAAAATCTGGAAAATTTTAAGTGGTATGAATACTTTTTCAAGGCACTGTGCCTTTACTGTCCTGGGGGGAGGGGACCCAAAGTTATTGTAAAAAAAAAATCAATTTGGATACCCTGTCAGATTATAGCCATTTTTTAACCCGTCAAATTTTGTTTCTGTCATCTATGTCCCATTTCAGAGACTTCCTTCAATTCCTGTCCCATAGCCAAACAGGAACTGAGAGGGAATCCCCTGGGGACACCTATGTCACCAGATTGTGTGTCCCCATTGGAGGATTTCCCCTCTATTACTTTTCTGGAGAAGCCCCATCATTTGGGGGTTTCTTTACTTTCAATGATAATGGTAAACAAGACAAATACAGAGGTTGAATCTGCTTAGTGGGGGCAAAGACAGCAGTAAAAACCTGACCGAGATTCTAATCCCCCTCTACACTTTAACTTAAAAAATGCCTTCAGTTATACTTGAATTATGCAATTGAGATGAATGTGCCTTGTATTCTCACTGACTTGATGAAATAAAAGCAAATCATTAATTGATCTCAGATTTGCCACGGATTTAAAATGCCTACAGGGTTAATTTACTAAAGGCAAATATAATTTTTTCCCAGAGCCTAGTAAATGTGGTAAAGCTCTGCTGATTTCCATATCCAATCATGTGCAAGCAAAATGCTTTTTTTTCCCCCCTAATTGACTATTCTTTAGAAAGTGAAGTTTTACAATATTGACATGTACTAAGAAAAGAGTGCAACGGCACTTGCAAAGTGCAATCTATTTGCTTTTAGTAAATCCACCTCTGTGTGTACTAGTCTAAAGATTTTACTATCATTGAAGCAGCATGGTGCTTTGTTTGATAAATATGTTGCACCACTAATTAACTTCAGAACATATTGTACTGAAAGCTTGCATGTGAATTGTATTGAGAGTCTTTTACACCTTAGCAAAATGCTATTATAGCGTAAAGTTGTCCTCTAAAGGAAATTGATAAAAAAAAAAAAAATTCTTTATTACATTTAACCTATTCTACTGTTATTCTAACTCATTATTCCAGGGCAGGTTACTCCAAACTTTGTAAATAAAGAGCCAGTTTACTGTCCTTCACACGTTAAGAAGGCCAGACTGTGGCCAGTGGGAGTATATATTGTCCTGGTGTCAGTGGAAGTAAACGGTGCTTCTTTGGTATTGGGGAAGGATAATGCTCCACCGTTGGTGTCAGTGGGAGGAATAGTGTTGGTGTCTGTGGGAAAAGGTGTGCCTCATCGTTAGTGACAGGAATTATGCCCCATTGTTTCAGTGGGAGCAATAGAAAAATGGTCGCAGTTAGTAGACCACTGATCTAAGAGAAGGCTAAACAAGCCTTGAGTGAGCCGCCTGCCAGTTCACAGAATATTCAGATTTAAATTAATCTTTGACCCTATAAGGGTCTGGTAGATTATTTCCTGGATCAGTCACACCAGTGCTGAATTATAGCACTCATACAGGATCACTAATCCTACTGGCCATCATCACCTACTTTGGAATATGATGTTTTCTCTCCTTTACAGTGAAGAACCACTCTCTGTGATGGTGAATAAACGTTTTTTGTTTTTTGTTTTTTTTTGTGATTTAAATGTAAATAGAGCGAGTGATTTAAATGTAAAGATAAATGATCCTATGGAAAAATGCAGGTGTGGAAATTTGAGAATAGGAAAAGTCTAAATTAAAGAAAGTCAACACCATACTGAACTTGAAGTGTAACTAAAGGCAACACTGTTTTTAGTTTCAATGTTTTTATTGAAGAATTTTTCATATCAAAAAGAGAAAAAGGAAGAAAAAATTAAGAAATGTAATACAGTACAAACAATAAGTGAGGATAATAAATTATAATTCTGTATAATCAGAGCTATATATATATATATATATATATATATATATATATATATATATATATATATATATATATATATATATATATATATTTGAATTATAGCGTACAAATATTGCTAAATAGTAAGATATAATATATAATAATACAAATAACAATCAAATAATAAAAACATAGAGAAGCGTGACAATTAAGATATTATATATAATATATCAAAAAATAATAATAATAAAAAAAACACCAGCGAAAGGAGGATAATTGTTGTTATAATTAAGACAATATCAAAACCAGTTTTATAAGCAAATAAAATATACAGGTCAAGTTAAGGATTAGTCGAAGTAAGGTTATGATAATCTGAGGACTCAGTAAAGTTCAACCAATTGGCCCAAGTATTATGAAATTTAAATGGTGATTCATGAGTTGGATGAATCAATTCTTCCATTTCTGCAATTTTTTGGACTTTCTTTAACCATTCGGAAATACCTGGAGGAGAACTATCTCTCCAATGTATAGGTGTACACAGTTTTGCAGCATTTATAAGTTGTATAATGAGTGATTTCTTATAAATTGAAATAGGTAGGGAGGTGTGTTGCAATAAATATTGGACAGGAGTAAAATCTGGTGTATAAGTCGTTATGTGTGAAATAAGGCGATGTACTTCTTTCCAAAAGGGTTGTATTCGAGGGCAATCCCACCATATATGAAGGAGTGTTCCTTTAACAAGTTTAAATCTCCAACAAAGAGGGCTAGAATCAGGATTAAACTTATGAATTATGTCAGGAGTTTTATACCATCTAGAGTATATCTTAAAACCAGTTTCTTGAGTTAAAACATTTAAGGAACCTTTGTGAATGTAAGTGAAGACACGTTCCCAATCAATTTTAGAAAGGTTTAAGTTAAGTTCACTTTTCCATCTTTGGCTAGCATTATCTATCATAGGATCACAGTCATCAAAAAGTAAGGCATACATGGTCGAAAATGTGTCTGTGTGGTTCCGAGCTAGTGCAAATGTTTTCAAAGAGTGTTAGATCTCTGTACCATTGAGAAGGTGAATCAGAACTAAGTAGGATGTTTTTTAATCTGAGTATATTTGAGGAAGGGAATATTTCTATCAGGATTTTGAGCAATCAGGTCGTCAAAGGAAATTAAGTCGCCCTTCTCAAAGAGAGATTTAGCTCTGATAGAGGGAGTGGAGGTTGAGTCATATATGTCAGGTTCTGCGATCCTCAATGGGAAGTCTGGGTTACGGTCTATTGGAGTAATGGGTCCAGGGGATGAGGCAATATTACATTTCTTACAAGGTAATCGAAAAATTAAAAGTGTAGGGCGGCAAAACTGTTTTCAATGCGGACTGTGACCTCGTTAGGGAGTTTTTCCTTCTCTATTTGTCCTGTTTCCAGTTCTCGTTGAAAGTGAAAGAAAATTAAAAGCCCACATTTTGGATTAACATCAGAACAGAAATAGAGGGGAAATCTTCCAATTGCAAGACTGGAGACACAAACAGGGCCCTACTGAAGCCTTTGCCCATTTTTAAGAGCCCTTCCAGATGGTGACAGTAGACATTATTGGCCATTATCCTTACCCAGCAAGTCAGAGAATGTTTCATCCCCACCATAGTAGATGATGCTGCCTTCATACTTGAAGGCAGTAGCCCTGAACTTCATCTGTGCAGACAAGGTGCAATGGTGAAAATGTGTCCTTGTGTCTGTTTTCCCCATCAGATGCTCACAGATCTCAACACACAGTTTGTCTGTCCTGATACAATGTCTTTGTCAGAAGATGCAGATGGAGCATATCATGGCAAGTCTTTTTTTTTGTAATGGTTTGCGGATCCCTTAATCTCACCCAGACTTGGAAAAGGCAGAATGTTGGTCCTGAATGTCAATTAAGGAGTATGACCTAAAGCTCTGGGAGAAAATGGACACATCTGGGATGGTCTGTTCCAACAGGCAGAACACTCAATGTAGATTCGTTGCCTGACCCGTTTAGGCTCCGCTGTGCATGAGATGTCATATAAAAATATTAAAAAAAGCTGATATCACAGCCATTTTATATTTTCAGTGGTCAGTAGTACACAGATGTGCTGATTAATTTAGTGGTCAGAATAGTAGGCAAATGTTCGTAATTGCAAATTTGAATAGACAGATTTTGGGCCTGGAGATTGGGGGAACACTTAGCTGATAATGTTCCTCTGACAAATCCTGTAGACTTATGTTCAAATAAGGGGAGGACAGCTGTTCCCTCACCATCCAACGTGAAAGGGATGCTTTGGACCTGTTGGCAGAATTATCAGGTGGCTGAATCATTCCATATAGGAGGAACCAGAATGTCTGCTGTCTGTCTTACTCGAGTAAGTATCACATGATGTGAAACATGTCAGCCACCTTTTTCCTGTTGTTCACTTCATTTTGACTGCATCGCTTTGGTTGTTTATTGCACAAATGAAATCCAAAAAATACATCGTTTTAAGGAGTGTGGCAGTCCAGGATTTTCGATTTTGAGCCAATAATAGCAAATCATCCATCCTATTAACCTCTTCACTTCGTGTGACCCATGTAAGAATTGTGGGGGGGCTCGTATCTCTCCACTGCTGTATGATACATGATATGTTTTCCCGGTATGTTTGAGACATGTACCAAAAATAAGGCTGAATCTTCTGGGAGGTTATACTCAGTAAATTTCTGTGCTATCCGCCGTATCTTCCTCCAGAAGTACTCCAGTTTTAGGCAGGACCAAAGAACATGGAGTAGAGTCCCTCTTTCCTCCTGACACCTCCAACATTTGTCTGGGATCTCCGGGGAGTAATGAGGGTGTACGGTACCATCTTGTCATTATTTTAAAACTAGTTTCTTGGATTCTTGTGGATATTGAAGATTTCAATGCAAGATTTACTATCTGCCTTTTTATGTTACATCTACCGAACCAAGAGAAAAGACCCTGGTGTCATTTAGAAAGTAAGGCCCAGATTCTCAAAGAAGTTACGCCGGCGTATCTCGAGATGCGCAGCGTAAGTGTATATATACGCCGGCGTATCTATGCGCCGTACCCACAGAACCAGATACGCCTGAAAATAGGCTTCTTCCGACCGACGTAACTTTTCTACGCCGGCGTATCGTGGGCGCATCTTGCGCTCCCATTGATTTCCTATTCAAATATGCAAATGAGGGAGATACGCCAATTCCCGAACGTACTGTGACAAAGTCGCAGAAATAGCGATAATGTAATGCAGCAAAGTCGCTGGTCTTAAAGCGGGGGTTCACCCGTACATAACAATTTTTTCCCTTAGCTTAATGCTCATTTTGTCTAGGGGAATCGGCTAGTTGTTTTAAAATATGAGCTGTACTTACCGTTTACGAGATGCATCTTCTCCGCCGCTTCCGGGTATGGGCTGCGGGACTGGGCGTTCCTATTTTGATTGACAGTCTTCCCGAGAGGCTTCCGACGGTCGCATCCATCGCGTCACGATTTTCCGAAAGAAGCCGAACGTCGGTGCGCAGGCGCAGTATAGAGCCGCACCGACGTTCGGCTTCTTTCGGCTACTAGTGACGCGATGGATGCGACCGTCGGAAGCCTCTCGGAAGACTGTCAATCAAGAAGGAACGCCCGCTCCCGAAGACCTATACCCGGAAGCGACGGAGAAGATGCATCTCGAAAATGGTAAGTACAGCTCGTATTTTAAAACAACAAGCCGATTCCCCTAGACAAAACGAGCATCCATCTAAGGGGATTCTTTGAAAAAAATGTTTTATGGGTGAACTCCCGCTTTAAGCAATAAATACGGCTTTATTGCACTCAAAAAGAAATAATATAAAACAAAATGGCCTACTCCAATTTATGAGGCTAACTAACAGTAGTGTCCCTCACTACACTGTACTGGAGTGGCTATTCCAGCCTCCAGTATAAAACAAACAAAATAATAGTCCAAATAAATGATTATCTGTGACAGACCTTGTTCCTCCAATGTAGACAGTCTCAGTCCTGTCCGTCCAGCTCAGCATGCCTCTCACACTGAGCTCTCACTCTCTCCTGTCTCTATCAGGTGTAGGCTAATTAATAGGGAGAGAGAGGAGGTTTACCTGTTGGCCAGGCTTAACCCTTTCTAAGACAGGGAAAGCTGACCTTTCCAACCTCTCACTGACGTACATGGAACCAAGTACCCTGTCGCATATCCTCTCCCCCCAGCTTAACACCTGTGTGGGAAGCGGCCACCTCTGCAAACCCATGTACTCGGGACAGAGCATCTGCATTACTGTGGAGGAGACCTGCCCTATGTCGTACCACAAAAAAAAAGGGCTGTAGGGAAAAAAAAACACCTTGTGAACCGAGTGTTCTTGTCCCTGTTGGTGTGCATCCATTTTAACGGAGCATGGTCTGTGACCAGGGTAAACCGTCTGCCCAACAAGTAGTAGCGGAGCGTTTCTACTGCCCACTTAATCACCAAACACTCTTTTTCGACTGTGGCATAGCGCTGTTCTCGGGGTAACAACTTCCGACTCAAATATAGGACAGGGTGTTCCTCACCATCCACATATTGGGACAAAACTGCACCCAAACCCACCTCTGAGGCATCGGTCTGGAGAAAGAACGCCTTCCTAAAGTCGGGAGCCACAAGCACAGGTTGGGCACAAAGCGCTGCCCGAAGACCAGCAAATGCTTTCTCAGCCTCGCTGTTCCACTTTACCGTGTCTGGACTTCTGGCTTTAATAAGGTCAGTGAGCGGAGCAGCCCTTGTAGCAAAGTGAGAAATAAACCTCCGATAGTAGCCTACGATCCCCAAAAAGGCTCTGACTTGTTTTTTCCTCAACGGTCTGGGCCAGCTCTGTATAGCTCCTATCTTGTTCATTTGCGGTTTAACAAGTCCCCTGCCAACCAGGTAACCCAAGTATCTAGCCTCAGCTAGACCCAAGGCACATTTAGAGGGGTTAGCTGTCAGTCCCGTTCTTCTAAGAGTGTCCAAGACTGCCTGCACTTTGTCCAGATGGCTTTCCCAGTCCGGACTATGAATGATCACATCATCCAAGTTATCCGGCTGCATATTCGGTGTGGGGCCTGAGCAACTTATCCATTAGCCTTTGGAAAGTGGCTGGAGCTCCATGGAGGCCAAAAGGCATGATCCTGTACTGGAACAGGCCATCAGGAGTGGCAAAGGCTGTCTTCTCTCGGGCGTGCTTTGTCAACGGGATCTGCCAATAACCCTTTGTCAGGTCCAAAGTGGTGAAGAACCTATCTTTGGCTAATCGCTCTACCAGTTCATCCACCCTAGGCATGGGGTAGGCGTCAAACTTGGACACCTCGTTTAACTTTCTGAAGTCATTACAAAACCTGATGGACCCATCAGGTTTAGGCACTAGAATAATGGGGCTGGACCACTGACTGTGAGACTCCTCTATCACTCCAAGCTCTAGCATTTTCCTGACTTCAGCCCTTACAGCTTCCCTCTTGGACTCCGGAATGCGGTAAGACTTCACTCTTACGAGAACCCCTGGTTCTGTAATAATATCATGGGTAATCTCTCAGGTTTGTCCAGGGTTGGGGGAGAAGACATCACTATTCCTCTCAACCAAGCCTCTATTTTCTCAGGTGTCAGCTCTGGAGATATTGTCACTGAAGAACTAGGTGCCTGTGGAACAGGCGGGGTGTCACCCACTGTGGCCATGCAGTCCACTCTAGCCCTCCATGGCTTAAGGAGGTTTATGTGGAACACCGCCTCCTTCTTCTGGCGTCCTGGCTGACTAATTTTATAATTTACTGGGCTCACTTTTTCTAAGACCTCATAGGGTCCCTGCCACTGTGCTAGAAGTTTGCTTTCTGCGGTGGGTACTAGAACCATTACTCTGTCCCCCCTTTCAAACTGTCTCACTAGGGCCCTCTGGTCATAGTAGGACTTCTGCCTACTCTGCGCCTGCTCCATATGCTGGCGAACAAGAGGGGCAATCTGAGCCATACGCACCTGCATATCTTCAACATACTGGAGGACATTGGTCCCAGTTACCCCCTGTTCTTCCCAGGTTTCCTTAAGGATATCCAGTATACCCCAGGGATACCTACCATCTAAAAGCTCAAATGGGGAGAAGCCCGTAGAACTTTGGGGAATCTCTCGAACTGCAAACAACAGGTAAGGAAGTAACAAGTCCCAATCCTTCCCATCCCTGCTAACGACTTTTCTCAACATCCCCTTTAGGGTCCGGTTAAACCTTTCTACCAACCCATCTGTCTGGAGTGATACACTGACGTTCTCAGAGTCTGTACATTAAATAGCTGACATAGCTCTTTCATAATACGGGAGACAAACGGTGTCCCCTGATCCGTGAGCAATGTCCTCGGTATCCCCACCCGTGTAAACATCTGAACCAGCTCTTTTGCAATACTTTTAGCATTAGCCTTACGTAGTGGAATGGCTTCCGGGTATCTGGTGGCATAATCGAGGATGACAAGAATGTACTGGTGCCCTCGGGCTGTTTTCTCTAAGGGACCCACTAGGTCCATGCCAATCCTCTCAAACGGAATGTCAACTATGGGGAGAGGTATGAGTGGGGCTCTCAACTTCGGTCTGGGAGATGCCAGCTGACATTCCGGGCAAGAAGCACAATATCTTTTAATCCCCTCATATACCCCAGGCCAAAAGAACCTCCTGAGCACTTGTTCTTGGGTTTTCTCCACCCCTAAGTGCCCCCCCAGAAGATGAGAGTGAGAGTAATCCAGGACTTTTCGGGTGTATGATGAAGGCACAACCAGTTGTTCGAGTTCTTGTCCCTCCTCGGAGGTTACTCTGTAAAGGAGATCATTTTTGAGGATAAAGTAGGGACAGGCCTTTTCTGTCGCCCCTTCCACTGGTACCCCATTAACCTCTACCACGTTACTCCTGGCTTCCTGCAACAGGGGGTCATCTGCCTGGTCTCGGCCAAAGCCACTACCCGAAACATCTAGGATACCTATACCCTCCTCATTACTTTCACTGGTTGCCTCTGGACCGGGTTCCGGTTGACCAACCTCTGTCTCATCTTCTGTCTGTCGTGGGGCCCCGCCTCTCCTAGACTGCTCCCCACGCTGATTTAACAGGACTTCATTGACAGCCCTATTAAATCTTAGCTTGCTCTCCCTGCGTTCCCGTCTTGTTTTACCTCTTTTTGGATTAGAGATATACAAGTCAGGATGAGTAAAGGGAAACACTTCATGGACCCCTGTATTTCTCCGCTCCGCTTCAGGTTCCCCTTGTTCTCCCATCACAGAGGGCTGTAAAAGAGCATGGAAATTAGGGAAATTCCTTCCTATTATCAAAGAATATGGTAGACTAGGAACTACCACTGCTATGATCCTTGCCAAACTGCCCTGTACTAACACCTCTATGTTGGCAGTAGGATACCGCACAGTAGACCCATGAATACACAATACCCCCATGGTTCTATGCTTCTGAACCTGCCCAGGTCTTACTAATTTACTGGTCACCAGAGTCAGGCCACTGCCAGAGTCCACCAGGGCCACTGTCTCTTGTTTATCCAGCAGGACAGGCACTCGGAAGGTATGTCCCACTTCCACCAGGCCTGCCAAACAAACGAGTCCACAAAAGACAGAGGAATCTTCCCCTAGTCCACACTGCATTGGCTCAGGAAGGTTGGGGCAACTCGCCCTGATATGTCCTTTTGCGCCACACTCAAAACAAGTTATGGAGTTTCTCCTAGGGTGGTCCTGGTCTGTTTTGGAAAAACGGGCTCCCGATCCGAAGTCTGCTTCCAATCCACTCTTCCGGTCTCTGCATTTTCCCACTCGACCTAGTGAGAGATCGGTCCAAATCTTTGGCCGACAGATACCGCTCCACTTGTGCGACCATGCTATCACAGTCCAGGGGGTTTCCCTGAGTGACCCACTCCCGGAGGCCATTTGGAAGCTCTCTCATGTAACGGTCAAGCACGAGTGTTTCTATGATCTGTGCAGGGGTTTGTGTGTCTGGTTTGAGCCACTTCCGAGCCAGATGAATTAAGTCAAACATCTGCGATCTTGGAGCTTTTCCATCCTTGAACCTCCAGTTGTAGAAACGCTGGGCCCTCACTTTGGCAGTCACCCCTAATCGGGCCAGGATCTCTGCTTTCAGTTTGGGATAGTCAGCAGCCGCCTCCTCATCCAGGTCAAAATAGTCTTTCTGTGCTTCTCCCAGGAGAAAGGGTGCAATGATTCCAGCCCACTGTTCTGAAGGCCAGCCTTCTCGGGTGGCGGCCCGTTCAAACGCCAGCAGATAGGTTTCCACATCATCACCTGGGGTCATTTTCTGCAGAGATCTACTTGCATGTACTTGGCTTACCCCCCCCCCCCCCTGCTGGTGGGTTAGGAGATTTTTGGTCTCTTGCTGCACAGAGGCAGCTTGTAACAGAGCTTTTACAATATCTTCCATTTTCTGGGTCCTGTACCTTTAAGGCCACTGTAACTGTAAATTGGCCGGTACAACAACGAACATCCCACTTCTGACACCACTTCTGACAAAGTCGCAGAAATAGCGATAATGTAATGTAGCAAATTCGCTGGTCTTAAGCAATAAATACGGCTTTATTGCACTCAAAAAGAAATAATATAAAACAAAATGGCCTACTCCAATTTAGGAGGCTAACTAACAGTAGTGTCCCTCACTACACTGTACTGGAGGGGCTATTCCAGCCTCCAGTATAAAACAAACAAAATAATAGTCCAAATAAATGATTATCTGTGACAGACCTTGTTCCTCCAATGTAGACAGTCTCAGTCCTGTCCGTCCAGCTCAGCATGCCTCTCACACTGAGCTCTCACTCTCTCCTGTCTCTATCAGGTGTAGGCTAATTAATAGGGAGAGAGAGGAGGTTTACCTGTTGACCAGTCTTAACCCTTTCTAAGACAGGGAAAGCTGACCTTTCCAACCTCTCACTGACATACATGGAACCAAGTACCCTGTCACAGTACGTACGCCCGACGCAGGCTACACGCTGTGCGTGTAAGCTGTACGTCCGGCCTAAAGTTACCCCTCATAAAGCAGGGGTAACTTTGCACCAGACGTGTGCAGGTCAGCTGGAGAGCAGCTTCAGCAGCACCGTTATGGACGAGCTGAGCAACCACACTTGCAGGACAACACATCCGAAAGGCCAACATGCCAGGGGCAGGCATGGTCATAGCACTACTAGTGTGTGCCCAGGCGCGTAGAAGGAGGAGGGCACGGGAGAGGATATACTGAACGCGCATTAACATCTTTGGCATGGGGGATTCAGAGGTGTATCGCATCTTCAGATTCAACACTGCTGCCATCCTGGAATTAGCCACAATCCTGCAGGATAACATCACCAGCCAGACACAATGCTCACATGCAGTGCAGCCACTGGTCAAGGTCCTGGCCACTGGCGTAACTACCGGGGGGGCAGCCGGTGCGTCTGCCCCGGGCCCTGAGCTGAAGGGGGCGAAATCCCGCGCCAGTACGTGTCGCCGTCCGTCCGAAAGTTCCGAGTCCGGCCGACGCCGTGATTGAGTCAAGTGCGGCGACCGGGGCTGGCCTGGTCTACGATGCGGCATTTTACTTTAGGAGGCTTTGGTGGACTACAAGGCCCAGCATTTTACTTTAGGAGGCTTTGGTGGACTACAAGGCCCAGCATTTTACATTAGGAGGCTTTGGTGGACTACAAGGCCCAGTATTTTACTGTAGGAGGCATTGGTGGCCTACAAGGCCCAGCAGCTGGGCCTTGTAGTCCACCAATGCCTCCTACAGTAAAATGCACCAATGCTGTAGTGTCTGTGTGTATTGTGTAGCGGTCACTGTGTAGTGTATTGTGTAGCGGTCACTGGGTAGTGTAGCGGTCACTGTGTAGTGTATTGTGTAGCGGTCACTGTGTAGTGTATTGTGTAGCGGTCACTGGGTAGTGTATTGTGTAGCGGTCACTGTGTAGTGTATTGTGTAGCGGTCACTGGGTAGTGTAGCGGTCACTGTGTAGTGTATTGTGTAGCGGTCACTGTGTAGTGTATTGTGTAGCGGTCACTGTGTAGTGTATTGTGTAGCGGTCACTGGGTAGTGTATTGTGTAGCAGTCACTGTGTAGTGTATTGTGTAGCGGTCACTGGGTAGTGTAGCGGTCACTGTGTAGTGTATTGTGTAGCGGTCACTGTGTAGTGTATTGTGTAGCGGTCACTGGGTAGTGTAGCGGTCACTGTGTAGTGTATTGTGTAGCGGTCACTGGGTAGTGTAGCGGTCACTGTGTAGTGTATTGTGTAGCGGTCACTGTGTAGTGTATTGTGTAGCGGTCACTGGGTAGTGTATTGTGTAGCGGTCACTGTGTAGTGTATTGTGTAGCGGTCACTGGGTAGTGTAGCGGTCACTGTGTAGTGTATTGTGTAGCGGTCACTGTGTAGTGTATTGTGTAGCGGTCACTGGGTAGTGTAGCGGTCACTGGGTAGTGTAGCGGTCACTGTGTAGTGTATTGTGTAGCGGTCACTGGGTAGTGTAGCGGTCACTGTGTAGTGTATTGTGTAGCGGTCACTGTGTAGTGTATTGTGTAGCGGTCACTGGGTAGTGTATTGTGTAGCGGTCACTGGGTAGTGTATTGTGTAGCGGTCACTGGGTAGTGTATTGTGTAGCGGTCACTGTGTAGTGTATTGTGTAGCGGTCACTGGGTAGTGTAGCGGTCACTGTGTAGTGTATTGTGTAGCGGTCACTGTGTAGTGTATTGTGTAGCGGTCACTGGGTAGTGTATTGTGTAGCAGTCACTGTGTAGTGTATTGTGTAGCGGTCACTGGGTAGTGTAGCGGTCACTGGGTAGTGTAGCGGTCACTGTGTAGTGTATTGTGTACCGGTCACTGGGTTGTGTAGCGGTCACTGTGTAGTGTATTGTGTAGCGGTCACTGGGTAGTGTATTTGGTCACTGGGTAGTGTAGCGGTCACTGGGTAGTGTATTGTGTAGCGGTCACTGGGTTGTGTAGCGGTCACTGTGTAGTGTATTGTGTAGCAGTCACTGGGTAGTGTATTTGGTCACTGTGTAGTGTATTGTGTAGCGGTCACTATGTAGTGTATTGTGTAGCGGTCACTGGGTAGTGTAGCGGTCACTGGGTAGTGTATTGTGTAGCGGTCACTGGGTTGTGTAGCGGTCACTGTGTAGTGTATTGTGTAGCGGTCACTGGGTAGTGTATTTGGTCACTGGGTAGTGTATTGTGTAGCGGTCACTGGGTAGTGTATTTGGTTACTGTGTAGTGTATTGTGTAGCGGTCACTGGGTAGTGTATTGTGTAGCGGTCACTGGGTAGTGTATTGTGTAGCGGTCACTGGGTAGTGTATTGTGTAGCGGTCACTGGGTTGTGTAGCAGTCACTGTGTAGTGTATTGTGTAGCGGTCACTGGGTAGTGTATTTGGTCACTGGGTAGTGTATTGTGTAGCGGTCACTGGGTAGTGTATTTGGTTACTGTGTAGTGTATTGTGTAGCGGTCACTGGGTAGTGTATTGTGTAGCGGTCACTGGGTAGTGTATTGTGTAGCGGTCACTGGGTAGTGTATTGTGTAGCGGTCACTGGGTAGTGTATTGTGTAGCGGTCACTGGGTAGTGTATTGTGTAGCGGTCACTGGGTAGTGTAGCGGTCACTGTGTAGTGTATTGTGTAGCGGTCACTGGGTAGTGTAGCGGTCACTGTGTAGTGTATTGTGTAGCGGTCACTGGGTAGTGTATTTGGTTACTGTGTAGTGTATTGTGTAGCGGTCACTGGGTAGTGTATTGTGTAGCGGTCACTGGGTAGTGTAGTGGTCACTTGGTAGTGTATTGTGTAGCGGTCACTGGGTAGTGTAGTGGTCACTGGGTAGTGTATTGTGTAGCGGTCACTGGGTAGTGTATTGTGTAGCGGTTACTGGGTAGTGTATTGTGTAGCGGTTACTGGGTAGTGTAGTGGTCACTGGGTAGTGTATTGTGTAGCGGTCACTGGGTAGTGTATTGTGTAGTGGTCACTGGGTAGTGTATTGTGTAGCGGTCACTGGGTAGTGTATTGTGTAGCGGTCACTGGGTAGTGTAGTGGTCACTGGGTAGTGTATTGTGTAGTGGTTAGTATAGGAATAAGGTAGGTTAGTGGGTAGTGTAGTGGTCAGTATAGGAATCGGGCAGGTCAGTACTATTGTAGTAAGGGAATGGACTCGTGGCGTGCGAAAAGTCCGCGGATTAGGGGGGCGCAAATTACTTACCTTGCCCCGGGCGCTGACAACCCTAGCTACGCCACTGGTCCTGGCAACACTGAATTTCCTCGCCAGTGGATCTTTTCAGCGTACAAGTGGAGTCGTGTCTGGGATGTCGCAAACCAGTATGAGCAGATGCGTGCACCAGGTTGTCCCCGCAATCCTTAGACGCATGTCCCACCACATCATCAGACCCACCCAGGAGCACCTGCGGAATAAGGCAATGGCGGATTTTGTCAGAATTGCAGGATTCCCACGCACCGTGGGGGCCATTGATTGCACACATGTGGCACTACGGCCCCCCTGTGCCACAGAGCACATATATACCACAATCGGAAGCACTGGCATTCCATCAACGTACAGGTGATAGTCGATGGCCAAGGCCTCATATGGCACGTCCGTGCCAAACACCACGGGTCCAGCCACGACAACTACATATACCGTCAAAGCACCATCCCAACGAAATTTGAACAGAACGTGTATGGGGACAGCTGGTTGGTTGGTGAGTGACATGGGTGTCAGGTATGACTGTCCGACCCCATGATGCAGACATCACGAGGGGCACATGCACGACTAACATCCTTCTGTCTTTTTCCTTCCAGGTGACTCTGCATATGCACTTGGGCCCCATCTCATGACTCCATTTGGGGATCCCCAAACCACAGGAGAGCAAAACTACAATGCTGCACACATACGTACCCGTGCAGTGGTGGAACGCACATTTGGCATCCTGACGTCCCGTTTCCGATGCCTGGATAAGTCCGGGGGGACCCTGTTGTATTCCCCAAACTATGTGTGCCAGATCATCGGGGCATGTTGCATGCTGCACAACTTTGCCGAGAGAAAGGGCCTGGAGATTGACATACGTGATGACCTGACCCCCAAGCCACACAGTCCCCCCCTGCCCGAGGCTACCCCGTCTGCTGAGGGAACAGCAGTCAGGATTTGTCTCGTGGAACGTATCTTTGCACGTTAAACACACACATTCATCATGGCACAAGGAGAATGCACGCATGCACACCACTGTGGTCCCCAGCTCACATACACCACATCACATTGGATTAGCCCAAGTCCACCATGCAGGACTTGGGAGCAGCAACGCCATGCCAAGGCTCCAATTATGTCGCTGACCATTCATACCACATTCACACGGGTCGTGGGGATCACTTCTCCCCAACGACCGAGGGTGACAAACCTTACTGGCAGGAGTGTCACCCCCCATTCACACACCAGTCACACTATAATCTGCACGCCTCACCGTGTGCAGTACTTGTACAATAAAAAAACCTCATGACCTGAGGAAAAATAAACAAAAACGCTCTTCACCAGAGCAAAAAAAAGTAAAATGCAAAAAATCAGGTGCCCTGTCGTGGACCAAGCCTGCTGCCACGGCCACGGCTCCGTAAGTGCCTGGTAGAAGGCTCAGGTGGGGGGGAGCATCCACCGGTCTCTCCCTGGCTGGAGGCCTGCCCTCTAAAGCCACGGCAATGCGGGTGAGGATTGTATTAGTGTCTGCCTGCACCTGCCGCGACTGTCTCCCCTCCGCCTTAATGGCAGCTGTGTTGCCCTGGACGGCCTCAGTCAGGGACCTCACCTCTGCCACCAGGGTAGCCGTTGTGGCCTGCAGCTCCCCCAGGCAGGTGATCACAGCTGCAGTGTTGCCAGACACATCTTGCAGGGTGTCATTGATGTGGCCCGTGGAGGCTAGGCTGTCTGCCACACGCCTCATCTCCACGGCCATCTCACCCATATGGCGGGTCTGAGAGTCCTGGGCCCTGGTTAAATTTTCAGGCAGGAAGTCAGGAACCCCCCTGGTCTTCCTGGGGCCAGGAGAGGCTTGAGGCCTGGCATAGGGGGAGGCATTTGAGGGGAGTAGGTGTGATGGGGATGGATCCTGAGGGGCTGGAAGAGATGGGGCTTGACGTCCGGGACGGATCAGCCGAGAGGGAGGACTCTTCCAAATACAGGGACACCTCTTCACCAAGATGTTCCGCATCCTCCTCAATCACCTCTTCAGTGGAGGTCTGGGCACCACTCCCCTCCACCAATGCCTCTTGGCTTCCCAGGGGGTCAGGGGCATGATGCTCCAGGGATGAAGGTGTGGGATGGGCAGAGGCACCAGATGGCCCAGCTCCCTCCTGGACATCTGCGGATGACACAAAAGATTCACATGTTTGTGGACCCACACACTTGGCACATGTTCCCTTCCACCCCCTCACATGCTACACACCAGATAGGAGAAAAAACACACTTACCTGTCCTCAAGGCTGGCTCAACTGAGTCATAGCCCTCCACTCCCTCCACTTGCTTCCTCTCAATGCAGCGGGCAACCACCTGCTCTTCAGAAGTCAGCCGAATAGTAGAGGCTGGCCCACCACCAGTGCCCCTGGCATGCCTTCTCATATTACCCAGCTTCTCCTTGACCTTCCTGCGCAGGTGGTAAATTCTTTTTGCTATGTCCTGGGGCCTCCTCACCTCATTACCTACGGCATTGACCTGGGTGGTTATCCGCATCAGGATCTCATCCCTCTTCCCCTTGCTGGTGTCCTTACTTTGTGCCCCATGGAGGCGAGCATCATATCTCTCCATGGCCGATATTATGATGGCCCTCTGCTCTGGGGAGAAGTTATTCTTCCTACTACCACTACGCCGAGCAGACATGGCACACAGGAAGATAGCAAAAGTTACACCACTAACAGACAGACGGGTGTACTTTTGCACTCGACGGGCGCATGTCTGGGTGTATTTATGCCCTGGGCGTAAACGGTGGGCCGGCGTATCTCAGGGTTTACGCCGGGTGCATGCGCAGAGGGGCGCAGGACATACGATCACGGCGCATGCGCCGTTCGTTCGGCCCTTCATTTGCATGGGGTCACGCTTCATTTAAATGGATCACGCCCACTTCCTTCCTACTTTGAATTACGCCGGCTTACGCCAACAAATTTACGTTACACCGGCGCAAAATTGGACGCATTTGCTTTGAGAATATGGACCTTACCTCTCTGTTACGTCGGCGTAACGCATATGAGATGCGCTACGCCGGCATAAAGATGCGCCGATCTACGGGAATCTGGGCCTAAGACTTTCACTCTACTCAGTAGAGGTGGAAAATTCAACTCAAAGGTTTGGTCCAATTTAGGTGGGATCAACATGCCCCAGGTATTTGAGGCCCATATAGGTCCATCTAATCTTAAAATACATTTTTAAAGCGTTAATTTTGATGGGTCCTTATCCTCCTTCGGAATAACAGTAATATGTGCTTTCAGGGTTTCTGGAGTAAATCCTGTCCCATGTCCCATTGCATTAATGTTTGTACCATCTGTTTACCCAACTGAGGAAAAAATGTCTGGTATTATTGATGTGTAAAGCCTTCTGGTCCCAGAGCTTTCCTGGGTTTGGATGTCCTGATGGCCTCTTGCAATTCCTCTAAGGTAATAGCAACAGCCAACTCTTCTCGAATCTGTTCTGTCAATTAAGAAATACCTGAAGAAATATATTCCTCCATGATATTTTGAGGTTGTGATCTGGTAGGCAAATTATATAAGGATTGGTAAAGTCTATGGAAGGTTGAGACAATCTGGGAGGGAAGGTGTACCTTTCTACCTTCAGGGTCCACTAAGTGGGGGACATGGGTTTGAATCCTCTGTTCCTGTAAAGCTCTAGCCAGTGAACAGCCGCAGTTGTCTCCTGTTTCATAATAATATTTCCGGCATCTCTGAAGTGATGTCTTTGCTCTATGTTGGAGTAACTCTGTCACTTGTCTACGAAATTTAAGGAATTCTGTCTCCCCAGTGTTCTGTGTATGTTGGGTCTCTAACATCTGTATATCTGTCAGTAATTGGGTCAATTGGGCCTCCCTTTCCTTTTTTTATTCTGGAACCATGCATAATGAGTACCCCTCTTATTATTACCGTTTTGTGCGCTTCCCAGATTGTCCCTGCATCTGTGTCCTCTACAGTATTATATTGAAAATAGTACTGCAATTCCTTAACTTCCTCTACCACCATCTCATCTTCCATCAGACTCTCATTCAATCGCCACTGTCTCCTCTTGTCAGAGGAATACTCATTCATAGTTATTGTCGGTGAGACCGGGGCATGGTCTGATAATGTAATGCTCCCTATAGTCACCTCTTTAACCGCCGTTAACATACTCTGAAGTGAAAAATTTGTCGATTCTAGAATATACTTTATGTGGCACTGAATAAAAGGTGTAGTCTCTTTCGTCAGGGTGATACGCTCTCCATGTGTCAGTAAGTTAGTAATTATGCAATATTTGTAAGACTCGTTTACGTAGACCTGTGGCTACCGAGGAGCTTCCCCCCTGATGTATTCATCTTCGGGTCTAGGGGAAGATTAAAATTGCCCCTCAAGATAAGTTTACCGTCAGTAAATTTCATCAGCTTGTTAATAAGATAAGTTGATCTTGATTATTATTGGGGGCATATATCGTGGCCAAAGTCACTTTTATGCCTCCCATTGTCCCTTTGAGGAACAGAAATCTGCCCTCTATATCTGTTTTTTTGTCTATTAATATCCAGGGAATTAGTCTTGAAACCAATATAGAAACCACTCTTGATTTAGCTGCCCTATTAAATGATATGCATAGGTCCCAAACTCTTACCTTTCTGGCTCGAGGTGACTAGCATGATCAGGCACTTGACTGATGTCTCTCTGGAGGGCAACCCCGCAGCATGTCTGCTTCACCTCTCCGAGCGCCCCATTCGGAAATACAAGGCCTCCCTTACCATCCAGCTGCTGAATGCTGCCAAGGCATGCATGCCTCTGTTGGAGATCGGAGAATCTGCCGGCGCAGTCCCTGTGGTTCTCTAAAGTGAATGAACTGAGAGACATGGAGGATCTCATGGCCACCTTGCACAACAGGGAGGAGACCTTTCGGGAGACTTGGAGACCCTGGCAGCATTTCATCTACACGGACGAGTATCTTCGTGAAGTAGCAAGGTCTGGTTGACCCACAGGGCTTGCCTTGCCTCCTGGTCAGGGGACGCTCTCCCACTCTTGTTTATCTTATTCTCTCGTTCTTCCCCCTTCTTTCTCTGGCTCCTCCCCTCCTCTTTTATGGCCGGTTCCCGGTCCTTTCCCCCCCCCCTTTTTTTAGCTGATCCTCCTTCCCAATAGCTATCATACAGTCATGGACTTTCTCGATTAGGAACTGTATTATCCCATGAGCGCCAATCACTCTGTGTGCCCTTTGTTTGGGCCCATCTAGTTGTTGGTTTGCTCTGCCCCCCAAACTGCTATTAAAATATAAAATATACTGTATTGTATAGCACAATATGCACTTCTAGAGGTTTTTGGTCGCATAACCATCTGTTTGGTTGCTTCTATGGCTTGGTACACTGCTCCTGTCTCTTTGACTTGCCATTTGTGCCTTATTAACAGTATACTACCGGAGTGTTTGCTATGTTTATTTAGTCTGACGACCCCTTTTTATCTTTCTGTATGACCGCTAATGAATGTTGATGCTGTATGTATTTTGTACTGGTTGATAGCTGTACTATTTTTTCTTTTTGAAAATAAAGGAATTACAAAAAAATTATATGCATAGGGGTAGAAGTTATTCTTAAGAATTGGTACTTTACCCTCTCTAAAATGGCTTTCCTGAATATATGCCACATCCGAGTGTGAGCGTTTCAAATCTTGCATTAAAATCTTCCTTTTCTTCGGTACATTAAGCCCCTTCACGTTTAGAGAAGTGACCTTTAAAACCTCGATCTCCCCTACCAAAAACCAACAGACAAAAAAAAGAGAAAGAAAAAGGAACTGAGGCTACATACTGCTTATACGGCGCACTAAGCTTTTGCATCTGTTGGTGAATTAAATGCCGTAATTCACAGAGCCGTCATCTCCTGTTTACTTCGATACCCCTGTTAGAGGAAAGAGAGAAGGGATTGGCATATACTTATATATTAATAAACAGAGGATACAAAGCTTCCTCTAAATGGATAAGGCTCCCTGGGCTAGATTCACAAAGGAGATACGACGGAGTATCTCAGATACTCTGTCGTATCTCTGAGTATCTATGTGACTGATTCATAGAACCAGTTACGCATAGATATCCCTAAGATCCGACAGGTGTAATTGTTTTACACTGTCGGATCTTAGGATGCAGTGCCGCCGCTGGGGGGAGTTTGCGTCGTAAACCAGCGTCGGGTATGCAAATTAGGAGTTACGGCGATCCACGACGGATTTTCGCGTTCGCTACGTCGCCGCTAGTCTAGTTTCCCGTCGCAAAGTTAGTCGTCGTTTTGGGTGCCTTAACTTTACACAGCACACGTATGTGCTGTATAAAGTATGGCCGTTGTTCCCGCGTCGAAATTTAAAAATTAACGGCGTTTGTGTAAGCCGTCCGGGAATATGGAATTACGCTACGCGCATCGCCGTTCGAAAAAATGACGTCTTTACACGCAAAGCACGGCGGGTAATTCAAAAGGGAGCATGCGCAGTAGGTCCGGCGCGGGAGCACGCCTAATTTAAATGGAACACGCCCCTTTGAATTACGCGGGCTTACGCCGGAGGCCGCCGGCGTAGTTTTCATCGCAAGTGCTTTGTGAATCAGGCACTTGCGATGAAAACTTGCGGCGGTGTAACGTATCTACGATGCGTTACGCCGCCGCACTTCTACCTGAATCTGGCCCCCTGTGAATAAGCAAACAGCAATCAGCCTGACTAGATTTTGTTCTGGGAGTGGGACCGGAAGTTCCCTTCCCACTGTCAGAACAGTGCTGTAAACGGTATGTAGCCTCAGCTACATACCGCTTATACGACGCACACAGCTTTTGCATCTGTTAGTGAATTAAATGCCGTATTTATCGGTGTATAACACTCACTTTTTCATCCTGAAAATAGCAGATGGGCATTGATCAGGATGCATTGAAGCTGCGGATGGGCATTGATCAGGATGCATTGAGGCAACAGATGGGCATTGATCAGGCTGCATTGATGGGAGATAAGGAGGCTGCAGATGGGCACTAAACAGGCTGCATTGATGGGTACTGTCTAGGGGTGCAACGGATCATGCCCGATCCGAACCGGCCGGAGCGGTGCGCGCTGACGTCATCACCCCTCCCTCTGCACGTGGATCTTCTGCAAGAGCGCGCAGTACTGTCTGCATGCATGCGAGTACAGTGAAGTGAGACTGAGTAGTACAAGAACAGTGAGTGGATTCATCATATTATAGTGGGGGAAAATGGCTATTATTTCAGTGTGTTACTGTTTACTAGTGTGGGGGCAATGTTGGCTATACTATTATTAGTGAGAAAAATGGCTATTATACAGTGTTACTGTTAGTGTGGGGGCAATGTTGGCTATACTATTATTAGTGGGGAAAAATGGCTATTATTACAGTGTTACTGTTTACTAGTGTGGGGGCAATGTTGACTGGAACAGTGATGGTGATGACGAGTGGGGGACAATGGTGGACATTACAGTGACGAGTGGGGGGCAATGGTGTACATTACCATATAGAGCCATTGGCCCAGCTAGAGCCCAGACTTGAATCCGACTTTTTTTCATCATTTTTTTTTTTGCTGATCCGAAAATTATCTGATCCGTGACTCCTGATCCGAGGATCGATCCGATCCGTGAGTTTTTTGATCTGTTGCACCCCTAGTACTGACCCTTATTTTGCTTCAAAGTTGTATATTTAAAAAAAAAATATTTCCTGAAACTTCGCTCTCAAAATGAAGGTGCATGTTCTACGCTGATAAATACGGTAGTTCATTTGGACCAACTTGGTTTAAATTAACTATATACAGTTCACTAAAACCAGCCTTTAACCACTTGCCTACTTTTACCCCCTTCCTGCCCAGGCCAATTGTCAGCTTTCAGCGCTCTCACACTAATTTTTTAATTAATATTTCTTTTAATTTTTGGCAAATGAATCCATTAAGTATCAAAAATATGAAAACACACACAACAGACAAACCTTGCACCTCTCGGGCTAAAGTAGCTTAGCATATAAAAAACAAAGCATAATGGAGACATAGATACTCACTAATATCAATCGTTGCACTATGGCAGCTTCCTCTATACAGCATCAAATTACCTTTCTTTTACGCACTAATTCTTCTACTCCTCACTTTGCTCCCATCTATCTCCTCTACCTCACTCCTCTCCACTAGGTAAACCATCATATAATTGAGTACTAGGATCTATCCAACATTACCATATTTTACAAAACCTTTGGGGTGTACCTCTATGCGTATATGTTAATTTTTCTCTTTTAAGTATATAGTTGCGTTTTTCAACCCATTGTTTATGGGTTGGAGGATTAGCAGATGGCCATTTTGTAAATTGTTTGTAAAATAACTTTACGTGCTAAATATAAGGTTCTTATCCACATAGTATGCAACTCTACTGGTAATGTTCCATCAGGGATTACTCCCAGTAGTGCAAGTTTGGGTGTTCCTATTATCTCAGTGGAACATAATAAATTTAGGGTTGTAAATATTTTTTCCCAGTAACGATGAAGCTTTGGGCATTGCCAAAGCATGTGGATAAGAGAACCATTAAATAAAGAGCATCGCGGGCATAATGGTGTTATATATTTTCTCCAAGAATAGAGTTTTTGTGGGGTATAATGAGTCCTATGTGTGTTAAAAGCTGAGATAACCTTTGGGAGGGTGAGAGAAATGTCCTGGGAAGTGTTTCCAGGGCAAGTGTCCGGTCCTCCTCATCTAGATCCTCTATCGGGCAAAACTATTTTTATATTTTTCAGTGTTCTCTATTTGTAAATTAGAATAAAGGTCTCCTATTACCGTATTTATCGGCGTATACCGCGCACTTTTTCCCCCTGAAAATAGGGGGAAAATCACGGGTGCGCGCTATACGCCGATAGCATACCTTGGAGGGGAACGAGCGCCCACGGAAATCACCGAGCTATCATCTCCTCTCTGCTGTAACGTCACACACGCACAGCCCCGCCTCTGCCACCAGCATTGGACCAGCCGTGACTGGAGAGGAGGGGCTTTCCTGGCAGCGTGTTTGGGAAATACACAAGGGTGTGCATGATGTCACGGGCTGCAGCCAATTCCGTAGCGGGGATGTGTGGCGTTCGGAGGAAGAGCCCAGCTCCAATAGCAGGTGAGCTTCGTCTCTCTCCCTTCCAGTGTCCTCTGCACGCACAGTCCCGCCTCCCGCCTCCGCCACCAGCATTGGACCAGTGTTCTGTCTGTCACAGGAGATGGTCCAATGCCGATGGCGGAGGCGGGACTGTGCGTGTGTGACGTGACAGCCGAGTGGAGATGATGGCTCGGTGATCCGGCGGGCGCTCGTTCCCCTCCGAGGTATGCCATTTCAGAAAGACAGTTTACTACTACAACCGTATACTGTGTATTGCCTGTGAGGTGACTACTTGTGAATACCGCAGATTGCATAGACAACCAACTGAACTAAAGGAAGGACACTTCTGGATTTGTTTATCTGTAGCAAAAGCCAACGAATGCAAAGCTAATGCAGGGCATTCTCATTAAAAAAGAGCAGAATGCTCTGCCTTAAGAGGAGTATGAAAGCATCCTGTATTAAGCGTTGTTTGTAAAAAAAATATGTCCTACTAGTTTAAAATATAAAAGCACAGTTTATTAATGTGTAAATGTTAAAAAGTTACAGTTCACCACAAAAAGTAACTGCACCCCCTTAGGAATTCAGCAAAAAAAATACTTATTAATGCATTTTCTATATGCTACAGGAGCTGCTCTCTGAGTTGCTTGCTGTACATTGCTGCTTATCTTATTTTCAATTGTAACTGCATTTACTATTTGGACTAAAAAAAAAAGTTTTTCCAGAAAATTCCCTCTTAAAATTGGGGTGCGCGTTATACGCCGGTGCGCGTTATACGCCGATAAATACGGTAATCCTCGTTTCGTGCAAGAAGCCAAAATTGCTTTTGATAGTATTTTAGAGTGTCTCTATTGTAATTGGATTTTTGAGCTCTGGATCTGTAATGTGTGGCGTATTTGAAGATTTTGGTAAAAGTTTTTGTTCGTTAACTGATAGCGGTCTTTTAATATAATAAAAGGACGTAAAGCATCCCCTTCATATAACTGATACAAAAATATTATACCCGCTTTTTTCCAATCCAAAAATTCCAAGGGGCAGATCCACAGAGAGAGTACGCCGGCGTATCTACTGATACGCCGGCGTACTTTCAAATTTCCTGCATCGTATCTTTAGTTTGAATCCTCAAACCAAGATACGACGGCATCTGGGTTAGATCCGACAGGCGTACGGCTTCGTACGCCTTTGGATCTTAGATGCAATACTTCGGCGTCCGCTGGGTGGAGTTTGCGTAGTTTTCCGCGTCGGGTATGCAAATTAGCTATTTCCGATGATCCACGAACGTACGCGCGGCCGTCGCAATTCTCTTACGTCGTCTCTAGTCTGCTTTTTCCGGCGTATAGTTAAAGCTGGTGTTTTGCGGCGTATAGTTAGACTTGCCATGTTAAGTATGGCCGTCATTCCCGCGTTTCATTTGAATTTTTTATTTTTTTTGCGTAAGTCGTCTGTGATTCGGGATGGACGTAACTCACGTCTATGTACAAAAAAATGACGTCCTAGCGACGTCATTTAGCGCAATGCACGGCGGGAAATTTCGGGATGACGCATGCGCAGTTCAGTTCATTTAAATGAAACACGCCCCCTAATCGCCGATTTGAATTCCGCCGCCAGAGATAGACTACGCTGCCGTAACTTACAGCGCAAAATCTTCCTAGATTCGAACTAAAGCCAGGTAAGGTACGGCGGCGTAGCGTATCTCTGATACGCTGCGCGGGTGCAGATCTCTGTGGATCTGCCCCAAAAAGTCTATTCAATTCAAAAAGGTAGTAGTTATCCCATATAGGCATATGTTTCGTATAGCCCTTATGCTGAGTAATAGTTCGCACTGCTTCCCATACCCTATGAATTACATAGAAAGTGGGGAATTTTATTATAAAAGCGGTAGGCTACTATTAGTTGAACTAAAGGGTGTTTTTTAAGTTGGGATATTATTATCTTCTGTGTAGGGTCCTGCATGTCCACTACCTCCCAGCCATGCCAGTGTTGTAATTGTGATGCAATAAAATGTAATCTTGGATTGGGTATCGCAATTCCCCCCCCTATCTGTGGGTTGTTGTAATGTTTCCAATCTAATTATAGGTTTTAGGTTAATAGTCCTAAATAATCGTAATGTCAACCACATGGGGGAGTTGTGCAATACATATAGCATTTGGGGCATCCACACCATCTTCACCAAATTTGCCCTCCCTACCATGGACAACGGGAATTTACTCCATGTTTTGCTCAGTTGTCTAAATTTGGCAATAAGAGGGAGTATATTCTTGTTTGTATTCTGTGATATTTGATGTAATTACCACTCCTAAATATTTAAATGATGTAACCAGGGCCATCCGATGAGCTTGGTGTGGATGCTCCAAACGCATAGAGTCCAAAAGCAGCATTACGGATATACCCCAGTTAATTAAATCCTGAAAAGGATCCATACAATTCTATTAAGAACATAACTGTGGACAGGGATGGGCCCGTATCCCCCAGAAACACTAGTGTCATCCGCATAGAGTGCTATCTTATCTTCACCTGTAGATCTGCGAAATCTGATAACATTTGTAGAGGAGTGGATAGCCTCAGCCAATGGTTCAATGGCCAGAGCGAAAATAAGCGGGGATAAGGGACATCCCTGCCTTGTACCTCTGGTCAATGAGAATGGAGCCGTTACACATCCATTCACCTGTACCCTTGCACTTGGGGAGTCATACAAAAGTTGTATCCATTTAATAAATCTGGGGCCAAACCCATACCGTTTTAAGCAATTCCACAAAAAGACCCACTCAATACTGTTGAATGCTTTAGCAGCATCGAGTGACAGTATAGCTCTATTTCCCATATTGTCTGTTGGGAGTTGTAGATTTAAAAATAGACGTCAGATATTGTTTGCTGTGGATCTATGAGGAATAAAGCCTGATTGATCACAAATTGATTAAATTTGAAATGCATCTTGATAATCTAATCGTCAATGCCTTTGCCAGCACTCTCACACTTTGAAAGACAATTGCGCAGTCATGCTACACTGATGGGAACTGATGAGGTGTCACTGATAAAACTGCACTGGTAAGCGGCACTGATAATTGACATTGATGAGGGGAGAATGATGGGCACTGATTGGCAGCACTAATGAGCACTGATTTTCGGCACTGCACTAATAATCAGTGCTGATGTCCCTTTAACACAAGCCGGTTATCGGCTTTCTTCTTCTTCTCCTTACGCTGTCAGCATGGGGAAAGAAAAGCCTCAAACCAGCTTGTGTTTACATCCTGTGATCAGCGGTCATTGGACATAGCTGATCACTTGGTAAAGGGCTGCTGCAATTGGCCCTTTACCCTGTGATTGGACTTTTACCCCTGTGATCAGCTGAGTCTGAAGGACTTGGCAATCACTGAGGGCAGCGCCATCACAGGAGGATGTTCATGGACACCCTTCTGGAAAACTAGGCCCACGCTGTAGCCGTCTTTTGGCTATAGCACGAGCAGGAAGTAGTTAAAGAAGAATATTATTTAAATCAGCAACTGATGAGACATTGATCACTTTGGTCAGAGCATTGTAATGTAGAGTGCAGGAGTAAGTATCACACAACGTAGCATATAGAGTGTCGTAGTCAAGGTGGGGGGTTGTAGGGAGAGAGAAAGATGAGAGCACAGAGAAAGGGGGTGAGGAGAGAGGGAGGGGAGGAGGGCGAGAGATAGAGGGGTGGGGTAAGGACAGGGGGAGAGATCGAAAGGGGGATGAAGAGATATGGGGGGTAAAAAGGGGTTGGGGGGTCTAGTGTACAAAATGCTCACTCACCAATTATGGCCCCCCCCAGGGCCCAAGCTGGTTTCCCCATGGCTCTCACAGAGGCATGGCAGCAAACTGTTAGGATCTCTATTTCAAATCTCCCACCACATGCCAACACAACTTTTCACAGTACTGTAGTCACACTGAGCTATCTTATCCACATCATCTACTATTTGCAGCCATGCAGGGCCAACTATGTGCCTCCTCCTCTATACTAGTGCTCTCAGGTAGGTATAGAAAACTTGAGTATCCCAGGTGTCCTGACACTACAAGTCCCAGCATGCCCTTTATCACCTATGTGCTCCCCTACTACTAAGTATAGTAAACCTTTGAATTTTTCCACCTGTGATGGCACTACAAGTCCCAATGTGCCCCTTTTAAGCCAATCTTCCTTTTACAATACACAGCTGTAGAGCTCTCTGTCCATTCCATCACCATTTTTTTCTGAAGGAGCCTGGAGCTCTGCTTTAAGGCAAACAAATGGCATAAGGAATATGAATACACTAATACCTAGTTTTAAACAACAAAAACATTTGAAAGTGTACAATGCCTTTAACCCATTTACGATCATGTAATTACGATCATGTAATACATATATGTGGGCTTTAATCCTGGGCGCCGCATGTAGTCCATTGTTTGTGCTGGAAGTGTACTGATCATGCACTTTGATTGGGCATGTAGTTTGACCAGCCCGGAATCTTGTACGGACGATTGAGAACCAGAAGACCCAGCTCTTGATCACAGGATTACTGTGATAGGCTGAGATTGGCTATCATCGTGATCATTCACTTTATAGCCTGTCCCTGTGTTGTTTCTCCCATGTGAAGAAGAGAAGCGAAATACCTCTCCTCTAGCCAGGAGAAAAAGATGCAATGTATCTTTTCCTGCTCACTAGAGAGGTCTATACAAAAAAGTTTTATTGAAAAAATAAAGATTCATCAGATCAGGGCTTCATCTAGTTTAGTGAGTGTTAATGGGTAGTATCAGTTACTGTTAGTGGCAGTGTTAGTGCAAGTGTGTTTTAGGTAGAACAAAAACAAAATGTGTACTATTCTAGATCACTTGGATCACTATACCTAGATCACTTTTACAGCCAGGAGATGGCTGTAGAAAACAAATACAAGCTCAGGGCTGCTACTGTAGCCCTGAGCTTGTAAACCCTTCACGCTCTGGATTTACATAGTAGAACACTGAATTCATCTGGGAGAGTGTATTCTAAGACTTGTTTATAGTTTTCCAGCATTCTCCCAACCGGATAAAACAATACAACATTTTATGGCATATAGCCAAATTTCTCTATATCCCTTTTCTTTCTTGTATTTTTTTATTTTTCCTTTGTACAGATTTCTTTGCATTGCCCACCTAACTATAAAACATTATAAAATTTACACTGCTTTCTGTGTACCAAGCTGCAAATGTCTACTCCTAGACAGACTGGTGCATTATGTTACCTGTGTCTGTAAGCCAGGTATTACTTCACTGTTGATTTGTATGAAATTGCATTGTGCGACTGCTAATTTAATGCAGATTAGTTGTCCATGTGTAAACTGGCAGATCTATCAGACCGAGATCTCTGTATGTGTATATGGTTGCCTAGCAGACCAGTCAGCTTGAAAACTACAGCTGGTGGCATGCTACAAGCAAGAGTTTTATCGGTCTGCGTACATCCAGCCAGTTCGATTTTAGGCCAGAGGTATTCCAGACTGTGATGTGGTTTTACCTTCCCAAAATAAACTCTCGTCGGATTCATATTTTATCAAACAAGGAGCCCAAGTCACATGCCCCCTTGGCATCTGGTGGAAGCCTGTTGTTACCTGTCTTTGAAACGGGGAACTTTGTGTCATTGCAACAATTTGCCATTGTGCTGGTCTAATATGTAGAATGCACTATGGACCTTGAATATCTTCCGGCCTCTTTCACCCCTATACACTTGGTATCCTCATCCATGACAAGGTGCTTAGCATAAAATACAAGAACATTTGTGAACCAAAGGACACTGCAGGAAACACTGATGCAGTACAATTGTGCATATTCAAAACAATGTCACTGTATTAGAGAATACAAAGTGAGTTGAATCTCAAAAATGTGAGGCTACTAAAGTTTGTGGAAAGACGCAAAGAAGTAAGTGCAGGGTGTAGGCTTCCCTAAACATAAAACTTCTCCCTGGTCCAAACCTCAACAAAAATCAAGCTTCCAGACTACCCAGGCTTCTTAATGTTATAATTACATTAGCCCTGTTGGGACCTGTTGGAACATTCATCAGAGATTGGCAAGTGCCAAATTAACCAAGATGTAGGTGAAAACAGTACACCAGATGTTCCTCTTAGTCCATACTGCCCATATAAGGACAGGGTCTCTAGAATAATATATGCTTATTTGCACTCATTTGCTACCTAAAACATAAAGATTACAGCAATATCTTTAGATTTTCTTGGTGTGACTTGGCATCAGTGACTAGAAAACTGTGCCAAATGTCTGTTTTTCCTGGTCCAATTAGAATAAAACCATGCAACATGGCACAGCTAGTGCTGTTACTGTCTTTTTTTTTTTTTCTTTTTCTTTTTTTTTTTACAAAACGTTTGCTTTCATACATGCTGGATACCAAACATGCTTTTAATATAGTGTAGTGTTTGAAGTCAATGTGCTTTAATTAACACTGACAAAAACCATACCACAGATTGTTATGAAATGTTGGTTTGAAAAAGTTAATTTACTGTATAACTTAAACTTTTGAACATCCAGTACAAATCAGGGATCGTGAAAATTGCCTAATATTTTCCCAGTTCCCAGTGGTTCAGAAAGAACCTCCCAGTCCTTCACCATCGTATTTTAATGCAGTGTTTCTTTCCAGACAGGTCTACTTCTCATTTCCTGTGTATTCTGCAGGGTCATTTAAAAAAAATACACCCAGTGAAAAATGTATTATGAATTTAGAACTGTGCTTACCAGAATCTCCATTCAGCTATTGCATTAATCTGTGATTATCCATGTGTGATTTCACTGTGCTATATAATGGCAGCTTAAGTTTGTTGCACCTCTGAAAAATCAGACATGGGAATGATTTATATGATGAATTATGTTCTAACAATAAACACAAGAACATTGGAGAGCTGTATTTATTTAGTACGTAGCCTATGACATCACAAACTAGTCCTCATATTCTCCTTTGCCTCATATGTAGTAAGCTACTAATCAAAATAGGGTCAAATTTTGGCCTTCTCATGTAGACATAGTTTGGCATTTCAGACCATCTTTTCCTTTCTAATATCTGTATAGAATAAAGAATAAAAAAAAAAACATACAATAGAAGGACTTTAATTGAAACAAATGGTGTGGCATATCACTAGTCATACTCTATGCTGTATGCCAAGTTGACTTTAATTGTGTTCAGATGATGCTAGTACTGTATGTCACCATAATGCTTTTGTTATACATTCCATTACGTGTTGCAGCATTTCTTTTCCCACTATATCTATCAATTTCTTTCAAATATATTTTTTAAAGACAAGCTCTATGCTTAAAGTGATTGTAAAGGAAAAATGTTTATTTAAAAAAAAAAATAACAAACATGTCATACTTACCTGCTCTGTGCAGTGGTTTTGCACAGAGCACCCCCGATCCTCCTCTTCTTGGTCCTCCCGCCAGCGCTCTGGGCCCCTTCCCTCTTGCCAAGTGCCCCCATAGCAAGCCACTTGCTGTGGGGACACTTGCGCCTGCTCGCTCCCAAGCCTGCTCTCTGCATTTATAAAACACAGAGAGCGTGGCTCAGCCCTGCCCCTTGCTCCTGTCTCACTGCCTGTGATTGGAAGCAGCGGTAGCCAATGGCTGCTGCAGCATCTCAGCCAATCAGGAGGGAGAGCCTCGGGTCTTGTGCACATTGCTGAATCAAATTAAGGCTCAGGTAAGTATAAGGGGGCTGAAGGGGGGTGCTGCACACTGAATGCATGAAGGTAAAAAAAAAACGTCAGCCTTTACAACCTCTTTAAATCACTACTCAATGCAACTTTGCTGAAGCCAGGATAGTCACTTAATTTACTGTATTCCAAGCTTTATGTTTTCTATTGCAACAGGTTATACCAAGCGGTGGTCTTTCACAAATTTGTGCTGTACAGAGAGTTGATAGCAAAGAACATTTAAAGTGGATCTTTAGTCAGAAAATTAAGTCCTGCTAGATCACTTTAGGCTGGCCCCTTTTGCAGGTATACAGTAGTAAATGTAAAACATTAAAAATAAGTGCCTATACTGTTTAAAATCCTTTAACACACTGTTTCACCCTGCTCTGCTTCTCTCTATTTTAAGCATTTTTAAGCACTGCTGAGTTTGTAGGCCAATCTCTTGATAGCCTTAAAGCAGAATTAAAGTGATTGTAAAGTCTTGTTTTTTTTCCCTATAAAAACAACAAACATGTTATACTTACTTGCTCTGTTGCAGTAAATTTGCACAGAGCAGCCTGGATCCCCCTCTTCTTGGGTCTCCCTTCTGTGATCCTGGCTTGCTACGGGGCACCCAAGCTGAGTCACAGCTCCCTGTGGTCATTAAAGCGGGGGTTCACCCTTAGAGGGCACTTTTCCCCCTTAGATTCCTGCTCGTTATTACTAGGGGAATCGGCTATTTATTTAAAAATAGGTGCAGTACTTACCCGTTTACGAGACGCATCCTCTCCGTCGCTTCCGGGTATGGGCTTCGGGAATGGGCGTTCCTTCTTGATTGACAGGTTTCCGAGAGGCTTCCGACGGTCGCATCCATCGCGTCACGATTTTCCGAAAGAAGCCGAACGTCGGTGCGCAGGCGCAGTATAGAGCCGCACCGACGTTCGGCTTCTTTCGGCTACGAGTGACGCGATGGATGCGACCGTCGGAAGCCTCTCGGAAGACTGTCAATCAAGAAGGAACGCCCGCTCCCGAAGACCATACCCGGAAGCGACGGAAGAAGATGCAGCTCGAAAACGGGTAAGTACTGCACCTATTTTAGTACAAATAGCCGATTCCCCTAGACCGAACGAGCAGGAATCTAGGGGAAGAAAAAAAAATTTTTTAGAAATGGGTGAACTCCCGCTTTAAGACATGGAGCCCTGACCCTGCCTCCTCTCTCCACTGATTGGCTAGTTGACTTTGATTCACAGCAGTGGCAGCCAAGGGATGCTGCTGTGTCTTAGTCAATCAGGAGGGAGAGTCTCGGATGGCTAAGACACTTGTGGACATCGCTGGACAGAGATGGGGCTCAAGTAAGTATTAGGGGGGCTGAAGGGGAGCTGCTGCACACAGAAGGCTTTTTATCCAAATGCATAGAATGCATTAAGATTTAAAAAAAAAAAAGAATTCTGCCTTTACAACCCCTTTAAACCCTCCTATCTTTTGCAGCCAAGGAAGATGCTTCTATTTGATCTGCAACTGCCATTGTGGTGCACATGTGATCAGTTATGACATCAGCCGTTTGACAGTTTGGTTGAGGACACAAGCAAATGTGACAGTTGGCAATCCTGACATTCCAGGAATGTAACTTTTATCAAAGCGCATATCGACAGGTTTAGTTCCACTTTATGGTTTACTGTTGTTCAGGGCCTGTGGGCTTCAGCAAAATGGTAGCCTCCAGCAAAAAGTAATAGAAGCAATGCTGCAAGCAATTTACAGCACACACAAATTTTAGTAGCATAATTATTAATGTGGACTGTGTGTTGCGTGCTAAAGAACATTATTGTTATTAAGTTGTTATAGGTAAATTTCCTCTTTAATGGGTAGAGTTGGGAATACCAAGCCTACAAATGAAAGGGGCTCAGAATACAATGCTTCCAGAACTCTAGATTACTGCCTACAATATATATTTTAAAGCAGAGTTCCACCCAAAAATGGAACATCCGCTTTTCGGAACCCTCCCCCCCTCCTATGTCACATTTGGCACCTTTCAGGGGGAGGGGGGTGCAGATATCTGTCTAAGTATTTGCACACACTTCTGGGAATACACTACTGCGGCAGTCATGCCTCTACCCGCAACCCACCCCCCCAACCCCCCCCCCCCCCCGCTGTCTTCTGGGAAACACACTGTTCTCAGGAGAGAGCGGGGACCAGTGACTGCACGCCGCGCTACTCGCGCATGCGTTGCGTTGCGGCTTCACTTCCCGATTCCCTCACGAGGATGGCGATTGCTCGTCCTTGGCTGCCGACATCCCGGGCGCGCTGGACAGGTAAGTGTCCATATTTTAAAAATCAGCAGCTGCAGTATTTGTAGCTGCTGGCTTTAAAAAAAAAAAAAAATCTGTGGAACCTCCGCTTTAAGCTGTAGCGTGGATTGATACAATGCAGCCATATCTGGATGTAAAACCCATGACTGCTGTATTTATTTCTGGACCTAATTTTCATCTTTGCTTGCAGTTTATTTTTTATTTGGTCTGGTGGCATTTATAAGCTTAGATTTATACAGTATAGGTTTGTAGCATTTGATTGCTCTAAATCAGGGGTTATTAAACCTTTTAATCCAAGAAAAAATTGTTATACAGGTACCCAGGAAAGAATTGTTAAAAAAATGTCAGCAAAGACACATAGTGATGGCTATAAAACCCGCTGCAGCTGCTCTATACCGCTTCCATAACCTTTAGTAAAAGGAGAAAAAAAAGTAGAATGTAGACACACCTCACAAGTAAGTACACCCCTCACATTTTTGTAAATATTTTATTATATCTTTTCATGTGACAACACTGAAGAAATGACACTTTGCTACAATGTAACGTAGTGAGTGTACAGCTTGTATAACTGTGTACATTTTCTCTCCTCAAAATAACTCAACACACAGCATTTAATGTCTAAACCACTGGCAACAAAAGTGAGTACACCCTTAAGTGAAAATGTCCACATTGGGCCCAATTAGCTATTTTCCCTCCCCGGTGTCATGTGACTCATTCGTGTTACAAGATCTCAGGTGTGAATGGGGACCAGGTGTGTTAAATTTGGTGTTATCGCTTTCACTCTCTCATACTGGTCACTGAAAGTTCAACATGGCACCTCATGGCAAAGAACTCTCTAAGGATCTTAAAAAATTAATTGTTGCTCTACATCAGTGTTTCTCAACTCCAGTCCTCAAGGGGCCCCAACAGGTCATATTTTCAGGCTTTCCATTATTTTGCACAGGTGATTTGATCAGTTTCACTGCCTTAGTAATTACCACGGCTGTTTCATCTGAGGGAAATCCTGAAAACATGACCTGTTGGGGCGCCTTGAGGACTGGAGTTGAGAAACACTGCTCTACATAAAGATCCCCTTGGCCAGGCATATGCAATTAGCTGACCTCCAGATGTTGCAAAACTACAAATCCCATCATGCCTCTGCCTCTGGGTGTCATGCTTGTGGCTGTCAGAGCCTTGCTATGCCTCATGGGATTTGTAGTTCTGCAACAGCTGGAGGTCCGCTAATTGCATATCCCCGGCCTAGGCTATAAGAAGATTGCCAAGACCCTGAAACTGAGCTGCAGCACGGTGGCCAGGACCATACAGCAGTTTAACAGGACAGGTTCCACTCAGAACAGCCTCGGCCTGGTCGAACAAAGAAGTTGAGTGCACATGCTCAGCGACGTATCCAGGGGTTGTCTTTGGGAAATAGATGTATGAGTGCTGCCAGCATTGCTGCAGAGGTTGAAGCGGTGGGGCGGTCTGCCTATCAGTGCTCAGACCATATACTGCACACTGCATCAAAGTTGTCTGCATTGCTGTCGTCCCAGAAGGAAGCCTTTTCTAAAGATGATGCACTAAAAAGCCTGTATACAGTTTTCTGAAGCAAGCAGACTAAGGGCATGGATTACTAGACCCATGTCCTGTGGTCTGATGAGACCAAGATAAACTTATTTGGTTCAGATGGTTTCAAGTGTGTGTGGCGGCAACCAGGTGAGGAGTACAAAGACAAGTGTGTCTTGCCTACATTCAAGCATGGTGGTGGGATTGCCATGATCTGGGGCTGCATGAGTGTTGCCAGCACTGGGAGCTACAGTTCATTGAGGGAACCATTAATGCAAACATGTACTGTGACATACTGAAACAGAGCATGATCCCAGCCCTTCGGAGACCGCAGGGCAGTATTCCAACATAACGACCCCAAACACACCCCCAAGACGACCACTGCCTTGCTAAAGAAGCTGTGGGTAAAGGTGATGGACTGGCCAAGCATGTCTCCAGACCTAAACCCTATTGAGCATCTGTGGGATATCCTCAAATGGAAGGTGGAGGAGCGCAAGGTCTCTAACATCCACCAGCTCCGTGATGTCGTCATGGAGGAGTGGAAGAGGATTCCAGTGGCAACCTGTGATCTCCATGTCCGAGAGGGTTAATGCAGTGCTAGAAAATAATGGTGGCCACACAAAATATTGACACACTGTGCCCAATTTGGGGTGTACTCACTTTTGTTGCCAGCGGTTTAGACTTTAATGGCTGTGTGTTGAATTATTTTGAGGGAGGGCAAATTTACACTGTTATACAAGTTGTACACTCACTACTTTACACTGTAGCAAAGTGTCATTTCTTCAGTGTTGTCACATAAAAAGATATAATAAAATATTTACAAAAATGTGAGGGGTGTACTCACTTTTGTGAGATACTGTGTGTGTGTACACAGGCCTTTTCTTTCTCAGAAAAAAGATGCAGGAACTCACCCTCTGTCCAACTCCCCAACCACGCCCAGACTCCGCCCCAACCACACCCAAACCCCACACCCAGCCACACCCAAACCCCGCACCCAGCCACACCTTCCTTAGAGGAGCAGCACCAAAAGATTGTTATAAGTTAAGGCTTAGAACTGTGTATCACATAAGGCAAATCCCCCCCCAGCTCCCCTCTCATCACAAATCCCCCCCAGCTCTCCCCTCATCACAAATCCCCCCCAGCTCTCCCCTCATCACAAATCCCCCCACAGCTCACCTCTCTGTTTCAAATATTTTATTGAGAATTATACAGTACATGTTATTCGTACATATTTTTAAATAATAAAATAAAAGTCAAATTTGAAGAGAGAAACTTCTCAATTAGATAATTATGGTAAAACAAAAGGTTCATGTCTTAACAGTAAGTTGTATGAAGATATATCATTTTTGAGTATTACAAATAATTAGCAAAATTGAATATAAGCAAGAGGAATATTAAAATATCATATATAGAGGGTGGAGCAATAGAATATTGCCTATTAAATAATAAGTTGGTTAATACTGGGATTGCCGGGAGAGACATCCATCCAACCAGGGCCAAGTTCCGGCTATTTGGCTTGGCGCATCCTGGGTAGATGAAAAATTGTCCCGATCATCCCAAACATTCCTCATAAGTCTTTCTGTAATAACAAATATATATTCTTCTATACTGTAGTTTAATATTAAATGGTATCAATATATTCCAAAGTGTTGAAAATTTAAATATAATAGATGAGATGGAAGTAGTGGGAAATGAAGGGAAGTGGTAGGAGAACAAAGGGAGGGGGTCGATGATTCAACTATACCAAAGGTTGTGTAATAATCCGTGCTGGGACAAGGTCATCCGGTGCCCAGGGCGAAGATGTGAAAAGCTACAGCGCCTACAGACGATAAGCTCTTTACTAATGCATCAGTGACAGTGCACTAACCCCCTTCCTGCTGCATATTACCAATACCATTGCTAATTAAGCAAACTCCCCTCAGCCGGGGACTACCTTACACAGCACCCTGCACCTCCTGGACCCCTTTACATTACAAAACCCCCGCACCTCTGGACTCCTTTACATTACACAGCACCCTGAAGCATTTGGGTTCACACTGGTGTCCAGGAGTTTGTCGCAGTGTTGGGGTTCTAAGCAGTTTTTCTGCATTTTATCCCCATTTTTAGCTACAGTCCCACGGATTTCGATTAGCTTGTGTAATTTTACTATGTTTTCTGAAAGCACACCAAAGATGCAGTAAAGAGGACATTTAGTGCGCTTTCAGAAAATGTTGCAAAAATGTGTAATCTAATAGAAGTCTGTGGGACTGTAGTGAAAATTGAGGTAAATGCAGGAAAACTGTGTATACACCAGCACTGCAACTGAATCGCAGTGCATCACTGTGATCCCACTTGAGTCCTGGTTCACATATATGCGATGCAGGAATCAGCGATTCTAGTGCGGATTCCTGCATTGCATGTTGCTTTTCGGCGGATCACGCTGCCCTTTGCAAACTGCTATGGGTGTCAATGTAAAAATTAATGACGCCCCCTAGATCGGTTTGAAGATCGCAGTGAGAACGGTAAAATGGTGTTGAAATCGTATTGCATAGGTGTGAACACCCATGCGATCCGATTTCAGTGCGGACCAAAAAAAAAAACCCCTGCACTGTTTTGTATGGCTGAATTCGCATAGCACAGACATTGCATGTGATTTGCAATGTGGTGCGAATCACATGCAATGTCTATGATCACACTAGTGAAAACCCTGGTTAAAGGAACATGATGGGGCCAACTATTGGCATAGGCTGGTTAAAACAAAACTCTTTGGATAGAGTTAATGGAAGACAACAGAGGAAAGAGGGGGGGAGTGAAAGATTTGGGAGAGAGGGCAGAGTCTGGACACTTACTTGGATGTTCCCAGATGCTCACACTAGTTCAGTCGGCGGCTTCTGTATCTGTCGGCTACTTGTTTAAATGTTCCCGCCCACACATTCCTTTCAGACACAGCACATGGGCGGACGGACACAGGAACAGAGGGGAGCTCTCCCTGCGCTGTCAGCATGATAATGTCACATCGCCACTGCACTACCAAGCCCGTCCGCTCTAACTGTTTCATACAGGGGAGGATGGGGGAGCCGCCTCCCAGTTAATACACCACTGATTGCGCCCCCTCTTCCTCCAGTAAATGGTCCCGCCCAGGGCATCTGTCCCTTCTGCCCACCCCTTGTACCGGCCCTGGTAATAATGATGAAGGGAAGGTTAGTAGGCTACCTTTGGGCAAAATAAGTGAACAATCAAGACCTGGTGGTAGATGGTGTCTTATCCAGGGAAGCCAAAGTTTTTCAAATTTAGAAAAGTTATCGAGTATGGTTGCCTCCATTTTGGCATGAATCATTGTCTGTGTAACACATTGTTTAAGTGACACAACACAACGTGTGGTTGATTTACAGGCTTTCGCTATTGATTGTTTTGCTGCCGTGGTAACATTCAGTAGAAGTTTGAATTGTTGTTGCGTTAAATTTGGTGGTTTGTTATTTAGGAGAGCCACAGATGGATCAGGTAATATGTTTGTTGCAAACATGGTAGAAAGAATGTTAAATATTTTCGACCAAAAGGATTGAGCGATGGGACAGGTCCACCAAATATGAAGATCGGGTACCTGGTTCTCAGCAGCCTCGAAAGCATTGGGGGAAAAATGTTGATATTCTTGCGGTAACCAGGTACCATCTGGTTAGTACTTTGTAATTGGTTTCAAGGGCTACTATGTTTGGGGTAGCTGATTTTGTAGCTTGCCAGATTTGAGCTCAATCCAATGAGTCAGATTGGAGGTTTAAATCATTCTCCCATTTAGAAGTATAAGATGGAGGGGAAGAGGTTGTGTGTGAAAGTAGTTGGGCGTACAAATCTGAGATGAGTCCACATCTGTGAGGGTCTGATATACAAGTTTGTTCAAAGATTGTACAATCAGGAGGTGTCAAATGTAAGGGCGCATTTTGGGACAAGACATTTTTAATTTGTAAATACCTAAAAGTTTCATTATGTGGTAAGTTGTGGGTATTGCAAAGCGTAGGAAAGGGTGTAATATGGTCAGTGTTATAGAAATGGACACGTGTAAGACCAGCCTTAGACCAAGTGAAGGAGGAAGGAAGAGTCCATGCTGGGTAGAAGGAGGGGTTATTCAAAAAATAATTAAGTGGGTTATGTTGTGATTGGAGACCAAACCGAGTTTTGAGCCTATCCCAAATTGAGAGGCTATGTTAGTTTAGGATTTGTGATTGTGTGACGTTAAGTTGGTGTGAGCCATAATAAGTTTGACATTGAAAGTGGGTCACAGTCAACCGATTCTATTGCAACCCAAAGAGGGATTACTTTAGTGGCATGATACTTGGGCAATAGCGCTAATTGTGAGGTGTAGTAGTATTTTGAAAAATTTGGAACGCTCGGACCTCCTCGAATCCGAGGCATATATAGGGTAGGTTGTGGTAAACAGGGTTTAAGTTTACAGTATATGATTTGACCTTTAAAGTTAAGGAAATACAATCAAATAGGGGGTGTACCATCGTCCTAGTATTCTAATATGAATTGAGGGGTCTCAGGGATTCCCCACAAGCCCTGAAGCTCCAACAGGAAAAAAGTGGGCGGGGAGGACTATACCGGTACTACATAAATTGGTTGCTGACAACCGGAGTAATTCACATTGGGTAATTTTAGAAAGATTTATTCACATAAAGACATCAAACAAGATAAAAAATACATGACATTAAAATACAATACAAACACATTTGACCACAATCAGGTCACCGGTCGTGCAATCCCTTCCATTGAAAAAGGGGGAGATATCGGTGAGAGATTTGAAGTCATGAGACAGGCAGTCTCTAGTCTCAACTAGTTTTGCAAATTTTGTTTTCGCTTCGTCAGGAGACAGTCTAAAGGCACAGAGTCCTCTGACCCCAAGAAGGTCCAAGGCAGACAGTGGGTGAATAACTCACAAGTAGGCCAAGATAAATTCTTGGAACGGACCTATGTGCCCGAACGGGCATGGAAAGATAAGGAGGGTAGGGGTCCCAGGACACAAAGGTCCCGTTGAATGGGATTGCTCAGGTGATAGAGTGATTGAACCTGAATGACCAATACATCCAGGTCTGTGCAAAACAGTGCAGTGGACCGGAAACCTCCCCCTACTGTAGCACAGAGCTGAGGTGTTTCAGGGCTCCTCAGCTCCATGCTACAAAGGCTGAGTAGCGGCGGCAGGCAGGGATGGAAGCACTGCACCAGTGTTTGAGGGCAGCAGCTTGGAGTACCCAGCACTAGCACAGAGAAGCCAATAGAGGAAGTACGCTGTGCAGAAAACTTCCTCTACTGGCTTCAGTATTAAATGACAGGCAGGAGAGGAGAGGGCTGCCAGAGGTTTCAAAACGCAGTTCTGCTGTGTTCCGGCAGAAAAAAAGCCTTGTGTGTAAATATATAGAGATAGATAGATATATTTATTTATTTATATATTTGATTTTTTTGATATGGGGGATGTTTAACTCTTGTGGTAGATGTGTTGTATGAGTTCACGTCAGATAGAAACTAAAGTTAAGGACTTGGCAGCCCATTTTTATTAAATTAAAGCAAAGTTGTCTTCCTGACCACAGGCTGCTCAGGCTCCCTTAGCCTTGGCTGCAGTACCTTAATGCACAGGCTCACTCCTGACAGGGGTTTGTAGCCCAGAGAGCTCCATATTCCCTACAGATCCTTGGACCCACTTGCCATCTTGGCTCTCTTGGCTTTCCAGACCCGCCTAGCTGTCCTGACCCTCTCAGTCCTTGGGCAAGGTATCCCCCTCACAACAGCAAGGTATATGGTGCAATCATTTGTAAATTAACATGTAAAACTTCCATAGTCTTATATAAAACCAATTGTATTATGTGTCATATTATAGTTCATAAAACTACAAAAGTCCATAAATCCACAGGAAGGAATGGTGTATCAAGAGAGCACAAGGTGGGCAGCTCCTCCCAGAGACAGCAAAGAATCTCTGTAAGACAACAAAAACACACAGGGGTGCCTCTAAGCGCAATATTTATAAGAACTTTAATGGGAAAGCCAAATAAACACTCACATGTGTTCCATAGGAATGTGCATATCTAGTAGTATCAACAAAGGGGTCACCCAGGTTCCTGATTGTGCGAGCTGGGTCGCTGCTCATTGGATGTAGAGGAGGACTTTCTTAACCAATGTGGAAGTGACATCACACCTGGAGGACAGTCCTGTTGCCCTGGTAACGCGTTATGAAGCACCAATTGGTTCCTTTATCAAACCATGGTTACCATATTAAATATTGCATTTAGAGGCGCCCCCTTGTGTGATTTGTTCCCTCACAAGGGATACAGTCTTTAGCAGAAACTCCTAGCTCTCCTGACAGGCATCTTTCTCCACACAGCAGCAACTACTTTGAGCTACTCTGACCGGATTTATAACAACCCTGCACACCTAGTGTGTTCACTCAGGCTGCAAGCATCTACCAAAGCCCGGGCACAGGATTAAAGGTTCCTTCCCACCCAAGGCACCGCAGAACCTTCAAACTTCAAGCCCTAATCCGGGATTACAAAACCCAGAGAAAACAGAGTTTTCACCGCTCACAATAAACACAACTGAGCCACTAAAACTGTAACGTTGAGAACCCTATGTCCTTTCTACCTAAATTCCTAAATTCACAAAATAGCAGGGCCTTGCCCTGTCACACCCCCCCCCCCTGTTTTGATTTAGAGGGCGAAACACATGAACCCATGACTTTTTGGTTGGGACACATCTGTGCCAGCTGTCAGCCATGTAGGCCCAACCCTTTTTCCAGGTATGTTTCCAGGTTCGTCCTACCCTGAATCTCTATGGGGGTTCTACTGTTCTTTATCCTCAGCCTTCTCTTCATTCTCACAGGGTTCCTGGGCTTATCCTTCCTTTGTGAGGATACTATGTCATTCCTGTCTTCTCTCACCAACTCCCTGTCCTGAAGTTTTAGGGAACCCACAGAGCCACTTCTCCCCTCATTGGAGCCACCTTCAACCACTTTTGATGTTCCCTTGGGTTCATCAACCCTTTTGTGGTTACTCATAGAAACCAAAACCTTATTCATAGGAACACTCTGTAATCACATTCTTCTCAACTGCCAATCCTATCAATGTTTTCTTTCTCAGTGTTTTTTAAAGCCAGCCCTGAGGAGGGACCATACACTATCCCTCATGGGACCTCACCTTACCTATCGTCCAACACACCATGGGCAATTGTCCTAACAACTGACACTGATCAAAGTACTGATCTTAAAGTGGATGTAAACTTGATTCATGAAATGTGACCTGAGCACATATATCTGTAGTGTTTTCCTATCTCTCTCCAAAGCCCTAAGTACCATGTCTTTCAGCTGCTCTGTTTTTCTGTTATCAGCATGATAACTTCTGACAAGTTCATGACAACCGAGATCAAACCAGCCTGAAATTTGTGTGGGTGCTATAAATAGATTAGCAGAGAGCTGGTCTATTCATAACACAGCTCTGAACATTCCTTCCTTGTGTTCTTTTCCCCCAATCAGCTGTCACACAGTGTATGCCAAGAATCCACACCCAGTGCTGAACAGGAAGATGACAAAAATCTGTAACACGATGTTCACTTTCTAAAGAATATAGCAAGCTGGAAACAGCAGCTATGCATGTAAAACGTATTTAGGGAGATTTGTTTCATCTCTGGGTATCATCTGAGGTTGTTAACTTCACTGGGTATATGTGAGGGTTTACATCCACTTTAACAATTACATGTGAAAACCAGTGTGAATGATTACATTATAGTTACCAGTCCAATCAGTACTTTTCCCTCAGTTTCCCTTGGGGCCCTGCCTTCTCCTGGTGTCTAGTGGTTTAGTCAGTATCCACGCTTTTTACTAACCACTGCACTAGCAGAAGTGTTCCTCATCAGCATCCAGCAGAGAGACCTCAGATGTCTCCAACAGTTCTTCACCCCCACAGGGAACTGTGAGATTACTTGCCATATTGTTAAAAGAGAAGTATGGCTTTTAAAAAAAAAAAAAAAAATGCTTTTTACTCACCTAGGTGGATGCAACATTGATCCAATGCTGCATCTGTCCCCTGACGGTTCTGCGCTGAGAACTGAGATCAAACACTGCTGATCGCTCACTTCTCCACTATGCTCTGCCCCTCCAGCGCTCACAGGAGCACTGGGCTGTGAAGGGGTTCGGAGCAGCTGATTCAGGCTCTCACCGGCTCGCTTAGAATCTTCACTTGAGTGTGCTGTCTATTATTATCTGTGGCATCTTCAGAGGCTAATTCCCCCATGTTGCCACAGGGCAACACTGCAATCCTCCAGCACCCCTTGAAAGGAAAATGGGTTCCCAGTTGCTAGGGGTATCTACAGATCTGTACTCCTTAGGAACATGCTGGCTTTTACCCGCTACCACGGGATACTGCTCTCTCTCTCAAATGGTACTTGCTGGCTTCTCTGGTCTACTTGATCCCTCTCGCTGGGACCCTGCTGGTCATATCCTTTGGCAGGCGAGCTTCAGGATGCACCAACCTCTCGACTAGCTTGGTTATGCTGCATAACGTCCTGTGACAAGGGGCACTTTTTGCTAGGGATGACGACCCGCACCTCCGTTTCAGCCAAGGTTAATGCTGCCAGATTGTAAATGCACCAATCCATGTCAACTTCAAACTCTAGCACATCCTCTTTAGGTTTTTGTATGCTGGTCCCCTTCCCATGCTGGACCACTCTTGAACTCTTGTTGCCGGGGACAACAGCTGTCACTTCCTTTTCAGGTCTGGCTACTGCTGCCAGGCACTACCTGTACCAGTTTCAAACAGAGATCTCCTCTGGACTGACCATCTCCCACAGAGGCATCCTCTCAGCCATGCACACCCACTGGTTACACAGGTACACCACCTGCAATGCCGTTCGCCTGGCTGCTCTTCCACATACAGCCAATAGTCCTTGACATCAACTTACAGTGGAGCAGAAACCCACAGTAAGTTCCACCATCTGTTTGCCCGCATCTGAACACCACTTGTGGGGTATGGGGGATGTTTAGCTCTTGTGGTAGATGTGTTTGTAAAGTGAGTCCACGTCAGATGGGAACTAAAGTTAAGGGCTCAGCAGTCCATTTTTTTTTTATTAAAGTAAAGTTCACAAACATGGTTTTTCCATGCAGAGGTCTTCTCCAACAAACACAGAAAAATGCTAGCCCACCTGACTAAATCTCAGCAGCTCTCCCTCTGTTGTATTCCTGACCTTAGGCTCCCTTACCCTTGATTGCAGCACCTTACTACATGGGCTCACTCCTGGTCTTCCTGACAGGAGTTTCCAACCCCTCGAGCTTGCTCCATCTAGAGACTTCCAAATCCCCTCCAGACCCTAGACCCACTAGCCGCTCCAGCTTTTTCAGCCTTCCAGACCCACATAGCGGTCTCAACTCGCCCAGTCTTTGGACAGGGTATTCCCCTCACAAGGGATGGACGCTCTAACAGGAACCCCTAGCTCTCCTGGCAGGGCTCCATATGGTAACAATTGCAATTCCCACTGCTCTGTGCTACTCTCAAACCTGGTTTATAACACTGCACGTCTGTGTACTCACCAAGGCTGTAGGTATCTAGCAAAGCCCAGACACAGTATTAAAGGTTCCTTCCCACACAAGGTACTTTGGTACCTCATCAAACTCGAAGCCCCGATCCGAGATTACAAAACCCAGAGAAAACAATTTTTTTCTGCTTACAATAAAAACTACAGAGCCTCTCAAATCGTAACTTTGAGAATCCTCTGTCTTTCTACCTAAATTCCCATTATGGCAGGGCCTCACACTATCAAAAAAAAAAGAGATATATAACAGTCAGGAAAGATGAGTAGGGGGGGGGGGGGGGACAGTGGCATCCACCTGTAAACTCATTCCTGTTTTGGAGGTCATCTCATTGTTGCCCATCTAGTGCACCTGTTAATCAGTTTTTAGATGCTTTGGTGTAAATTAACAACCCCCTCTGCTACTTAACTCACCAAATCAATATACCAGGCATTTAATTGACTTGATGGTATACTTTGATTAAAAAGTGTTTCTTACATTTGTTTTGAGGAGCGTATATACACTATTACCAAAGGTATTGCCTTTACACGCACATGAACTTTAATGGTATCCCAGTCTTGGTCAATAGGGTTCAATATTGACTTGGCCCACCCTTTGCAGCTATAACTGCAGTCCTGACCTCAACCCAATAGAACACCATTGGGATGAATTAGAGTGGAGGCTGCGAGTCAGGCCTTCTCGTCCACATCAATACCTGAGCGCACAAATGCTCTTCTGGAAGAATGGTCAAACATTCCCATAGACACACTCCTAAACCTTGTGGAGAGCCTTCCCAGGAGAGTTAAAGCTGTAATAGCTGCAAAGGGTGGGCCAACTCAATATTAAACCTTACGAACTAAGACTGGGATGCCATTAAAGTTCATGTGCCTGTAAAGGCAGGTGTCCCAATACTTTTGGTAATATAGTGTGTTATGTGTGTGTACACACACACACACATCAAATCAAGAGAACAATTTATGAACACTTCATTGCAGAACATTTGATGGAATATTTGTTGTGGCTACACCATGCTAATAGAACAGTGTGTTTCAAAATAACCAAGGTACTTCAACAAAAAAAAAAAACTTGGAGATTTTGCATTTGTCTTACATCAACGACCAGCCTTTTTGTGGGACCTTAATAAGTTTGTGATGTTGTAAACATGCAATATTCTAGTAATCACAGATTTGGAACCACAAACTTCTCTTGTTACGGCTGAAAAGGTCATCCCTCTGGCCTTCATCTGGACAACCTGCTGTCGGAGTGTTTCAGTCACTTTAGACTGGCTCACCATCTTGCAAAGTCAGTAAAAACTGGAAATATAGGCTGCTAGTTAACCACTTAAGACCCGGACCATTATGCAGGTAAAGGACCTTGCCCCTTTTTGCGATTCGGCACTGCGTCACTTTAACCGACAATTGCGCGGTCGACGTGGCTCACAAACAAAATTGGCGTCCTTTTTTCACCACAAATAGAGCTTTCTTTTTGTGTGATTTGATCACCTCCCTGGTTTTTATTTTTTGCGCTATAAACAAAAATAGAGAAACAATTTTGAAAAAAATCAATATTTTTTACTTTTTGCTATAATAAATATCCGCCAAAAATGTATTTAAAAAAAAACGTTTTTTTCCCTCAGTTTAGGCCGATACGTATTCTTCTACTTCTACTCTTCTACAAAAATCGCTATAAGCGTTTGGTTTGTACAAAAGTTAAAAGCATTTACAAAATAGGGGATAGTTTTATGGTATTTTTATTAATATATATATATTTTTTTTTTTTACTAGTAATGGCGGTGATCAGCGATTTTTTTTTTGGTGACTGCAACATTATGGCGGACACTTTTGACACATTTTTGGGACCATTGTCATTTTCACAGTGAAAAGTGCTATAAAAATGCACTGATTACTGTGAAAATGACAATGGCAGTGAAGGGGTTAACCACTAGGGGGCGCTAAGGGGTTAAGTGTGCCCTAAGGGAGCAATTCTTACTGTAGGGGGGGTGGCTGTAGGTGTGACATCACTGATCGTCGTTCCCTATAACAGGGAACAGACGATCAGTGACACTGCCACAGAGAAGAACGGGGAAGGTGTGTTTACACACACCTCTCCCCGTTCTTCAGCTCCTGTGACCCGATTGCGGGACACCGGTGGCGATCGGGTCCCCGTGGTCATGGATGGCGTGAGGGTAGATGGACCTTCAGCTGAAATTTCACTGCTATCCAGGGCTCCATTAGGAGGAATTACACTTCCTGTCTTGCTTAAAAAATGCAAAGCAAACTTACTGCCAAATGGACTTTCAAAGCCAACATGTTTCCACTATTTTGAGAGTTTTGAACTAGAGAAGGCTGCTGTTTGTGGTGCTGGATAAATACTCCATGGATACTTTGCGTATCGGAACCTCAGCAAAAATATTAGGCATATACAGACCTAATACACTTGTCAATCAAGCATAATTCATTGGAAATAATTAGGGTAATTTTTTACAGGCTTCTTTTTGCTGTAGCAAATATGAATTGTCACAAGAAAGCATCAAATCTAACCCTGAATAATGAAAAAGAAAGAGTTTTGATGCATCCTCACATGTAGTGAGCATGTGGATGCATATTAATATTGCGTGTGCCACGTCCTGAATATATTCGAAAAAGAGAAATGACCTATGGGCGAGTCATGGACTTTGCGGGCACTGTAGGCTAGTAAGGATAATAGTCACCACCAACGGGGGGATTTGGGTAAAAAAGTATTTATTACAAAATATATATCAAACAATTTAAATAATTGAAAAAATCTCCAAATAGTTACATTCACACAGGGACAAATTTACACAGCGTTGCAGTGATATAGAGGGCTTCCAGGAAGTAATGGTTAAAAATGATCACATAAAAGAGAAAAAAGATTATGAGATACAGTAAAATAAGTTACTGAAAATATATTGTTTAGAGGCAACCACCAGCCTTCAACCATAAATAAATGATGTAACTCCTGGGAGGGGCCCGCAGACTGCATAGACTGAAGGTCTAGATGACACAAAGATCGCTGTGGCCTGACATGTTTCGCGCTGAGATATGGCGCTTCTTCAAAGGACCTTTATTTTGTAACAGTGTGCTATAGTGATGGAGAAAAGACATAAATACATAAATAAATTAACATACATATATATAAATATATATACACATATATATATATATATATATATATATATATATATATATATATATAAACCCAAATAGGGTAAACTGTGAGTGCCGGCAATCACACTACGTGCATATAGGAGAAAGACCAGAGAAGGGAAGCCCCAAAGGCACCATACCAGGAGGAATTGGGAGAGAGAAAGTATCTCCAAGACCAAGAACCACAGAAAGGTGACCGCAGAATGCCCCAAATTCAGTATAATGGGGACATGGTGGCATAGTAAAAGAATAGTATTTAAAATGTAAAATGTACAGTTTGTAGCAAAGCTGGCTTACCTAGGGGAGCAAAGAATTGAAACTAGGGGAGGATAACCCAGAGTCTGGACTAGTAGAACGTTTAGATTATTTGGGAATCAAGAAAAACTTTATAATAGCATCCAGCAAAAGGAGTCCATATGCGGAGTATTAGTATCAATGGGATAAGGTACATATTATAGCTGAAAATAATAAATAGACAAATGATGGTAAGATACCATGATGAGCCTAATATAAATAAATACTAATATAAAGGGACTGGTGCTTACCCAGCAGTTAGTTAAAGCTGATATGGCTGGGGTAGTGTTTGGAGTGATTGAAATATACACCAAAACAAAAGCTGGTTAGATATCCTATAAGAGAACTTAGAATTTTTTTCAAATATTAAAAACCTTCAAACTTTAGTTATTTTAATGGCACATGGTTTATTAATTCAAAAGAATCCCCAGATAGGTCTTAAATGTCACCTCTAGAAACACCTTTTATAAACTACTGCAATAATTTTCAGATTGAAAGCTCTTAACACTTGTGCAATTTTTCCAGTATAAATCATTTTGCAATATTCATAAGGTGTTGAATTTAAAGCAAATGTAATGATGTGAATGAAGAACATTTAACGGACACAGACCTCGTCCCATCTATTCAGCCTTGCCAACTTTTTCATATCCTTCAATTGCTCACTGAGTTTAAGATGAAATCTTCCATCATTTTACCTTTTTAGAATGATGAGTCATTTTATGACCATGTCTGTTTATAGTAATTGATGTCTAGTAGATTGCCTCACCACAGAATGTCCTTCCATAGAAACGTAGAAGGGGCAGCTATACCAGCTCTGCATCAAGCATAGAACAGCACTTGACATAAATATGTCAACAACAGTTAATGCTTGGCTATTAGAAATGTGTAGGGATATCTATCTATCACACAGGTACTCTGTGATTTTCTTTTTAGTATGGAGCCTAAATGACATTAACTATTTGCATCAAAGGACAACTAGATTAATTGGTGAGATTTAAAACCAGTATGCTCAGCTTATGTAAAACTGTAACTGCTTTATGTTTAGGTTATAATAAAATTCGTTATACCTGCATATTTTATTCCCACAAGTTGCTAGCAGTGCCTGCATGGCTTGTCATTATTTTTAACAGTAGAGTACACACATCATGATGCATCACATATTCAGACATCATAAAATTATGTATTTTTCAAGAGCATACAAAGGCGTGTAATCTGGTAGTTTGATGATCAAGTTATCACTAAAGCCCTGGTGTCCTCAAAAATATAAAAACATCAAATACCACATGGACTTCAGCATATGCTTCCTGTCAATGAACAACACATTCATATGCCTAAATCCGCACTCTGATGAACAGGTGGTTGGTTAGTTTTGTCTATAAGCAATTGCTTTTCTAAGTTCTTGCAGGTTTCTGTTTATTTCTTCAGTAGAACAGTCTATCCATTCATGATGTTGAGTTAACAAGTTGCCTTGCACTGCTCAGATGACACAATAGACTATAATGTCTGTCTATTTTAGGCAATTGATGTGGTTGCTGATATTACAATCTCTGTGAAAAAATGTCAACATCAGAACCTTCTACCCCAGAATCAGGGTTGGAATTACAATTGGGCATGGTTGGCCATCAGTTGTGAGAAGGCCTGATATGACACACTTTAATATATGTATTATAGCCCATTGAGGGATCAGGGCAGGATATTATCATGTGTGGTAGGGAGTTCTGTAAAACCACTTTTTTTTTAATTGCATGGGACAGAGGAAATTCTAAAGCATAAGGGAAATTCTAAGCGTTTAAGGGTCTGTTTAAAAACCATGCAGCTAACTTGGAAACATTTGGGTGAGATACTAGCAAGTTTAAGGCAAGTCATGGAGTGGTAAGGATAAATAGGGGTTAGGGGAGGGAGAGGAAACAGGGTAGGAGAAGGTGGGGTCACCCTCCCTGGCTTCTCAAAGCGGTACATTGTTTTTCATGGAAATTTGGCATTATATATTGTAGGCCTGTAATTCTTAGGAATAACTCACTTGAATCTGTCCAAACAAGAGTCTTAGTAGACATCCCGGATATAATAAAGTTTGAAACATGAAATTATAAATAATATAATAATTAAAAAAAAGATACATTTTATTCAATAATGTAATCAAAGCAAAAACACAGACATTTGCTCAGCTGCAGAATTGTTGCTGTCATCACTTTTAATGTCTGATGACAAATTTCCCCACTAATCCCTATTGCTCAATTCTGCAAGTGATTCTTATTTACTCTCACTGTTTTCTAGCTGGTCTAAAACCACTTTTGACGTAAAGGGACGTTTTTTGGTTGCCATGGACATTCTAAAGTTTCCAGGCAGAAAGAACACTATATATAATATAAAACTGCATGCAGGGCACTGGACAAAAGGGAGGTGAAATTATTTGATACAGTGTACTGTATGTGTTATGTTTTTTTCACTTTTTGAAATTCCCGCCGCCTCCGTCCCCATGCGTCGCAACACTCGCAGGGAACGGAGCCCCGGAACACAGTATGTCCATACTTTTGGGTTCCAGTTCCAGAATTATTTTGCTAGTCCCTGGGAAGCAGAAGAGTACTTGGCCTCTGTATATTTAACATTTTATGTATGGAATAAATTTCTGCTTTCATTGACAGCTCCATGCCCGGTAAGTGGTTTCCAATCATGTGATCACTGTGTCAGACATGCAGGCTGGATACCTCATAAATAAGCCTTCAGCCTGTAGATGACCACTACCACCTTTGTTCTGCAGTGGATATTACAGTGCATTGTCATGAATGATTACCAAAAAAAAAGTACAATAAATAGAAAAACAAAGCATTTTTAGTATTTAAACCATAAATATTTAGGCATATAATCTAAAGTTATCATCAAGGTAAAGTGTATGTAAATTCAGTAGAGTGGGAAAGGGATACCCCCCCCCCCTTACTTTGAGACTCTTTGGCAGTATTCACCAGGATAAATACAAGAGTGAATCTCCCCAGCGGTGACACAGATCACAATAAAAACTTGGCAGAGGGTCTAGCGCTTCCCTACTATCCAAATGAGAAAGAGGATCTTTAATGTTCTTGGACTGCAGTACAATAACAGGACACAGGAGTTGATTCTTAGACTAAGGTTAATAGGCCGATACCTTCAGGTGAATGAATATTAAACCAAAATAATAAATAATAATTTTGCTCCATAGTGTCCTCATATAACCCTGCCTACTATGAGAGGTTCCAGTTTTGTTAGAAACCAATAAAGAGATCACAGTGAAGAGATTGTCCTGTACTCCTAGATCTCGATGTTATAGCTCCTCTTATCTTTATTGTACAGTACAGGACACAGGGGTGGGTTCTTAGACCATGGGCTGTCCCCAAGCAATAACTGAGGGGTGTGCAACAACTAAATATCAGCAACAGGCTTACAGGAAAAAACAAGGAGTCAACTGAACCAACCAAGTTTTACGCATTTTGTGGGCATATGCATAGAAAGTAAAGACATTCTGAAAATCGGACAGATTACATTCTCTATGGCATCGTCAAAGAAAAGTAGAGCAGAGGGCAAGAGCTGTAGTTTGAAGAAATTCACTATAAAAATCCCCCAGTCCAGTTAGCTACGGGGCAACCACTAAGGTGGTAATGGCAGGGGGGGGACTACTCTCAATTGTAATAGATTAAAAGAGAAGTAAGTTTTACAGATTCATACTGTAACGGGAGGGCCCGTGGGACCCAGTAGCTCTTACAAGTAATGGACATATCTTGGATTGCTTGCTATTCAAGGATGTCTGTAAGAACTGTGATACATTTGCCTATATGTCTCAGTGTACTGCTCCCTGCTAGCCATGGGTAGATGTAGAAAGGAATTTCATGTGTGATTCATTCCTCTGACAGGTTATTGACGTGCTAATGTCCCCTCACTATTCTAAAGGTTAATTGATCTATTGTGTTGTGTAAAGAAGATCTGTGTTTACCCTTAAAAGATGTGTATTGTATCATCAGGCTAAATGATTAGAGAAGTAGTATGTTAATTATTCTGATTGCTTCAGCGTAGTAATTAACTCCAGTGATGTCTTTATCTAAAGAAATGTGTCTGCATGGTCGGCTCCGACTTGTCTCCTATAATCTGTATGGGAAACCCCACTGTGTGAGGGGGGCGTTCCTAACAGGCTGTAACCACATATAAGCTGAGTTTTTGTGTCAATAAAGTGTCTTGGTTCCAGCATCCAGTCTTGACTCATGTGTGGGGGATCCTGTGATGTTCTTGTATGGAGAGGAGGGAATGCTTGACGGGGATATCATACCGATACCGTCACAAATTGGTTGGCAGCAGCGGGATCTTCCCTTCTACTCTCCTTCACACCCAGATTCCAAGCAGACACTGGAAGAACTACTGGAAGGATTTCTAGCAACAAAACCAAGCGGGTCATCATAGCGGAATCAATGGAGATAGACCAGGAGGACGGGATTGCAGCAACGCCAGCAGTACAAGAGATGGATACACCAGTGATTCAGGAGGAGGAATCGCCAGCCAACAAGCTAATGAGAGAGAATCTAGCGTGGTTCGGCCCGAACCCAACGCCGGATGTGGTGCTGAAAGTGATGGACCTGTTAGTAAACGCAGAACTACAGAAGGATAAACAAATAAGAGACGCAGAACTACAGAAGGATAAACAAATAAGGGACGCAGAACTACAGTTAAAACTGGCAGCAGTCCAACAAGCAGCCGCACCTTCTCCGAACAGTGAGTACAGCACAGCAGACGCAAGGAAGATTCCGTTTAGCGCTTTTAAAGCTTTTGATGAAAAGGACTGTGAAATTGATAACTACCTGGCGGATTTTGAGCGACAATGTAACCTGCACCGAATAGCTAGAAGAGAGTGGGTTGCAATATTGTCAGGCAAACTGTCAGGCAAAGCTTCTGATGCTTTCCGGACCGTGCCAGATCAGGATATCCATAGCTACGCCAGGGTTAAAGAAGTGCTCCTGGCTCGTTATGCGGTAACTCCAGAGTCCCACCGACAGAAGTTCAGGGACTCACGCAAAACCACGAAAGACTCTTACGCAGAATGGGCATGCCAGTTGTCCCTGTCGGCCTCTAACTGGGTTAACAGCAGCCAGGCCACCACCGCAGAGGACATTTTGCAACTAATGCTCCTGGAGCAATTTTACAATCACATCCAGACGGACGTCAAGGATTGGGTGAGAGATCGCAGGCCCATGACTCTACCAGAGGCCGCAAAGTTGGCGGATGAATATGCGGATACTCGCAAGACAAACCAGGTCACACCACGGGTACAACCCCCACAACCAACAGCGCCCTCACACCCACCAGCCGCTAGATACCAACCGCCTAACAGACCGATGACATATAGCCCTCGCTACCCACGCCAGGAGGACAACGAACAACGCTGCTTCCGGTGCAAACAGTTGGGTCACTTCAAGCAGAATTGCCCCATGAATGACAACACCAGGTCAAATTGGTCTCAACCTGGGTACCGCTCACCAGCAGCAGCCCATTGTGTAGACTCGGCTTGGGATCCCCAGGAGCTGGGTCAGGAAGAACCATTGGGCACCCCTTACGAAGCCCTCATGGTACAATCTGTTATTACGGACAACAGGGAACACCATTGTCAGCTGGTCATGGGCGACAGCCATGAGCCGGAGGGGCCTTGGAGGGAGCTGGGCAGAAAGAGGCACCGCCAGCTACCCTCCAAGAAGAAGAGGTCCTGGAAGTCATATAACCAGCGGACCTGGGAGGAGAAGAAGTGACTGGAGGAGATGGAATCGCAGCGGGCGCCCCAGATGCGGGCCGAGATGTTCGCCAAGGGCCCACCGGTGGCCCCTTACACCACCACCCAGTTCCTGATGATGAAGGACCACGTGGAAAGCCTGCAGGACATGAGCAAGCAGGATCTGATCCGTGAGTACATAGAGCTGGAGGAGTGGATAAGCCGCATGGAGGAGGAGAACAACCACCTGAGGTCACAGCGGGCTGACCCCCCCAGGCTCCATGAACTGGAGATGGAGCTGGAGAAGCTCAAAGAGGAGAACCGGCGGCTGCGGAGGGAGCAGGGGGTGGCTGACCTTATGGGGCTCTGAGTCCCCTCTTCCCCCCCCCGGACTCTGAGCACCAGTGCTACAGCATTTCAACAAATATAACTTTTTCTTTTTATGAATCTCCTGTGATTGTCACTTCAGAGCCATAACCTGCCCCTCCCATAGCGGGACACCTAGACGGCGGCGCACAGACCCATTCGCTGTCTTCACACTGACTTCTGGTGACTTTGCAGATCGCACAAAGACTTGGGGACTGACCGGCGTGTGATCTGACGACCCGGTGACATACCTGAGTCTGAAGCAGTTGCCAAGGGAGGTCAGTCATGCCAAACGGAGTTAACCTCGGACTAAAAGCTCTAAACCCGTCAACCCTACTGGACCAGGAAAGGTCCAACCGGATTTGCCGGAGCAGGGAGCAAAAGGGGGGCCATTGTGATACATTTGCCTATATGTCTCAGTGTACTGCTCCCTGCTAGCCATGGGTAGATGTAGAAAGGAATTTCATGTGTGATTCATTCCTCTGACAGGTTATTGACGTGCTAATGTCCCCTCACTATTCTAAAGGTTAATTGATCTATTGTGTTGTGTAAAGAAGATCTGTGTTTACCCTTAAAAGATGTGTATTGTATCATCAGGCTAAATGATTAGAGAAGTAGTATGTTAATTATTCTGATTGCTTCAGCGTAGTAATTAACTCCAGTGATGTCTTTATCTAAAGAAATGTGTCTGCATGGTCGGCTCCGACTTGTCTCCTATAATCTGTATGGGAAACCCCACTGTGTGAGGGGGGCGTTCCTAACAGGCTGTAACCACATATAAGCTGAGTTTTTGTGTCAATAAAGTGTCTTGGTTCCAGCATCCAGTCTTGACTCATGTGTGGGGGATCCTGTGATGTTCTTGTATGGAGAGGAGGGAATGCTTGACGGGGATATCATACCGATACCGTCACAAGAACTATTTACAGGTTGTTGATTCTGAACTCAACAGGTTAATTGAAAGAGTGACTCATTCACTGTGGGAACACAGACTGTTAGGTGTTAATGTCGTCTGTTGTGATGTAAATGAATTTAGTATGGCTTCTGAAGTATCTTCCCCTGTGTGGTGCTAATTGACCCTGTATTGTGTGATGTGCTATTGATGATAAATGTGTATTGCAAGTTAATAGACAGTCTAAAGGTCAGATGTCTGACTTATCAGCTGTAGTTAATTAGCTCATGTAAATTATGTCTACTAAAGGAATGTATATTGTATAGCAGGTGTCTATCTTGAAAGGTCATATTTAGGAGTCACCTTGTCTGGGTAAATGGTTAATTAGCTCATGTAAATTATATCAAGAGCTGGTGCCAGAAAGTCTACCCAAAAGATGTGTATTGGGTTCCTTGTGTCATGTTGTGGGTGGAGTTGAGTCATTGTTCATTTTTGGGTACTGACTGTATATTAGAGCCTGTTTTTCTCATTAAAGATTCTATTCGTTTGAACCTCAAACAGAGCGGTGTCTCGTTATTGGGGTTCGGTTGCCTGACTGTGGAGTGTCGATAGATGTCTTGGGTTCGGAATGGAATATCTTAAACGGCTGTCCCATTTAGGGTTCCGTTACACATACTTACCTAGGTGGATGCAGCATCGGTCCCCCAACGCCTCTGACTGGTAACTGAACGATCGAACACTGCCGATCACTCTGTTTTCAAAGCTCCGTGAGCAGAGAGCTGTAGACTGTCATTCACAGCTTTCGGCTCTTCTCCCTCTTCGCTTATTTGAGCGGTGGAGGGAGCAGAGCGGCCGTCTCAGGCTTTCAGCGGCTGAGCCGGATGTCAGTCCAGGCACCTGGCGGATCCAGACTCCATGGTCGGGATGACACGGTGCCTGGACTGACATTGATGATGTCAGCAGAGAGCGAACTTCAGTTTGCTTTCTGCTAAAAACGGGTCACAGGAGTGCAAAAGAAATTACGCTCCTGTGATCCATAGAAGTACAGCCAAAACGAGCTAAGAATTACCAGGTCCACAGTGTCTATAGACCATTTTTGTTAAATTCTGCATTCATAGGATACAAGATTTCACAGATGTCAGGAGGGGGAAATGAACTCGAGTTTGAACAATCGTAAAAAGTCCAATTTGCCTGATACAAATTATCAAAGGACTTGCTACAAAACGTCTTTTTTTTTTTTTGCTTTTACATAGAGTTTAATGAACACATGCTGATGTTGTTGAAATTGGCATGGGTATCTCATATCTATGACTTTAAAGGGGTTGTAAACCCTCATGGTTTTTCACCTTAATGCATTCTAAGCATTAAAGTGAAAAACCTTCTGTAGTGCTGCAGCCCCTCAGTTTTACTTACCTGAACGCTGTCATCCTCTGGCCAGGAACGAGCACACCAGCTCTAGCTGGTGTCTTATGTCCTGATTGGATAGATTTATAGCAGTGCAGCCATTGGCTCCCATTGCTGTTAATCAAATCCAGTGACGTGGCACCAGGGGGCAGGGCTGAGTCCTGCATTCTGTGTGAGTTGACACAGATGCAGGACTCGAGTTTGCGCCAGCACGGGTATCCATCTTAGAAGAGCCTTCTCCAACATGGACACTCAATGCAGGGAGGAGCCACCAGTGCCACTGAGGGACCTCAGAAGAGGAGGACTGGGACCACTGTGCTAAACGAACTGCACAGTGGAGGTAAGGGCCCTTTCACGCGGGGCGGATCAATAATGATCCGTCTCCGTGTGTCCGTAAGCTCAGCGGGGATCGCTCCGTATATTCCCGCTAAGCCGGCGGATGACAGGGCGGCCTCAGCACACTGTGCAGGGACCACCCTGTCTTTTTTCCGCTCTCCCCTTTGGGGGGATCGAATGAACACGGACCGTGTGTCCGTGTTCATCCGATCCGATGATGGAAGAAAAAATAGGACATTCTTCCGTCTGCAAAATCTTTTGCGGAGGTGGGTGATTATGGGTGTCAGCGGATGTTTATGCGCTGACACCCGCAATCACATAGGGACCATTGTATGTCGCTTTTTCATCCGCAAACGTACGCACGTCTGAAAGGGCCCTTAGTATGACAATTTTGTTATTTAAAAAAATAAATAAAAAATTACAACCCCTTTAAGTCACAAAAGGGTTACTAGAAAACGGTCCTTGGAAGTCATTTTAACAACTATGATCTTGTTGTACAGCATAAGACTGCCCTTGTGTTTTAAGTTAATTTTTCCTAATAAAAATAAATAAAATACCTTGAATAGTTTGCATGTTTTTTATGGCAAGGGATTTTTATTTTATCATCTCGGTTTAAAAATAAGATTACACTTTGTGTTGGCCTTACAGGGATTTGAGAGAAGCACATGTTCTAAATTTTCTGGTGATGGATGAATACCTGGCTGATATCTGCACTGGGGAAGCAATTGGGTGTCTTCGTCTTCTTGCTAAAATGTTACAGTATATGTGAGAGAACAGCATAAAATGTGATCCCAATAATAGGTATACTAGATTTGTATTTTAGACATGCCACAATTTATTTGTAATAATGTAATACATTGCACACCACCCCCCCCCCAAAAAAAAAACACGACATTTTGTGGTCTCTCATCTTAGACTTGGAATTGTAACTATGGTTGGCTAGAACTTGCCCTGTACTTAGATTGTCATTTAAAAAAAAAAAAGAATCAAGGGTTTGCAGACAGGTTATACTTACCTGTTCTGTGCAATGTTTCTGCACAGAGCAGCCCCAATCCTCCTCTTTTTGGGTCCCCCGCTGGCACACTACCCCACCCATGTTCCCTCTCCACTGGTTGTGATTGAGAGCCAAGAGAGATGCTGCTCTCATGCACATCGCTGGATCAAGATCATGCTCAGGTAAGTACTGGGGGGGAGGGGGGGTGTAGCTGTACTCAGGTTTTTTACCTTCATGTAGGAAGCCTTTAGAACTTTAACCCCCCCTCACCCCAGCTTACCATGTTAAATACTTACATTTCTACCTGTTCTAGTGATCTTCATGGTCTAGCCCCGCCTTTCCGCCTTTTGTCACCAACAAGCAGTATTTCAGACAGTTAATTTGCTATAAATGTTGTCAGATTACATTTTAGAATTTATTCGCAATAATTAGTTATGTATCTTATAATTTTCTATGTTGGAATCATTGTTTGTTATTGCATGGTAAACACTGCATGTAAAAACAAAATTTTATGTGTTGGACAACAAAAAATAAATGATTTTGCATTGTTGGTTAGGTTCATACTAATGCGATGAGCAAGTGTTAGTGCAATCTTAAAATAGGACTATAAGCAACACTTCAACCCCCCCATTTTGGATAACGGGGGGGGGGGGGGTTTATAACACCTATCGGATTTTGTTTTTTCCACCATCTGTGTGCCATTTCCCTTCACTTCCTGTCCCATAGTCAAACAGGAAATCTCTGTAAATCTAGGGAATTCATTGGGGACCCCCAGGCCACCAAAACTGTTGTACCCAATGTGAGATTTCCCCTCTATAACTGTTCTGGGGACAACCCAAAATTTGGGTAATTTTTTACTTTCAATAAAAAACAGAGGTAAACAGAGCAATAAAAAACAGGTAAACAGAGCAAAACTGACAAGCGTTCTAATCCATCTCTACTCTATCCAAAAGAAAACGTTTTGCCTTTAGTTAAACTTTGACACCACAAATGCAGGTTGCAAATGCAGTGCCTTTGCTGGGACCGAATGTCCGTGTCAATCCGATCCGCAGACGGAAGAAAAAATAGGATTTTCTTCCGTCTGCAAAATCGGATCTTTGCGGAGGCGGGCGATTACGGGTGTCAGCGGATATTCATCCGCTGACACCCGCAATCAAATATAGACCAATGTATGTCCCGTTTTCATCCGCAAACGGATGGATGAAAATGCGGACATACGGTCCGCACACGTGAAAGGGGCCTTAGTCTTGAACTTCATAGACAGGTGTATCCAATCATGAGAAAGGGGTATTTAAGGTGACCAATTTACAAGTTGTTCTCGTTGACTCTCCTCTTAAGAGTGGTAACATGGGGGCCTCAAATGACCTGAAAACAAAGATTGTTCTACATTATGCTATAGGGGGAAGGCTAGAAAAAGTTATCGCAGAGATATAAGGGGGTCAGTATCCACTGTGAGGAACATATTGAGGAAATAGAAGACCACAGGCACAGTTCTTGTTAAGGCCAGAAGTGGCAGGCCACATAAAATATTGGAGAGGTGAAGGATGGTGAGAACGGCAAAAAAAAAAAAAACAGCCCACGGACCACCTCCAAAGACCTACAACAACAACTTGCTGCAGATGGTGCCACTGTGCATCCTTCAACAATTCAGCACACTTTGCACAGGGAGAAGCTGTATGGGAGAGATGCGAAAGAAGCCTTTTCTGCACACATGCCACAAACTGAGTCACTTGAGGTATGCAAATGCACATTTGACAAGCCAGCCTCATTTTGGAATAAGGTGCTGTGGACTGATGAAACAAAGATTGAGTTATTTGGTCATAAAAAGGGGCGTTATGCATGGTGGCAAAAGAACACAGCATTCCAAGAAAAACACTTGATACCCACAGAGAAATTTGGTGGAGGTTCCATCATGCTGTGGGGCTGTGTGGCCAGTGCCGGTACTGGGAATCTGAGTAAAGTTGAGGGTCGCATGGATTTCACTCAATATCAGTAGATTCTTGAGAATAATGTGGAGGAATCGGTCACAAAGCTGAAGTTACGCCGGGGCTGGATATTTCAACAAGACAACGACCCAAAACACTGCTCAAAATCTACTCACCATTTATGCAGAGGAACAAGTACAATGTTCTGGAATGGCCATCCCAGCCACCAGACCTGAATTTTATTGAACATCTGTGGGGGGATTTGAAGCGGGCTGTCCATGCTCGGCAACCATAAAACCTAACTGAACTGGAGATGTTTGTAAGGAGGAATAGTCCAAAAGGCACTCATTACAGGCTATAGGAAGCGTTTAGAGCAGTGGTTCTCAACCTGGGGGTCAAATGACAATTTGCCAGGGATCCCCGAATCCTTGGCTGTTCCTGAAGCCCGCACAGCTCTCCCAGGCTTCCCGCGGCCTCCCAGCAGGGCCGTCCCTGGAGCCCGTGGCCACCCACTCAGCCTATTCGCAGCCGCCCATTCAGTTCATGGCATGGCTGGGGGGCAGAGACTAGAGATCAGCTGACTGGTGATGAATGTGAAGTGGGAGGGGCTGGAGGAGACTATCTCCTGATTTCGGCATAGGTGTCACTGCTGCAAGACACTGCAAAGTCAGAGAAACAGTGCATAACACTACCTGTGATTAGAGTTGCCATTAAAAGTCCCCACTACAGTTCTCAGATCAGCAGATAACCTTGATCAAGAGCACCTACGTTGGCTGATTAGAACTCCCCCCAGTGCTGCCACTGATCCCACCCCACCAGCCACTGCCACTGATCCCAACTCCACCAAAATAGAGAATACATGGAAGGGAGAGGAAGAAAGAAAAAGGAAGAGAAAGAATAAGAGAAAGAAAGGCAGCCAGAGAGGGATGGGGGGGGGACATGAAATTAGGATAGAGAGAGATAAAAGAGAAAGAAAGGAGAACAAAGAGAGAGTGGTACATCCTAAAATGTACCAAAAGGGGTTTTAATACTGTACAGGTGGAAGGGACTCGGGGAGCGCTAAATGTCCATGGGTTAGGGACGCAAACTACTTGTCTTACCTTGGTTGCTGACAAACCACACTACAATTTTTTTTTTATTGTTAGGGGTCCCCACAACTTGGGAAATTTTATTAAGGGGTGACGGCACTAGAAAGGTTGAGAACCACTGGTTTAGAGGCAGTTATTTCTGCTAAAGGAGGCTCTACTAAATATTGATATAATTTTTCTGTTGGGGTGCCCAAATTTATGCACCTGTCTAATTTAGTTTTGATGCATATTGCGCATTTTCAGTTAATCCAATAAACCTAATTTCACTACTGAAATATTACTTTGTTCTTCTGCTTATTTGATAGATCAAAATGAAATTGCTGATCCAAAACACCCAAATTTTTATAAATGACAATCATGGAAATTGTCAGGGGTTCCTAAACTTTTGCATACAACTGTACATGTGGTTCATTCATAGGTAAGATTTGTCATTGTAGAAAAAAATTCACAATAAAATTACATTTCTACTCCACACATTCATACATCACAATTATTAACCATGCATTTACCACATGTTTGAATAATGTGTAGAGTAGAAATGTAGATTTATTGTCATTGTAAAACAAATTATCTAAAGCATTCTATGAACCACATGTGAATTGCACAGGAACTGGTCGTTTTCTACTATGAGATCCAGTGAACCAAGCCTTACGGTTTTATTTTAGATTACCTTTTTTTTTAAGGATAAGCATGGTAGCTAGTTACATTCATTTTAGTATGCAAGGATGCGACCCCTAGTGGATTACCAACTGTGTGCCTTATATTTGGTAAACTTTGACATATGCTTAGTTGTATGCCAGTTTATCCTCCAGTTACACCTGCGAGTTGAGAAATATGGGGGATGCCATTGCTGGCCTCTTTCTGCTAATGATAGTTTCCTGGACATGTCCAGCTTTATTACATTTAAGGTACTGACCAGGAAAAGGTATGCATCAAATAAAAGAGAAACATCAGACTCTTATTTCTCGGTTTTAGGTCAGTGTTTTAGTGATTGAAAAATAATTTATGTTCTAGCACTATCCAGGCTGTTTTCAAACAACACATAGAAAGGAGTTTCCAGCAGGTGACAACACAAAGTCGTCATGCACACATGGACATTATATCTGCTGCTTCTAGGGGTGTCCGCTGGGCACCTGCAATTACCGGTATCAGAGCCAAGGACGTGGATCTGTGTGTAAAAACACAGATCCACATCCTGTTAGGTTAAAGGAAACCAATGGTGTATTCCCAGTACAGAGGAACACTGATCAGTCTCCTCCCCTTGTGAGTCCACAGGAGCAATACTGGAGGCAATTTACATCACACACTAATTTTGGTAGCATCAATTGTTAATGTTCCTTGCTGAAGAACATTTTTTTTTTTTTTATCAGAGCCTCTCCCATCCTCTGGAACGTGCTACCTCAACCTGTACAGCTATACCCAACACTAGCTAACTTCAGGCGATCCCTGAAAACTCATCTCTTCAGGAAAGCCCATCGCATCTCCAACTAATCTTTTACCACTACCATCCGCTCATTCCCCAGAGTTACAACCTTTGGTAGCACCTCATTAGATTGTAAGCTCTTCTGAGCAGGGCCCTCTTAATCCTCTTTTTTAACTGTATTGTCTCCCTTTTATATTGTAAAGCGATGCGTAAACTGTTGGCGCTATATAAATGTTGTATAAAAATCGAATTGTTATGGGTAAAGTTTCACTTTAAAAAGACTTCTTCAAAAATGTTTCAGAATGCCAGTAGAATAGTTGTAACATCACTTGCTCTTTTCATGACCTAGGCTCATTTGGAACAGCCGGCAGAGTTTGCAACCAGTCATCACGTGGCATGGATAGCTGTGAGGTCATGTGCTGTGGAAGAGGATACGATACCGCCCGCGTTACTAAAATGGTAAAGTGCGAATGTAAGTTTCACTGGTGCTGTGCTGTGCGCTGTAAAGACTGTCTGGAGACTGTGGACGTGTACACATGTAAAGCCACCAAAGATGCAGCCTGGAGGGAGAAGATGTAGGTGTCCAGGTCACGGTTCTACCTTCTCTGAAGACATATGTGCTGTAAATAACTGTGGATTGAAGAGTTGCTCTATTCCTTTATTATACCACTTTTAAATTATAATAACTTATATTGTAAATGGAGTCTATTTCAACAGTTACTAAAATATATGACCTGTCAGTAAAAAATGTGTAATTGTCAGTAATGTATACTCCAAACTATGTATCGTCTACTTGTGCGCACACAGAACATACTTGATGGTTGTTTTTTTTAACCTGCCATCAAACAAGATGATACATTTGTGCTTTCCCAGTACAGAATGTGGATGTTCATTTTATAATTCACCTAACACTGAACTTGTTTGTATCATCTGAAATGAAGACCTGATGCTGCAATCACTTCACATACCAGCAATTTAGTCTTCCTATCTCATCACTTTACATATGTGAAATAAAAAAGAAATTGGGCAAAGTGATCATGTCATTTTATATTACCTTGCACATTCTTCATAATTGCAAAATAGAACGTAAAGCAGATGCAATATGTAATTACCATGAGTGTAGCCTTTTAATGAAGGTTAGTGTATGGAAGTCTGGTATGTCCAATATCTGGTCTGTGTTGCACCCTGGTAGTCATTGCTCTTAAATCTATTTACACCTAACTGCAACAGTTACTTTGATGCCATTTTATTATTATAGCCCATGCCAATGTGCAGCACCAAAGTATTGTTATGCAAACCTTCTGCAATGAGAGATCACCAACAGACATAAATGAAGTCTCACGGCTGGTGACATTTCACACAACTGCCACAATTTAAAATCATGTCCTTTGTATGTAAATAGTGGTGAAACTTTACATAAAGTAATTTAATAGGCATATGCCTATTGATTTATTACCCACATGTGAAAGTCTGTAAAAAAGAGAAGTTTTAATGCTAGTACCATGAAAGAAATCCATACGATTACATTTTAACAAGCAGTGGGACCTACTTTAAGTTTTTTTGTTTTTAAACAGCTCATTAAAACTACTAGGGAGTGTCATGAAACCTTTAATACCTGGCTTTAGATATATTTACGAAGCGAACACGGAGCAGAGAATGCTGTGGAAGAGTTCCAAAGGTCTTCCTCCTCCTATTGCTCACGCATGGCACCGAGACCGCTTCTTTTTCTGTTTATCCACAATGAACTTCAGTCAGTAGTAATGTTAGCGGATATACAGCATTATCTTCTGTAGGAATTTGACTAAAATTAGAGTGGCCGGTCACCAAAAACATATTTGTATGGTGAAGTACCGCATTATAAATTCAATAAAACATGTTTCTGCCATACACAAAAGTTTTATTTTAAAGAATCGTTTTCTGCTCCTGAAGGCAAAATATAGCAGAACTGAACATCATGTTTTCCCATTAACAAAAAAAAACATTTGTTTCTGAGAACAGTCTATTCTTAGGTAACTGGTCTTCTGTTAGTCATGCAGCCAAGTTGTTGGGTTCATCTTGTAGTGCTGCAAAAGTGTCAGATTCGAGTAAGTTGGTGCCACAAACTGGAGGGGAGTATGCTTTCCACTTTCTCCATGACAAAGTTTAAAGGTGCAAACAGGGTGCTCAGGAACTGTTAAGAAAAATGACAAAAGATTAGAATGAGGCAGACAACAGTTTTCAAAAGTTTCTCATGTCTAGTAAAACTCATGTTTTAGTACTGTTCTCATGAACTATAGCTTCAATTTAAGGGATGGTTTTTACACACGCCCATAACTGCCCTCGGCATGCTAGTGTGTAGGGGCAGTGTACTATATGAATCACATGATTGCCGTGTTTTTACTTTATTGAAGTGTCACAAAATGATACACCACCTAACTCTTTCCACCACAGCATGCTGCATGAAAATGCATATGTCACTGCATTTTTACACAGAACACGTAGAAAAATCGTTGTTTTCTTTGTGCTCTTGCATTGATTTATGCAGATCAAAGCTCAATAGAGATATATAGTGTGAAAATTTTGGACAGGGTAGTGTTTTTCAACATTTTTCTGTCTCGAGGCACCCCAGTCTCAGACAAGTTCACATTACGGTGTGTCAGGAATATGTGTGAAAACACACATGATGCACACAACACATGCGGTTTCTTTAGCAGACGATATGATACCCCCACGCATTTGAAAATGCGGCACGTTTCAGTGTGTGCCAAATCGGCTGTTTTAATAGCAAGCCTCTGGACTTCTTTCCCTGTGTTTTTGTTGGTATGGTAGCCCATTGAAATGGATGGGCTGCCCTATATGCAGCTGCACAGATGGGCTCTTTCACATATTAGGGTTGGGGGGATGGTAAAACCTTGCTGTTTAGCCAAGTTTCAAATCCACACAAATATTCCCCCTTTAACTGCCAAAGCCAGAGTCGTACACATGGAGAATTGGGCCATCCTGCAACTGTGCCCATTGCACATGGTTGCGGTATGGTGGTGGTAGCAATAGGGGATTCACCGCCGCTTTAAAAGAGATTTGAACATCACTTTTCAGAAAAGCGGCAGTTTGGATTGTATGGGTTTAGGGCCCAAGATTAAAACTAACAGGTTTAAAAATTTGCAGTACTGGACATTTACCAGCAGGGGGAGGCACATAGCACAAGATGCCTCCCTCCTTCTCTACTATGCATTTCACTGTCTTTACCTAGGTCTTGCTGTACTGATTTACAGTTTGGCAGATCAGCAAGAGCTCAGTCTGAATGATCTTCTTATCCATGATGCCATTGGATCGGTTGTAAAAAGCCGGAGTAGGGCATAATTAGGAGTCGTTTGTGTTTACACACAATTTGCTCCCTTTTGATATGGTAAATACCTGTATACAACCTGAAAGTGTTTTGTTGTATCAGTTAGGTGAAAACCATATACCTGCGCAATAGATAGACAAAAGAAAGAGCACTCCACTGTAAACCTTTAGGTGTGTGTGTGTAATATATATATATTTTTTGCTGCACCTGGTACTGAACAGACCACCATGGCGCCTCCCGTTGGTCTCTCCAGCTAGGGTGCAGCAATAAAATATACAGCAACTAAAGATTTATAATGCAGCTTTGGATCCTGCCAGAAATCTGGTCATGTGATCATTTTCTTTATTATCTGGCTTTGCTGACGCTTACTAGTTACATTGTTCCCACTAAATAATACCTCCCCCTCAGAATGTTTTGGAGGTGTGTGTTCTGTGGTCCTGTCCTAGGGGCAATGCTGCTGCTCCAGAGGGATGGTACAGTGCGTATTCCCGGACAAGATCACAAAATGAAAATAAAACAAAGCAGCCTAAAAAGTGAGCATTGTCAATTACCAGTAGATTCAATATCTTGGAGTATTTATAGTACGTTGCAGGAAGTCATAGACCCTGGGTTATATTCTGCTACCTTAAGGTGAATGAACACTGGCAAAGACTTTGCCGCTGTGCACCCTCATATCACCCCACCCAATCCATCTGACTCCAAATTTGTAGCAACCAATAAGGGGTGTCCTGTACTTTATTCCAAAATAAAGCATTTCCTGGTAAGTTAAAATTCCCATTATCTTAATCGTACAGCACTGGACAGGAAAGCCTAGACCAGGGGTCACTGAACATTTCAAAGGACCAGTTTACGGTTCTTCAGACTTTGGGGAGTCCATGCAATGTCCCCAAGCAATAACTTGATGGGTAGGCAACAATAAAACAAACTGGCCCACAAAAAGGGTCAATAGACCCAAAACACTCAGATGACAGTGTGAAGAACCGTGCAGCCAAAGCTCCTATCAGCAGAAGCCTAAACATCTACCATGTAAAACTTTAAGACCAGGTGGCAACCTTGCAAAACAAATGCTTGATGCTAAAAAAAATACGCCCAAGAAACTCGACCTGGTGGAGTAGGCTCTGACAGGGAAGGGAGGAACCCCTTGAGGGTGTAAGCTGTGGAAATGAGCAGCCTGAGCTACACGAGCAATAGAGGAAAGATGTCCCTTCTTGGGACTTCAAAAGATACTGTTTTTCAGAAGGAATTTGTTGCAGCTAGGTAGACTCCAAGCCCCCTGACCACATCCAGGCAATGAAGTGAAATCTCTTGGCATGTTTCAGAGAAGGACATGGAGAATGGAAAAATATCCTCATTGAGGACCTCTGTCCCTATGCAAGACATGAAAAGGCTTCTTGCAAGAAAACTGAAATCGGACCTGTAATGGCCACCTTACACTTAAGACCCCGCAGTAAGGTATATTGAATCGGTTCAAAAGGTTTTTTTGGAAGAACAGATGCTGATCTGTGGGTGCTGGGCACTCAAAGTCTGCCAACACCTACCGATCAGTCAGACGCAGAACAGAACTGCCTATGTAAACAAGGCAGAGTGCCAGGGGGGGCGATTCTGTGTTCCTGCACAGCAGGGACTCAAATCCATCTCTTCGCCTAGTGAAAGCAGCACACGTAGTAAACACAAACACTGGCTAGGCACACATTTAACCCTTTGATCACCCTAGATGTTTAACCCCTTCCCAACCAATGTCATCAGTACAGTGACAGTGCATATTTTTAGCACTGATTACTGTATTAGTGTCACTGGTTCCTGCAAAGTGTCCAATTGCCGCAATATCACAGTCCTGCTATAAGTCACCATTACGAATATTAAAAAAATCAAAACAAAACAATTTCAGTATATATATCCCATAGTTTGTAGATGCTATAACACTTGCGTAAACCAATTAATATGCTTATTGTGATATATTTTTTTTTTTTACCAAAAACATGTAGCAGAATACACAGTGGCCTAAATTTATGAAGAAATTTGATTTTTTCTATTTCATATTGGATATGTTTTATAGCAGAAAGTAAAAAAAAATATATATTTTTTCCCAAAATCTTTTTTTTTTTGTTTATAGCGGGAAAAAAAAAAAAACACACAGTGGTGATTAAATACCACCAAAAGAAAGTTTGTTGTGGGGAAAACAAGTGACATATATTTTATTATGGTACAGCTTTGCATGACCGGGCAATTGTCAGTTAAAGTAATGCAGTGCCGTATAGCAAAAAGTGGCCCGTCATTGGGGGGTAAATCTTCCAGAGGTCAAGTGGTTAAAAAAGGTACACCGAGATGCTATTTGACCACAAAAATAGCAGGATCCACTACCGAGACAGACCACTTTTCTTAAAATCATTTTCCATAGAGATAACTTTGCAAAGAGTTTTGGAAGGATGAATATATTTTTAGGATTTAACCAATCTAGCTTTTCTAGACATTACCTATACAGGCTCCATGGGCAGTAAAGGGCTGGCAGAGGAGATTGCAGTGCTGACAAGCAGATTAGTAATCATATCAGTAAGTGAACTCGCAGCAAAAAAATCATATTGTGTGAAGCCATTTGCGTTTTATAAAATGCAGGAGGTAAAAATCGCTCTGCAGTATCCTCTTCTGTGTCCACCGTACCTTCAATACCTTCTTTTAAGAGTTTGGGAGGTTCAAGTACATACTGTATTCCTAAATAGATTCAATTGTTGGAGAGGCAGAAGAGCGCTTTTGGTCCCTAGAGACCAAAGGTTCTAGAAGGGCAGAGAGTTTTCCACGGACACCACACGTGGCTGCAGTAAAATCTGCCTTAGTCAGATAGGCCACTTGTGTCCCGGAGAGGGAGCTGGAATTATAAGGGGGCCGTGTCAGTATAGGACCTTGCTCCAGTCCAAGGGAACAGCCATTACCCTGAGCATTTTGTTAGTTTGGTTTTCCTTAGTGCCACCTGTAGCATATGTACTATTATATTAGGCCCTTTCTTAAACCCACAAAATTTAAGAAAGGTAAACGCTAGAATATTGTTACATATCACCAACATAGTACAGACATTTACAGAGGGAGATAACGCAATGAATACCCTGTCACATGTAAAAATAAAAAAATACCCAGCTACAACTACAGGGAAACGGTGTCTTGCCTTATCCCTGCTGCAGGTTCCCAGAAGGGGCCAAACGTTTCTTGTCACAATGGGCATACCCCTGAGAGGTTCTTCAGGGTCTGGGTGCCATAGAAATGGACCAGAGCCCTGGACCTGTATAGCACCCTGCGGCTAACTATTGCATGTCAAGGTGAGTGTGGAACACAGGATTTGGTGCCTGAAGCAAATATTACAGGCTGACCTCGCCGCTGCTGCGGGTATCGTTTGAAAGATGTACATTGAGGTAACCAATCTTGTCATGGACCTTGGGATGCTAAAGTGTTTCTACTTGACATCCGTTACACAGGAGAGGGTTGCTAATAAATCATAATTCATGTATTACATGAGATGGGACATATTACAGGTGATTTCATGTGGGCCAGAGTGACTCATTCCTCTGCATAACAGACTGTTGAAATGCTAATGTTCCATCACCAGCCAGCTCTCTATTCTAAAGGTTAATTGATCTATTTTGTGTGTGAAGAAGACCTGTGTTTACCCTTAAGAAATTGTGTATTGTGTAGTGGGGAATTGCAGACGAGATGCCTAGTCACCTCGTCAGGCTAAATGATTAGATAATTGGCTCATGTTTATTATTCTGATTGCTTCGTTGTACCTTATTTAACACTGGAGTAATTACCTCTTCTATATGAGAAGCCAAGCTGTCTAGATAACGTATTCTGGATAAAATCTGCAGAAAATCTAATAGTGTGTATGGGGTCTAAAAGTCCATTCAAACTTGTGTGATTTTTTCATGCAACCTTGTACACATCAAGTTTGCATGACAAATCGTACCTTTTTTTCAATGGCACCCATTCAAGTCGCAGCGACTTTGAAAAAGTGCCTGCACTATGGTGCGACTTTGATCCATAGACTAAAGTCGAATTTAAAACAAACACACCAAAAGTCGCATATAAAGTCATGTTCCAAAGTCACACTGGAAATTGTGCGACTTTGTCACGCTAATGTGAAAGGAGCCTAACAGAGAAAATTAGTTGTTGAGACACTAGATTGGCACAGGAAGTGCAAACTCCCAGACAGGACCAGAGTCAACAGTTGGGAAGTAATTGGCACAGCAATTGTCACTTGAACAGATTCCCATTTTACCGCCATTGCTCCCATTCTGTTCCAGGGACAACTCAAAAAACAGGATTTTTATAACAGCTTACCTGTAAAAATTCTTTTTTTGGAGTACACCATGGGACACAGAGCCATATTCATTACATAATGGGTTATATGGCCACCAGAGGTGATTGGGCACAACCAATCAATCAGAGACAATTCCCCTCCATACAGCCCCTCCCATCAGGGGAGTATTTCAGTTTTGTAGCAAAGCAATAAGGTCCCGTGGTGTACTCCAAGAAAAGGATTTTACAGGTAAGCTATTATAAAAATCCTGTTTTCTTTATCGTACACCACGGGACACAGAGCCATATTCATTACATAATGTGTGGACTGAAGACCAAGTTGCAGCCTTACAGATCTGAGTCATCGAAGCATGGCGGTGCACTGCCCATGAAGCACTTATCCCCTGGTAGAGTGTGCCCTAACAAAAAAAGAAGGAGTTTTGTTCCTTAAACCATAGGCTTGAATAATAGTTTGTCGAATCCACGTGGAGATAGTGGATTTTGATGCTGCTCATCCCTTCTTCGGACCATCTGGAAAAATAAACAAAACATCTGTTTTGCGTATCTGAACGGTTGCCTGCAGATCCACCTTTACAGCTATCACTAGATCTAGAGTGTAATAATTTTTCCTCCGCTATCTGTGGATTCGGAAAAAAAGAAGGCAGGGCAATGTCTTAAATTTAAATGAAAAGCCGACACCACCTTGGGCAAAAAAAAACAAAACAGGATGGGGTCGTAGTACAATTTTGTCTTTATGACAAACTCAATAAGGCTCTTTACAGGAAAGAGCTGCTAATTCAGATACTCTTCTAGCCAAAGAGATAGCAATCAAAAAGGCCAATTTCCTGCTTAAAAGAATCAGCGGAATGTGGCGAATAGGTTCAAAGGGTTGCCTCTGCAACACTAATAATACTAGATTCAGATCCCATGGGCACAAGGGAGAATTGACTGGCGGATTGATCCGCAGTACCCCCTGAATGAAAGCCTGCACTAGGGAATGAGATGCCAGTGGTCTTTGAAAGAAGACTTATAGAGCTGATATTTGACCCTTAGGCCCCGTACACACGACCAAACATGTCTGCTGAAACTGGTCCACGGACCAGTTTCAGCAGACATGTTCGGTCGTGTGTACGGCCGACCGGACAGGTTTCCAGCGGACATTTGTCCAGCCGACCGTTTTCCAGCGGACAAATGTTTCTCAGCATGCTAAGAAACATGTCCGCTGGAAGCCTGTCCGTCGGACATGGTCGGTCGTCTGTACAGACTCACCGTACATGTCCGATCGGCCGCCATCCCTCGCATGCGTCGAAGTGATTCCAGGGCCGCGCACGTCACCGCGTATCGTGTACGCGCGGATTTCTGTCTGATGGTGTGTACAACCATCAGACAGAAATCTCCGGGCGGACATGTCCGCTGAAAACGGTCCGGCGGACCGTTTTCAGCAGACAGTCCGTCCGTCTGTACGAGGCCTTAATGGTACTAAGGGCTAATTTCATATCCTCTCCTAGCTGGCAAAAAGCAAGAATCCTACCCATGTCATATCTCTGAGGATTCCATTTGTTAGTTTCACACCATGAAACATATGTCTTCCATACTCTGTAGTAAATTGGTCTGGAAGCTGGCTTTTTTGGCGTTCATAATCGTAGAGAGTACCGGACCTCAGAGCCCTCTCTTCTTTAGAATGTGGGTCTCAGCAGCCAAACTGTCAAATTTAGCTCGTGTAAGGTAGGATGGAACACTGGCCCTTGTGACAACAAATCATGACGAAGCGGAAGCTTCCACGGGGTTCCCACCGCCATCTTTATGATCTCGGCATACCAACGTCTTCTGGGCCAATCTGGGGCCACTAAGATTACAAGGATTCCTTCTTTCTTGATCCTGCAAATCAGATTGATGGAAAGGCATAGATCAGTGAAAACTGATTCCATGGCACTACCAGCGCATCCGATCCGTAGGCTAGAGGATCTCTTGTCCTGGACACAAAGTTGTCCAACTTCCTGTTGAACCTGGAAGCAGGTCTACATCCAGGGTCCCCCATCTCTGGCAGATGGCCTGAAAGATCTCAGGGTGGAGAGACCATTCTCCTGGTAATAGCTGCTGGCGACTTAAATAGTTTGCTTGCCAGTTCTCTACCCCTGGAATGAAAATTGCAGAAAGACAAACATGTTCTTCTGTCCATCTTATAATGCGATTCACCTCCTTCTGGGCACCCTGACTGTGGGTGCCTCTTTGGTGATTGATGTAAGCTACTGCTGTAGCATTGTCGGATTGAATCTGAACTGGGTGATCGTTTAACCTGTCTGACCAGGTTTTGAGGGCCAAGTAGACTGCCCGTAACTCGAGTATGTTGATGGGCAGACTTTTCTCGGTTTTGGCCCAGGTTCCCTGGGCTGAAGCTTCTTCCAACACAGCTCCCCCGCCCATTAGGCTGGCATCTGTAGATATCACCTTCCAGGTGATTGCGAGAAAGGATCTTCCTTTGCGCAAGTTCTTGGTCTGTAATAACTAACTGAAGCTTTGGCGCACCTGTGAGGACAGGCGCATGGGTAAATCCAGAGCTTGGATCTTCCTGTTCCAGATAGCTTAAATGTCGCCCTGAAGTAGTCTCGAATGAAACTGAGCGTAAGGGAGCTTCGAAGGAGGCCAACATCTTCCCCAATAGCCTCATGCAAAGGCGAATGGATGGTTTCTTCTTTGCCTTGACCTTGTGGATCAGGTCCCTTAGTGATCTGATCTTTGACTCTGGTAGAAATACCGGGCTCAGAGCTGTATCCATGATCATGCCCAGATACTCTACCCTTCTTTGGGCTTGTAGTGAGGACTTTTGTAAATTTACAATCCATCCTAAACTTCTCCAGGTATCTTATTGTGGCGGATACAGCGTGATTTAATCCCGCCACTGATTGATCTATCACAAGTAGATCGTCCAGATAGGCTGTTATCACTATGCCCTGTGCTCTGAGATTTGCTAGCAGCGGGGCTAGTACCTTTGTAAATACCCAGGGTGCGGTGACCACCCCAAATGGCAGAGCCACAAACTGGAAGTGGCAATGTTCCACCGCAAACCTCAAAAATCTTTGGTGAGGCGTCCCTGATGTCCATCGATGCCATGAACTCCCCCGCCTTGTAGGTTGGTGGCCACTGATCGAATAGTTTCCATACGGAAATGGCGAATGTTCAGAAACTGATTTAGAGAATGGGTCCGACGTCTCCATTTGATTTTGGAATCACAAAGAGGTTTGAAGAAAACCCTGAACCTTGTTCATTTAAGGGTACTTCTGTGATCACCCGACAGCAAGTGATCCAATCCATTGAAGAAGGATGCTCTTTTTAGAGGATCCTTGGAGAGTCTTGAATCTCTCGGAATTCCAGCTTGTACCCTAGGGATACTGTGGATACCACCCATCTGTTCTGGATCTGTCTGCCATGCCGCTGAAAACTGACAAAGCCATCCCCCCACTCGGCCGAGCAGGGAAGCCTCTTCATGCAGAGGCTTTGGGGTTTTGCTTGTTAGCCCTAGACCTCCACTGTTTCTAGTTTCTCTGGAGCTGGTCTTCCTTGGCTTTTGCGGCTGGCTGAAAATGCCATCGCCACTGGCTGGAGGTAGAGCTACCAGGAGCCGGGGAGAGAGAACGTTTGAAACAAGGTCGCTTGTTTTTTCTCTTTTCTGGTAACAGCGTAACTTTCTGCTGGATATCTTTTGGATGCATTTCTTCAAATCTTCCCGAAAAGGCGTTCACCATGAAAAGGGAAACTTGCTAGAAGCTTCTTGCATGGTACCTCTGCCGACCAATGTTTTAGCCAAAGGACTCTGTGCATAAGTACCAACTGGAGAGTAAGGCGAGACGCTTGCTTGATCGAATCTCTCATAGCATCTATTGTAAAACATAAGGCCTTAGGCAAATTTACCCACAAATTGGCCTGTTCTGGAGATAACTCTTTTAACCTATCTTTTACCTGGTCCTTGAGGACCTGACATACCCACTGCGGCTACAGCGGGTTGAGTAACTGCTCCTGCCAACAGGAAGGAAGATTTTAATAAAAAGATTCCAACCTTTTTTCTGAAGGGTCCTTTGTTTACACAAGATATAGCTGCATCTACCGCAGGTAAACTCCACTTCTTGTTAAATTCCTCTTCCATGGGGTAAAGAATTTCAGATTTCTTCGGAGGAGAGAAACGCTTGTCTGGATGTAACCAGTCTGCGTAAATTAGCTTCAATAACGGATGAACCGGAAAAGAGCCCAGGGAGGGGACAGATGATTCCAGATAACTCCGCGGAGGGCAGCCTGAATGCTGTTCGCACCTCTTCAGTGTAGCATTGCACCTGTGATCTTGGCACCTGGGAGGCAGAAAAAGGTTATTCTGATACTCCTGAGCTGTCCGACTCCTCGTCCCTGTCCTCCGCAGGTATAGCTTCCTCCTCCTCAGATCTTTCTGACAGAGAATCTACAGTAAATGAAGGGGATCGGCTTCGCTTTCTGGTCCTCTGAAAAGACCTAGCGATTAAAGTCGCAATCTTCTCTTCTAATCTCTCCATGGCTGCCGCAAAAGTGTCCTCAGTGACATATGCAGGCCCAGGTGCCACAGGAGAAACTCCCGATAGTGGCAATGGTTCCTCCTGTATAGGAAAATCAAGGCTTACTGGAGGGGAAGGTACTGAGCAGGCATGGGTAGAACTGCCAGTCTCCGGCGGTGTTGCCTTCTTGCTTTTAGCCCCTGAACCCTTTCTAAGGGAAGACATCTTACAAAGCAACAAGCCGAGGTACCAAGATGCATATACTCCTGTGCTCAGTTTAGCAATCTACTTTAAGTATGCAACTTAAACATACAGTTTCAATGCAAAGAGTAATTGTCTCTCTTTGGTAATGCACCAACCACATAGCGCTTACGTGTCCGCAAGAAAAGGCTGCTGCTGTGTCCCAATGGGAGAACTGCTGTCTTTGTCTGCTTTCTGGTCCCTCTCTGGGCGCCATTTTTAAAACTCGGCGTGTGCACGCCCCCCGCTACTTCCGCCCTCTCCCGATAAAGCGTCCCCCCCCCCAATCTGTTGGGGCGGCTGTCTAGAAGCATGGATGCCTTCCCCATGCTCTTACTTTGCCTCTCATCAGGTTTATATGAGGAGAGGAGCAGTGCCATGTCAGCAGAGTCTTTGCAGCAGAAAGCGTGCCTGTGGGTCTGACACTGCCTGGAATAAGGTGAGTAAACTCAGCTCTTTACTCCCCCTAGTGGCCAAAAATGAGCAGACAACCTCTAAAAAATTATTTAAAAAGGTCCTTAAGAAAATCTTAGGCTCCTTTTTCTCTTACCTTATCCCCGCTGCAGGTATAACTGCCGATTTACAGACAGTACCAATCTTCACCCACCTCAGTGGGTTTTGTGTGCCAACCTTCAGGGGTACGGGTTCCTATTCAAAGGACCTCTCCCTGGGCATTGTAAAAGACTCTGACCAGGCCGTTTAGCTGCAATAGCAAAAGGGCTAGACCTCAGAGCCCAGTCCTCCAAAGAGAGACATTACAGGCAGCGCTTCATACATGAAGCCCGGATCTTATCCAGTTTTAGCGTATCATTTAGCGTCTTGGATGGACCCAAAGGACTAGCTCTCTTTAGCCAAGCTTCCCTAGCACTTCTACACGTGTCCTACACCCTAGACACTGGTGAAAAAACTGAGGTAATCCCCTGATGGGAGGGGCTATATGGAGGGGAACTGTCTGAATGGTTGTGCCAGTGTCCAAATCACCTCTGGTGACCATACAACCCATTATGTAATGAATATGGCTCTGTGTCCCGTGGTGTACGATAAAGAAACATTGTATTTCTTATTTCTATAGCAGAGATAATGGTCAGTCAGACCAACAGTGAGGGTGAACCTCCAGTGGGGACACAGAGGGAGACGTTTACTAAACTGGAGCAATCAGAATCTGGTGCCGTTGTGCATGCATCCCTTCTTCTCCACCTCAGTGGTGGCAGTGAAGGAGAGAAAAGGGAAATTACCACAACATGAGGAAGGCGCGCACACACAGCCCCCCCCCCGATCAGCCGAGTCTGACGAATCCTTTTACATCATGTGGAAAGCCGTACGCGTGTTTACTCGGGGAAGAGATGGCACCAGTATGCACTATAGCAAGGAGACAATGAAGGTGTGATGCTTTGAGCAATGTTCTGCTGGGAAACCTTTGGTCCTGCCATTCATGTGGATTCTACTTGACACATTCCACCTAAATAAATATGGTCACCCCTTCATGGAAATGGTATTCCCTGAAGGCAGTGGCAAGTTAAATCTATAGAGGGCCCATCCCACAACTTACAGGACTTAAGACTGCTTTCACACTGCAGTGTCGCTAAAGCACAGTTTCACACTAGACCCCTCTCACATAGGTCGTCATAACCTTGTGCCTGGGCCTCCAAGGGTCATAGAGATGACTGGGGGCCATCTGGTAACCGGAAATCTCTAGGCTCAAGTTCTGGTAGCGACCAATTCGTTCTTTGGCTCACCGATCGCAGGGGCGAGCCAGGAGAAGCACCGGAGGGCGAGGGCATGTCTCCTCCCGCTGCCTGTAAGAACGATCAAGCGGCTGAACTGCCACATTGGATTTTTTTTTATGTTGCACAGAAACGCTGGCTGAAAAAGAGAATATCTGAATGATGCCTGTAGCTGCAGGCATTATTCAGATATTACTATGCAAAGTCCAGGATGTCATGACGGCCTACGGGCGGGAAGTGGTTAATGCACTAAACGACAATCTGTGTGTTGGGATGATATTCACAATACAGGGAGTGCAGAATTATTAGGCAAGTTGTATTTTTGAGGATTAATTTTATTATTGAACAACAACCATGTTCTCAATGAACCCAAAAAACTCATTAATATCAAAGCTGAATATTTTTGGAAGTAGTTTTTAGTTTGTTTTTAGTTTTAGCTATTTTAGGGGGGTATCTGTGTGTGCAGGTGACTATTACTGTGCATAATTATTAGGCAACTTAACAAAAAAAAAATATATACCCATTTCAATTATTTATTTTTACCAGTGAAACTAATATAACATCTCAACATTCACAAATATACATTTCTGACATTCAAAAACAAAACAAAAACAAATAAGTGACCAATATAGCCACCTTTCTTTGCAAGGACACTCAAAAGCCTGCCATCCATGGATTCTGTCAGTGTTTTGATCTGTTCACCATCAACATTGCGTGCAGCAGCAACCACAGCCTCCCAGACACTGTTCAGAGAGGTGTACTGTTTTCCCTCCTTGTAAATATCACATTTGATGATGGACCACAGGTTCTCAATGGGGTTCAGATCAGGTGAACAAGGAGGCCATGTCATTAGTTTTTCTTCTTTTATACCCTTTCTTGCCAGCCAAGCTGTGGAGTACTTGGACGCGTGTGCTGGAGCATTGTCCTGCATGAAAATCATGTTTTTCTTGAAGGATGCAGACTTCTTCCTGTACCACTGCTTGAAGAAGGTGTCTTCCAGAAACTGCCAGTAGGACTGGGAGTTGAGCTTGACTCCATCCTCAACCCGAAAAGGCCCCACAAGCTCATCTTTGATGATACCAGCCCAAACCAGTACTCCACCTCCACCTTGCTGGCGTCTGAGTCGGACTGGAGCTCTCTGCCCTTTACCAATCCAGCCACGGGCCCATCCATCTGGCCCATCAAGACTCACTCTCATTTCATCAGTCCATAAAACCTTAGAAAAATCAGTCTTGAGATATTTCTTGGCCCAGTCTTGACGTTACAGCTTGTGTGTCTTGTTCAGTGGTCATCGTCTTTCAGCCTTTCTTACCTTGGCCATGTCTCTGAGTATTGCACACCTTGTGCTTTTGGGCACTCCAGTGATGTTGCAGCTCTGAAATATGGCCAAACTGGTGGCAAGTGGCATCTTGGCAGCTGCACGCTTGACTTTTCTCAGTTCATGGGCAGTTATTTTGCGCCTTGGTTTTTCCACACGCTTCTTGCGACCCTGTTGACTATTTTGAATGAAACGCTTGATTGTTCGATGATCACGCTTCAGAAGCTTTGCAATTTTAAGAGTGCTGCATCCCTCTGCAAGATATCTCACTATTTTTGACTTTTCTGAGCCTGTCAAGTCCTTCTTTTGACCCATTTTGCCAAAGGAAAGGAAGTTGACTAATAATTCTGCACACCTGATATAGGGTGTTGATGTCATTAGACCACACCCCTTCTCATTACAGAGATGCACATTGCCTAATATGCTTAATTGGTAGTAGGCTTTCGAGCCTATACAGCTTGGAGTATGACAACATGCATAAAGAGGATGATGTGGTCAAAATACTCATTTGCCTAATAATTCTGCACTCCCTGTATATTAGGACACACTGGAAACTACTTACTTAAAAGTACCACTATGGCGTGGCCTGGACCGGCATGGTGTGAGGAGTGCTGAACGGGAGCTCCGCTTGCCACATACCCGTTTTTCCATATCCTAGGGCTAATCCTGCTTCACAGCTAACTTACATCGGGCTGCCTTGTCCCCTACCTCTGCAGGGAACATGTCATCGGAAAAAAATAAGTCGTACGCCTCCGCTAAGCTGGCTAAATATCGGCATCTGGAGAAGGAGGCCCGAGGAAGAAAATGGCGCCGACTCCTCTCCCCCTGCAGACCGGGATTGCCAGGGTATTGGAGGAAATATCCGACTGCAAGAGTACCATGATGAGCAAGATTGAAGAAGTGAAGATCGACATCTCCCTGCTCCGCCAAGATTTGCAGAAACTCAGGGAGCGGGTCACGGAGACCCGTATCAGCCGCGTGGAGGATGAGGTGCCACCGATCGGTCTCCACTGAGCGCCTGCAACACCAACTCACCATGGTCCTGGCCAAGCAGGATGATATGGAGAATCGTCTCAGGAGATGTAACCTCCGTTTTGTTGGTCTGCCTGAAGGTGAGGAGGGCTCTGACCCCCCTTCGTTCCTAGAAAACCTACTTACTGCCTCCTTTGACCGGGCAGATTTTTCCACGTCCTTTGTGCTGGAAAAAGCTCACAGGCTGGCGGCCAAACCCCCCCCCCCCCAAGGTGCACCTATTTACTGAAGCTAAACGCCAGCTGAGGATACGCCATTACTCCTATGCCATGCTTTTGCCGGCAAAGGCTCCGGGTGGTCGGGGAGGACAGGGCACACTTCTTTGACTGTCTATCCGACTTATCCCCCCCCCTTATTTCTTTGTTGGCTGCTGTAATCCCTGGACGCGCATTCGTCACTATCATGTGACTTCCTCAGGACTTCCTGAGGAAGTCACATGATAGTGACGAATGCGCATGAGTCCACTGAGAGGTATCGGAGGTGACGTTGGCGACAGATTGCCCCTCTTTTTACATGCTCAATTGTATTTTAGATTATGTGAGTACCCTTGTCTATCATCTCTGAGAATTAAAATTTCAAAACGGTATCACACTATCGATGCTTTATTTCTTTGGGGCGAGAAACTGATCAATCTGGGATGAGAACTCCAAAGAAGACCTGCCGTCTTTGGATCAGAGCCCATCGAGAGAACCATCTAATGTGGTTGGATCTATATGCTGTTACCTTACAGCAGTAAGGTAAGGGGACATCCTTATTCACCCTAAAAGGATCACTGGATACCCATTCCCCTTCCACTTCATATTGCGGACCCACACTAGCATTTTTGCTTTTTGGACTTTTGAAATTTTATTTATATATTTTTTGCTGATATTGCTCAAGCCTTGTTGATGGACTGTTTATCACCAGTTTATTAGTGTTACCCATCACAGTTATTTGGGAATTTTTTGCACCACCCATCACTTTATTCATAATTCATTTCATCACATTAAGAGGAACTTGTGGAGTTATATGATTTGCACCAGTACTGTTATTGTTCACTGATCATTTTATTCTTATGCTGATGCCATTTTGGCTTACTGCTCCTTATCTCAGTTAAATTTTCATCTCCTTCCCTCACCTGTCTATTCACCTATCCATTCACCACTGATTAGCGCAGCACTATCCTCCCCATTATCTATTGCTTATGGTTTGATACACCTTTCAGTGCCGCAGCTGTACCTCCACCCCTCCTCACTTCCATTTCCCCCCCCCCCCTTTTTCTTTTCCCCTCCTTTGATAAGCGCGGTAATATCCACTATTTCAATAATCCCTGGACGCGGCTGCCACTGTTCTCCCCTTCCTGTCCACTTGCTTCTCCCCTCCTGCTTTCCCAGTGCTTCCAGTATGTACGTCCTTTTTGTGGCCCTACAATGTGGTTTCCATTGGCAGGTCTAACCCCGTCATGAGGCCTGGGACGTGGACTCAAGTTTCGGTATCCTGCTATGTCCCCCGTGCTGGTTATCCTGGAGGCCTCTGCCTGGGAGTCTCACTCCTCGTGCTGCTGCTCGCTTTGCAGCGATTAATCGTCCCCCTAGACACGAGTGTCCCCTGCGGATCTCGGTGTACCAAATTACACTGTTCACCTTTTGGCGCAAGCATAGTTTCCCTGGTCTGGCCGACCTTGGTATGTAGCCCCTGTGTTTTTCTGGGAGCGCTGCCAGGTCGGACACCCAGAGTGTTTTTACAATTTATGTTTGTTTTGTTGTTTTAATTTTGTATTTTATGCTAACGAGTAAGGCCTATTGGTGTTTATTGGACAAACTGTGTGACATACATTGTAGTGTTCTATCATATGTTACTGTGCTGCTGGAGACTTGGCAGCTTGTGCTACTACCTCCTTCCCCGTCTACCCTGGGCCCTGTGAGCGGCGCCGTGGACGTCCCCCATATTGGGGCGCCCAGTGGTGGCTGCGGGTGGGCTCTGGGTAATGGTAACGATGACGTCTATGCTAGCCTCCAATGCCCAATGTGACATTTTTTACCTGGAATGTGAGGGGGATTAGGGCTAAACCAAAACGTGTGGCAGTCCTCTATCTTAAGGCGCAGCGTGCAGATATCATGGTGTTGGTGGAAACTCACCTTACGGGTCAGCTTATGATGTCGCTTAAAAAACCCTGGGTGGGATGATTGTATCAAGCCCCGCACACCTATAATTCCAGGGGGGTTGCTGTACTGGTGGTCAAAACAACACAATTCACCCTGCTACTACTTCGATCCGACCCCCAGGGCAGGTATCTGTTCCTACATGCCAAAGTGAATGGACTGGAGGTGTTGCTTTTGGCAATCTATATACCTCCTTCGTTCCAATTTACGGTCCTGACTGAGGGCTTGGCATTCATGTCCCAGTTTCCCACTGTCCCAGCAATTTGGCTAGGGGAGACTTTAATAATGTTGCAAATAGAGACTTGGACAGACTTACGACGGACTTCTCTGCTGTCTCCTCCCATCCGCACACTAGGTTTGGCAACCTATGTGACCTTGCACTAGTAGACATGTGGAGGCATTGTCACCCCTGAGACCGGACGTTTTCGTGTTTCTCAACGACACACAATGCCATGTCACATATAGACCTTATACTGGTTTCCCGTACTCTTTCCTTTTCTGGGCAGCGTTGGCTTTAATCCCTGCATACTATCCGACCACGCTTCCTATTGGATCGAGCTTCGGCTTGACTCAATCCCTCAGTCCTACACCTGGAAACTTAACCCCTTTTGGCCAACGGTGGTCCCAGATTTGGAGGACGCAGGCTCTGAATGGGAGTTTTTCTTTCAGGCCAACAAGGACACTGCTCCATACGAGGTAGTTTGGGACTCATTCAAGTCCCACGCCCGTATGTTCCTGTCCCAGCACATTTCCAGGTACCAAAAGACTTCCTCTCGGGTGGTTCAGCAAGCAGAACAATCTTTACAAGCCATAGAGCGCAAATTCTCTAGTAACCCAGCTCCCTCCACAGCTGACCAGTTAAAATTACAGGCAAGGGTGGTGAATGGTCTACACTTTGAAAAGGCAGAAAGGAAGATATTTTATACCAAACAATGGTCTTATGCGTGCGGGGAGTGGGCGGGACGCCTGTTGGCCTAAATGGCTCACAGATCATAGGCCCCCTGATGGTGGTTTCCCTCCGGACCCCTGGTGGGAGTTTGTTGACGGACCCTGAGGAGGTGGCTGGGGAGTTCCGATCGTTCTTCACATCTCTATACGCTTCTGCCACTAACAAATCTAGGGAGGAGGTTGCCACACTCTTGAGAGTTATCGCTTTGCCCACTCTTGCAAAATCCCAGATGGAAGTTACTAGAGGCCCCTATCACTAAAGATGAAATAGTAGAGGCAATGTCATTACTTAATACTTCTAAAGCGCTCGGATCTGATGGTCTGCACCTAGAATTTTATAAAACCTACGTTGAAACCATAGTCCCTAAACTCTATGAACTGTTCTCTCATATATTTAAATCAGGATCCCTGCCCCCTTCTATGAGTGAGGCCTATATCGTACTCATTCCAAAACCTGGCAAAAACCTAGAACTTCCCGAATCGTATCGCCCAATCTCGCTGCTCCAACTTGACAAAAAATTTGGCCAAGGTCCTGGCGCTGCTTCTGAACAGGGTAATCCTTACATTGATACATCCGGACCAAATGGGGTTAATTCCAGCTAAAAAAACACGGCTTATAACCTACGGAGGTTGAACATGAACTTGCAGGCCAGGCATGACCAGATGAGCTCCAGAGTGGTGGTGTCCCTTGACACCGCAAAGGCATTCGACTCTGTCGAGTGGGAGTACCTATGGGAATGCCTGACAAGATTTGGATTCGGACCCCGTTTTCTAAAGTGGATCCGCCTCCTATACCAGGTCCTGAGCGCCAGGATCCTGGTTAATGGCCGGATATCGGAACCAATTCCTCTTTCGAGAGGTACGCGCCAGGGCTGTCCCCCCTACTGTATGCTCTAGCTGTAGAACCCCTTGCCTCTTCCCTCAGAATTCATCCAGACATCCAAAAAATGTGGGGCTTTGGAGGAGAGAATCAGTCTATATGCAGACGATATGTTGCTGTACCTGGCCGATACAGGTCCATCCCTAACAGATAGCCCTTGAGATCATCTAAAACTTTGGTAGCTATTTCTGGCCTATAAATTAACTGGGATAAGTCCCAAATCCTCCCCATAGATATAGGTGTCCCCTCCCTACTCCAGGCTTGCTCTCCGCTCCTTAGAGTCAGCTCCATGAAATACCCAGGGATTACGATCACTCGTTCCCCTGAGGACTTTGTTAAACTCAATATAGAGCCCCTGATAGCAACCATGAAGGCCAAAACACAGACATGGACTAAACTACCCCTGGGTGTGATGGGCAGGGTGAACCTGGTTAAGATGGTAATCCTTCCTCAGTTCATGTTTTTTGGCACGCTCCTATATATTTGCCCCTTAGACTTTTTAAATCTATTGAAGCTATCCTTAATTCATTTGTTTGGGGTACGGCTCGGCATAAACTGTCCTGGCAAACGTTGAAATGTCCCACTACCTTAGGGGGTGCAGCGTTGCCTGACTTCAATCTCTATTATCTGGCAGCACAGATCTCCCACTTTTTTTATCTGGACAAACACGACAGGGACCGTTACATGGCATTGATTTGCTCCCCCCTGTTCCCCGGGTCTTGCCCACCCATTCCAGATTCTCCTTAAGGATTTCACCGGTAGTGGGGCATTGGGAAACCGTCGGGGCCTGCTATACGGCCATTGTAAAATCTGGGAGGTGGTGAAGCGTAAATTGAAGGTGCCACCTACTCATTTCCATACGCCTCTGTGGGACAACCCTTGCCTACACAAACTCTTGACTACACAGGACCAGGCTCTTTGGCTCAGTCATGGGGTACAGTACTTGTCTGATGCTTACCACGGTACCGTTCTGAAGTCGTTCCAACAATTAAAGGATGAGTTCGCTCTCCCCAATTCTATGCACTTTAGTTACCTCCAGCTCCGTCATGCTCTCCAGACGCAATTCCAAGATGCCCCCCCCAACTTAGAACAATTGGATACCCTTCGTATTATAAAGGGACAAGACTCCCGCAAACTAATTTCAGTATTTTATGATTCTCTCCTTCGTCCTGTTGCTGCGATTCTGGCTTATAAGGTGAAGGACAGATGGTCTGGAGATGTGGGCGGACTGGAGGACGACGAATAGGAAGATGCACTTGATGCCTGTAAAAAGGCGTCTACCAGGTTGTCTGACCGACTCACGCACCTTTACATATTACACCGTTCATATCTGACCCCTATCCGACTGTCCAAATACAAACCCAATTACAGTCCCCTATGCCCCAGGTGCAATAGCCCCTCCAGTACATTATTTCATCTGTTGTGGTCATGTCCAGCAATACAAGACTATTGGACTCAGATTGTTAAGTTCATTCATGATGAGATTGGGTCCCCCCTGACATTATGCCCGAAACAATTCATACTGGGGATATTCCCAGATCCGGATAAATTATTCCTCCAAGAGTCACTCTTTATTGCCAGGTTACTTATAGCAAGAAAGTGGCTTCAAGTTGCGCCCCCGACTATTCTGGAGTGGATTGGTGAGGTCAACAAGGTCCTGCCATATAAAAAGGAAATCTATGTCCATAGGGGTTGCCCAACAAAATATGGCAAGATCTGGGATGGTTGGCTGGGTAACGCTGCTACTTGCAATGAAATGCTTGACTGACACCCCCTATATGTTGTTATGTTTTAGTATTCCCTCATCACGTTACGCTGGGCCTACAAGTCTGTCAGCTGTTAGACTCTGTATTCACAATGTCTTGGTTTGTGTACTCCTCTACCTAACCCCTGCATGGTGGTAATATGTCTGGAACACCGAAGGTTTTTATATCTCATGTATGACTCATTTATGTACATTTGTATATCATGTTAAGACTATGCAAATGCATATACTGTACATTGCCTTTACTCTTTTCAATAAAGCACCACATTGTTTGTAAAAAAATAAAAAGTACCACTATATTTATAATCTACCACTGGAATCTTTTTGGAATCAAAAACGTAGAACATTTCTTATACTGTACACCTGCTGTAAATAAAACCATAATTTGTGGTTTAACGTACCAAATTTTTCCAAGCACTAGATTTAAATAAACCAAAACACATAACAGGTTGTGTACGCCGAACAACAAGGTAAGAAATACTTACAGCTTTTGCAAAAACTCCCATGAGTTCTGGGAACTGATGTGTGAGAAGAGCCAGCATAGCTGTGAAAGAGCATAGGCCCGCTGTGAAGAGTATGAAGAAAGGAAGTTCTTTCTTTGGATAGACTGAAACTTCATGAAATGCTAAAACAAAGAACAAGGATTTAGAATGTTACTTTAAAAAAAAAAAAAAAAAAAAAAACACTATTAAAAAGCAGTATTTGTTTGGCACTCGAGCTGTGTGACAAGAAGCACACATTTTAGGATATTGCACCAAGTCAATGCTCTAAAAGCACAGACGGTTTGCTAGAGGAAACATTGAGTGCATTGCCCATCTCTTGAAAACACAACATAGTTTTACACTGACATTTCAGATTCTACACTACCCCACACACAAATATGTATTATAATGACATGCTTGCTATATCCCACAATGCAGTGCCAGTGATAGGGATGAGGGCATGTCTAAGCTCCACTCGTATGTAAACCACCTGAATCATGACGACTCCTGAGGCTTACTTTACAGCTTTAAATACACCACTGCATTGCTTTAATATTTTGCACATAACATTTGTAATGATGATGATGGGGTGGTGTAAATCAGCCAAAAAAAAAACAGACAAAGCTAATGAAATGACAAACAGTATAGTACACTAGGCTTATATTCATAGATCACAGGTTATACACAGGCTACCTTCAGGTGACTGGACACTGTCATAAGCTTTGCTAGGGCCGTCCCTAGTGCACGCTCATAAAATCACAGCCAGTTCGGGATACTGTACTCAAGATCAGGAATTTGCAGGCAAGTCAAAATTCCCTTCATCATAATCGTACAGTACAGGACTTTTATTCATTGACCATGAAATGTTCCCACGCAATAAACTGAGGGGTGGCAGCAACACAGCAAACACAGGTTCACACAAAAGCAAGGGTTATGAAACCTGGAAAAATACTAAGATTACAGCGCATTATGACCAATGCTTGCATCACCCGAAGCCTGAACATCCACTTGGTAAAACCTGGAGACTGTGTGAAGGACCAGGTGTCTTGCAATGGCATACAAAAGCCTAATGCTGGAAAGCACAAGACACCCCAAAAGATCTGCTGAAATTAACTCTGATAGGAAAAGGAAGAACTCTTTCCCCAAGGGCATAGGCCCTGGAAAGTATTTGTCTAATATACCTGGCAATGGTGGAACAAGGGGCAGGATTGCCCTCTACAAGAGCTTGTAGTGAAGATAAAAAAGGATTTAGTTTTGCAATAGAAGCCATAACTGCCAGGCAGACGCAGAGCCATGACCTAGGGAATCTCCTTGGTGTGTTTTGGATTGGGACATAGGGAAGGAATGACAATATCCTTATTGTGGAGGAGACAACCTTGGGTTGAAAAGAAGGTCTATGTCTGTAGAACACTGAAGTCTCTGAGCAAAACCAAAAAGGCTACCGTAAAAGAAAGCCGACTGCCAGCTCAAAAACTCCCCCAATATAGACATATTAGCCCCTAGGAAGGAAAGCTTACATGTAAGGAGTCTCTGGAGTATAGAGAGCACCAGGTTCAGATCTCAAGATTAAAAAAAAAAAAAAAAGGTCAAATTGAGAAGACTATATGAGCAATTTTCTGAAGAAAAGTCTCTATTAATGAGTGTGACCCAAGGCATTTCTGGAAAGGAATAGATGAGGCAGAAACATATCCTGTTAATTGTATGCTGGTCAAGCCCAGCTTGGCTAAGATATAAACAACAGAGTATTCGCTGAGACTCAGATATCCAAGATGGGAATGACTGAATCAGATATACCTTTATCCTTTGGGACCTAGGTTTCAACAGCCATGTCACTAAAGCAAGAGAATGAGATGCAGAGTGGAATAAAGGGCCTTCCTTGCCGGAGCACATTTGGTCTGTTTGGAAGAGGCCAAGGTTCATCTGCCAGGAGTCCGAGTATGTCTGTGGTACCACAATATTCTTAGTTAATTTGTTGCAATGATGCTTGCCTGAACCTTTTCTGCCTCTATCTTGCATAGCAGTCAAGGGAGAATATTTAATCAGTGGAAATGCATAAAAAAGGTTGAATAAAGTCCAAGGAGTCACTAGTAAAAATCAATTGCAAAAGGCTAGAGGATCCCAGTCCTGGCTACGTAACTGTATTTTGCTGTTGACTCTGGATGCCAGATATCCACATCTGGTTTTCCCCACCGTTGACAGAAAGACATTCTGGAAGATCTTGGGGTGCAGACTGAGACCATTCCCCTGGGTCTAGAGATTGGTGGCATAGGAAGTCTGCCTGCCAACGGTTAATGGCAGAAAGCTGGAATGTGAATTTCCACCCAGGAGAGGTTCACTTCTGGTGCACCCTGGTGATTTTTGTTGGCTACTGCTGTGGCACAGTCCAACTGCACCCTAACAGGGTGACCTTGCAGAAGGGGGTTCCAGTGTTGTAGAGATAATCTGATGACTCAGTACCAAAATGTTGATGGGGAGTCCTGCCTCCATTAAGGACTAGGTCCCCTGGACAGAAAGTTGTAAATGCCCCCACAACTGTCAAGACTGGAATCTGTCGTCACCTCCAGGGCGAGTTGGAGCTCTATCCGGACAGAATTGTCTGGCTGGTTAGATGTATAGGATAGTCTAGAGACTCTAGAGCAGGGATATGCAATTAGCGGACCTCCAGCTGTTGCAAAACTACAAGTCCCATCATGCCTCTGACAGCCACAAGCATGACACCCAGAGGCAGAGTCTTGCTATGCCTCATGAGACTTGCAGTTCTGAAACAGCTGGAGGTCAGCTAATTGCATATGCCTGCTCTAGAGAGTATCTTTTTGTTCCATATTTTAGGGATGTTGAGTTTTCTGGAGTAAAACTGGGCAAAGAGAACTTCCTCAAGAAAGAGATGCCTTTTTGAAAACAAGCTCTTCAGTGTGAAACAGGTCATGAGGTGACCCCCTTTTGTTAAAAAAAACCTTGCTGCAGCCCGGAGTGCAGAGAATCACCATTGTTTGCTAAAGACAATGAGCAGGCCCAGCACCTGTGAATTCCACAGTGGGGTCTCGAATGAGCCACTCAATTTTTGTTTTCTATGATGCTACAATACGCCACTATATTCATAGTTAAAAACACTGTGCATTTCCAATGTCATCCATACATGTGTGTATATTGAAATGGTACTTACATGGAAGTAATTCTCTGTCTGCAGTCTCTGTACAGATGGGGTATGGATAGAAAAGATGACCCTTTTCCAGTGGATAAGGAATCATTCTGAATGCTGGAAAAACAAAGCACAGCAAACTGATATTGAAATGGGTTTAACACAAAGACTGCTTCAATAAAATAAAGATTTGCATGTAGTATTTGACCCCTGATAAAAAGAAAAAAAATGTTTTAGGCTATTCTCATGTGGGAAATTAAGTGAAACTACAGGAAGAATAGCTTTATTTTCAACATGTCTATACTAGTGGAAGACGAATAAGCCAACTATGTTAGTCTAACAATATGAAATAGTATTCTTTATTATACTGATGTTGAATCTTGGAAACATTTGAATAAAAAAATAACTTTTGTGAAATGGGCACTGAAATCAGATAATTTCATGTATTTTCTCCAAGGAATACATTGTACATTTACAAAGTATATGTACAGAGTAACATATGAAGCCTTATTGTGAACCAATACCCCGAGACAAGAAATTATATCTTAACCAATACCAGTTCTAGGTCTGACCACTGATGTGCATATTACCACAGAGCTTGTCATCAATGTTTTAGCCCGTAGATATAGATGATAAATTTATGGGAAAAAAATGCAGAAAATCGAGTTCTAACACATGGCATTTATTTTTTGTACATGGATCACAGACGTCTGAAATATATTTAGCAAGGATTAACACAGCATGTATTGGATATAATCATATACAGCTGCCTTATTCACTACAAATGGGACAGTTCCAAGTCGGAATGAATATCATATATGCAAGACACTAGACTACAGAACATTCATCTCACACAATGCATGGCCTTCAGAAAGAGTGATGCTTCTACGAGAATCACTAAAGGATCCCGTTACATCACATGCTCCAAAATTGAAGACAGACAATGACAAGCCAACTATCCTCCATGTCAAAACCTTGTTGCCACAAAAGATCAAGCAAATGTTATCCTTTCTAGCTATTCAGATGCATTTTAAATCACACCCAACTCCTAATGGATGGTTTCACAAGCCCCCATTATGGTCATCTTGAGAGGAATTCAGCATTTTACATACAGTGCCGTGAAAAAGTATACACATACCCTTGAAATTTCCCACACTTTGTCATGTTGCAACCAAAACCGTAAATGTATTTTATTGGGATTTTATGTGATAGACCAACACAAAGTGGCACATAATGTTAAGTGGAAGGAAAATGGTTTTATTTATTTTTTTACAAATATGTGAAAAGTGTAGTATGCATTTGCATTCATGGCCCCAATACTTTGTATAAAACAACCTTCCGCTGCAATTACAGCTGCAAGTCTTTTTGGATAGGTTTCTACCAGCTTTACACATCTAGAGACAGTGACATTTTTGCCCATTCTTCTTTGTAAGCTCTGTCAGATTGGATGGAGAGTGTCTGAACAGCAATTTTCAAGTCTTGCCATAGATTCTCAATTGGATTTAGGTCTGGACTTCGACTGGGCCATTCTAAACACATGAATATTCTTTGATTTAAATCATTCCATTGTAGCTCTAGCTGTATGTTTAGGGTCGTTGTCCTGCTGGAAACTAAACCTCTGCCCCAGTTTCAAGTCTTTTGCAGACTAGCAAGAGTTTTTCTAAGATTGCCCTGTATTTGGCTCCATCCATCTTCCCATCAACTCTAACCAGCTTCCCTGTCCTTGCTGAAGAAAAGCATTCCCAAATGATGCTGCCACCACCACCACCATGTGTCACGGTGGGGATGGTGTGTTCCGGCTAGATGTACAGTTTTCTGCCACACACGTGGCCATGTAAATCTTTTGTCATGTGATCAGAGCACCTTCTTCCACATGTTTGCTGTGTTCCCCACATGGCTTTCTTTCAACAATGGCTTTCTCGTCACTCTTTCAGAAATGTCAGATTTGTGGAGTGCAGGACTAATAGTTGTCCAGTGGACAGATTCTCCCACCTGAGCTGTGGATCTCAGCAGCACCTCCAGAGTTACCATGGGCCTCTTGGCTGCTTCTCCGATTAATGATTTCCTTGCTTGGCCTGTCAGCTTAAGTGGAAGGCCATGTCTTGGTAGGTTTGCAGTTGTGCCATACTCTTTCCCATGTTCGGGGGATGGATTGAACAGTGCTCCGTGAGATGTTCAAAGCTTGGGATATTCATTTGCAACATAACCCTGCTTTAACCACTTCCCGCCCACTGGCTGTCATAAGACGTACTCGGCTTTGTGCTGGGATATCTGAATGTTGTCTGCAGCTACAGGCATCATTCAGATATATCGTCTTTTAGAGCCGGCGATGAGAACGATCATAGCGGCTGTTCCGCGACTTGATCGCTCTTACAGGAGGCGAGAAGGGATGTCCCCCCCCTCCCGCCACCCTCCGGTGCACTACAATCGGTGAGTCGGAGACAGGATCCACAGGCCCCGGATGTTAGTCACAAATTTCCAGCAGACCAGATGGCCGTCGAAGTCTCTATGATTGTCGGAGGCCGGGCGTGATGTTATGACGTCACGCCCGGCCTCTGTATTAAAAAAAATGGCCTCGGCTGGGAAGCCAGGATCGTTTTTTTTTATTTCATGCTTCCCTAGCCTAGAGGTGAGATGTGGGGTCTTATTGACCCCATATCTCACTGTAAAGAGGACCTGTCATGCCATATTCCTATTACACGGGATGTTTACATTCCTTGTAATAGGAATAAAAGTGATCAATTTTTTTTTTTTTTTAAAGTGTCAAACTACAATAAAGTAAAATTGTGCTCGTATGCAGAAGCGAATGCATACGCAAGTCCCGCCCACATATGAAAACACTGTTCAAACCACACGTGAGGTATTGCCGCGAATGTTAGAGTGAGAGCAATACTTTTGGCCCTAGACCTACTTTGTAACTCAAAACATGTAACCAGTAAAAAAAAAAAATTCAAGCGTTGCCTATGGGGATTTTTAAGTAGCGAAGTTTGGTGCCATTCCATGAGCGTGTGCAATTTTGAAGCGTGACATGTTAGGTATCTATTTACTCAGCATAACTTCATCTTTCACATTATGCAAAAACATTGGGTTAACTTTACGGTTTTATTTTATTTTTTTCGAGCACAAAACTTCGCCTCGCCCCCCCCCCCCCCCAAAAAAAAAAAAACGCGTTCGAAAAATTGCTGCGCAAATACCATGCAATATAACAAGTTGCAACGACCGCCATTGTATTCTCTAGGGTCGTTGCTAAACAAATTATGATTTTTACATGTAGGGAGAGAAAAATATTACATCAGGCCATTGTCTTTTGGTTGTATAACAATCAAGTGTCCTATTAAGTCATGTGACATTACACCCCTAAGCATACCATAGGACATTTTAGGTACATGAATCTGGTTATTCTAGCCATCTGTCCCATACTTTGTTATATTTAGTGGGACACCCTCTTGTTTTATATAGGAGCTTCTTGTATGGAAGAGTGAGATTCACCTCTTGTATCCAGGACTCGAGTGTAAGGGGGGGCTGTCTGCATCCATTGTTTTGCAATCAGCTTACAGGCCGTGAACAATGTTTCATGTAGGAAGAAAGTTTGAAATGTATCAGTATCTGGGAGGAACCCCAGTAGACACTTTATGGTTTAGTGAAAGGGGAGATCCCATGTAGAAATATAATAATTTGTTCCCAGTAATTTTGTACGATAGGACCATATGAGATGGTGGGATCCCCAAACAAAGGTGTTCAATATTGAATCAATGGACTTGATAAATTTAAGGGGCAAATATACAGGGGATGGCAGGCACATATAAAACATTTTAGGTAGGACCATTTTGATCAAGTTGATTCTACCCATAACACTCAGTGGCAGTTTGGCCCCAACTTGATAATTTGGGGTCTTTTTTTAGAGCTACATGCTAGCCACTAGTACTGAAGGTGAGACAGTGTTACCGAAGGTGTAAGTATGAGCTGCGTTAAATTGCATCTACCAGCCAAATCTTGATTCTGGCCTCGTTACCCACACGCTTTGTGTTGTGCGTCTATGACCTTGCACCCTATCCCTTTCTTGGGAAGGATATACATACAAGTTCAATTCTACTACGGAGTGTACTTTTCCACCTCAAACAGGCAGCGCACCCACCTAAAACTCTGCTGGAGAGCCAGTGAGTAGACCGAACTTACTGGCCACTTAAAGACTGTTGTACCTTTACTAAAAATTCAGCACTGTAACAATGATAATGGCAGCTGCTGATACCAAAAGGAAGTGTATACATATTTTACAATATTATTATACAAGATATAGTGCTATTATTTAAAATCAAATTGATGAATACATCAGGAACCTAATGAGGGGTCGATGAGCAGAACACCTGTTCTTGATGCTTATAAAGAAGCCTGGCTTCCTCCAAGACAACCTGGGCCTCATGAATAAATGCTGGAGGCAAATTAAAGTTTTACTTTACACAACAACTCTAAGCTTTTGATGTCAGTTGCACATCATCGGTTAATTAAAAAAAAAGCAAGAATCTAATTGCTATGGGAAATATTTATATTCTTCTTGACAGATCGGTATCTGTTATGTTTGGATAGGGGGATTATGAAGATTTACATCTCCTTCTCAACTCCCAAGAACCATCATACTCTAATTCTAGAGATTAGTTCCTTTCTCTTATCCACTTAAGACCCGGGCCATTATGCAGGTTAAGGACCTTGCCCCTTTTTGCGATTCGGCACTGCGTCACTAACCGATTTTGCGCGGTCGTTTGACGTGGCTCCCAAACAAAATTGGCGTCTTTTTCCCCACAATTTGAGCTTTCTTTTGGTGGCATTTGATCACCTCTGCGGTTTTTATTTTTTGCGCTATAAACAAAAATAGAGCGACAATTTTGAAAAAAATTCAATATTTTTTACTTTTTGCTATAATAAGTATCCCCAAAAAAGATTAAAAAAAAAAATGTTTTCCTCAGTTTAGGCCGATACGTATTCTACCTATGTTTGGTAAAAATGTTTGGTTTATCGATTGGTTTGCGCAAAATTTATAGCGTTTCCAAAATAGGGAATAGTTTTATGGCATTTTTAGTAATAATTATTTTTTTTACTACTAATGGCGGTGATCGGCGATTTTTTTCGTGAGTGCGACATTGAGGCAGACACATCGGACACTGTTGACACATTTTTGGGACCATTGTCATTTTCACAGCGAAAAGTGCTATAAAAATGCACGGATTACTGAGAAAATGAGAATGGCAGTGAAGTGGTTAACCACTAGGTGGCGCTAAGGGGTTATGTGTGCCCTAAGGGAGTGATTCTTACTGTAGGGGGGTGTGGCTGTAGGTGTGACGTCATTGATCGTCATTCCCTATATCAGGGAACAGATAATCAGTGTCACTGCCACATTGAAGAACAAGTAAGGTGTGTTTACACACACACCTCTCCACGTTCTTCAGCTCCTGTAACCGATCGCGGGACACCGGCGGTGATCGGGTCACGGAGCTTCGGGTCGCGCACGCGACCCACGGCCGGGCTTTTAAAGGCAACGTACAGGTACGTGCCTGTGCCCAGCCGTGCCATTCTGCCGACGTAAATGTGCAGCAGGCGGTCCTTAAGTGGTTAAATAAGCAGTTACAAAATAAGTTTTATATATTAAAAATAAAGCGGATAGCCAAGCCTTAGGCCTGCTATACACAAGACAGTTGCTTGGCAGGAGGGATTCCCCTGTCAGCACTGTCAGTGTTAATGGGGGAATCGGGACAATTTTTTTCCTGCAACCAAAAAAATTTGCACCGTCTTAGGATTTGTGGATCTTTTTTGACCACAAAAACATTCATACAGGTTTTTTTTTTTTTCTAACAAATGGTTCATGTTTTTCTTGCTACTGCCTATACCTGGAGTAACATTCAGAGTCCTGTAATTTCTATTTCTCTCCATAAACTAAAAAGTTTCCAAAGCTGGTACAAAAAAAATCAGTATTATATGCAAGGCTATCTGGGCATATAACACCTGGTTTGGCACTACCTCCCAAAGTCTCAATGCTACACAGCCCTGTCTAATATTTGACATAGAAAATAAGTGTAGCGCTAAAAAATGAGATTGAAAAGACTAAATAAATCTTATGGTAAATAAAGTGGAAACACCAACAGTGCTCACACAATCAACTAAGCACAGTGCAGAATATATTGATTAAAGTCTGCAAAACAATCCAACTGAGAGTGACTGTGTCATCAAAAATTGATAGAAGGTCCACCATCAAGTAGTAATGTTGAGAGGCTTACCAGAGGGATCAGACCAAAGTAATTATACACTTATTAGGCCGATCAAGCTTATAAGGTACCAGTATCTAGAATCCAAATCGACTCCAATGTTGAACAGGTCAATGAAACTCCTAAGGCATTCATATGGATATTATTCAATATGAAACCATTCAATAGGAAACCAGCCAGATGGTATTAATGGACACTTGTATAATGCAGCCGGCTCCTACCAACACTAATGTAAGTAATGAGAACTCTAACATATGGTGGACTTAATCGCTGGTGGTACCCGCATGGCTTCACCACTGTTCGCTCCTTCTTAATCACAGAGGGATTTTGTACATTTCAACAACTTACACATAATGTACCCAACACCAAACCATTTCATCATCTTCAACTGCGCCATCTGGTGGGGTTGCTGACCAAGACTGAATTGGTTCATGACTCTAACAGCATTTAAAGTCCAGTGTAACTCTGACGACCCATGGCTTAGTCTCTTTGTCCTACTCAGCCAACTCAAACAGTTCACACAACCAAGCCCCTTCATGTTGCTCAATGGGAATTTGATAATCGGTTTCAATCTTTTTAATAGTATTTCGAAAAAAGGCAAAGAGTAAAGGAGTACTGTACAGAGCCGCAAACAATCATACAAGAATAGGTACAAAAATGATGGTGGGGGTGGGCGGTCAAGAAAAAGTCACTAGAAGATCTTGGTAAATGGGTTAGGTCTTCAATAAGGCCACATATGGACATCAGCAGAAATAAAAACAAAGAAAATAAGCTTTGGGTATGAACAGAGTATATTACGAAAACATTGTTAACACTGGGAGGTAGCTGTCAGGAATATTGCCCTGCAAGAGTAAGGACCAATAAAAGGTAGAAAGATCCTGAGGTCCAGATGTTACTGAAATGTAATCACCGAGTAGGCCATAAAAAAATAAAATAAAAAAGGGCCTTAGTCCAGTGACTATAGGGAATGCGATTTTAACATGTCCCTTTCACCCGAAGATTGGAGAAAAATATGGACAGCCTTATTTAAGTCCTCACTTAAATGAGTTTTCCAAAGCAAGCACATTTAGGTCTTCTTGTGCCGATATTACACTTATATTCTTAAAAACACTAAAAACGAATAAAAACCAAAGTGAAAGAAAAAAACTCATATGTGGGAGGTGTCTTTCACAGGTGGCTCCAGCTTGTCAAGCTTTCAGCCACAATATTCTGTGCACATAAATGTAGGTTAGAGCCGTTTTGGAAACTTTGGTATATGACATGTTCTTGGGCATCCACACAAAAAAGTGGAGCAGAAGGTAATGGTTGTAGTTCTTCTGTTAAAGCTCAATCCTGGAAAAAAGGTCCATGTTGGTAGTTCATTGCCTTAGCCAGTTAGCTGCAGTTTGACATACTGAAATTGCAGCAAGAGCTGGTTGCATGGCTGGGCCTACCAGAGCCTTTAGGAGTGTCTCAAACTTTCTAACCGCAGAATCTCTGAAAGAAGGAACATCTTCAATAGGTACAGTGAGATGTGCAAGACTGAGATGCTACATGATCAATTACAGGAATAAACCACTGTTTAGTGAATTATTTTGTCAACTGGATAGAGTTGAGCAAACATTTTGAGAGGAGTGAAACTAATTTCTGGAGTGATACAATTATCATAGATTGCATATTCTATCTTCATGGGCAGGGAAGGTCTTCAAGGGTTTTACATATCAAGATCAAGCTGCACAATGCAAAAGGCTTCTGTGGATGGCAGAAGTGAGCTTTTCCATGATGGCAAACATGTTGCATAAAGCTCCTTGGTCAATAATGTGGCAATCTGGGGAAGGCAAATCTTCTGCAGCTTTCCCCTTACTACCGAATGTCCTCTTCATTCCTTTCAGTGTCTGCCTCATCTAGAGCAGGCACATTGGGATCTGAATTTGGTAGAGAAATAGGAGCAGAAGAAGAGGTATGGCCCTAGCAACAATGGCTGTAATAAAGCCATTATTTGTCCAGGGGATTGTGACACAGATGCAGCAAATTCTGCATTGGTCAGGTAGGCCAATTTAAAGATAGAATTGGATGCAGAGACCAGTGTCAAAGTTGACTTTTGCTCCTTTGCGAGGGGAGCATCGTCACTGGCGAGCTTGTGTGGTGCGGGCTTTTGGGGCACTTCCAGAGTAGGGGGCAGAATACAGGGTAAGCATGTTAAGAAGGAGAGCAGAGCAAACCAGTATAGTGATTTCTCAAGACGAAAGGGTGGGAGAAAGTGCCTGAGTGCCATAGAAGAGTCTCTAGACAGGAGTGGCAATAAAATATGCAACTTATGGGGTGATGCAACACCTGGTCACCCATCTTAGACTAAGCGCCAAGTAGTAAGTTTGAGTGCCAGATTTGAAACGTTTACACTGTAGTGGATACAATTTCCATATTGCCTGTCTTTTACAATATGACAGGGTTACCCTGTCCATCATCGCTGATGAGGACACCGGTGTCCCCATCAGCGGTGACCCCATGTCCCCATCAGTGGTGTCCCCATCAGCAGTGACCCCATGTCCCCATCAGTGGTGTCCCCATCAGCAGTGACCCCATGTCCCCATCAGTGGTGTCCCCTTCATTGCTGATGGGGACACCAATGATGGGGACGCCGCTCATGGGGACATCATGATGGTGTCCCCATCAGCGGCAACCCCATCATTGGTGTGTCCATCAGCGGTGTCCCAATCATTGCTAATAAGGACACCAATGATGGGGACGCCGGTGTCCCCATCACCGGTGTCCCCAGCAATGTTCCCATCAGCACAGCAATGTAGCAATCTCCCCTGTAGTGTCAGTGCTGTGCAACACAATAACATGATCAGCCTCTTACCTCCATACTTATCGATCAGCTTTTCTGCAGCTCCCGTCTTCGAGGCGCGGCACCTCCCCTCTTCCCGCCCACTGTTTGAAGTTACGATCCTTCCACGAGTGATGTCACAGGCGCGGCACCTCCCCTCTTCCCGCCCGCTGCTTCACTCGTGGAAGGATCGTTAATTCAAACAGCGGGCGGGAAGAGGGGAGGTGCCGCGCCTCTGCAGTCCCAGGCAGCAGCCAATGTAAAAAAAGGCACCGCTTCTCTTTTTTTTTTTTTATTTTTTTTTTTTAAACGGCATGGCAGCATGGGCCGCTTGGTTTACACTGCGGGCCGGATAAATCACACAAGCGGACTGGATGTGGCCCGCGGGCCGGGGTTTGGAGACCCCTGGTCCAGAGCAACATTACAGGCCATCCCCACAACTCCCAAAAACTTTACCAAGGTTGCACCGATCCAGATATACTGCTTCTGTATACAAGATAAGCGTGGTCTCTCAGTGAAGGAATACAGGTCTATCACCTTGAGACATTCGTAAAAGACTGAGGATTCACAGAGTGGGATAGGGTTAAAGGGGAGGGGGTTTTCCACAAAAACGTAGACAGTGTCCAATCACCTGAAAAGGTAAGAGCCTAAAATACTGGGTCTATCGATACTTTACGATTAACCACTTCCCGCCAGGAGGACGTACACAGACATCCTCCCGTTTCAGTGGTTATACCGGGATGATGATGCACGTACAGGCATTACCCCGGTATTGATCTTTTCAGCTGGCGATTCCCTGCACCATAAGATGAATCATAGTGGCCGTTCAGCCGCTTGATTGTTCTTACAGGAGGCGGGAGGGGACAACCCCCCCCTCCCACCGCTTCTACCAGCTCGCCCATGCGATCGGAGAGCCAGAGAAGGAATGCGCCATCGGCAGAAGTTCACCATAGTGAACGCTGGTGACCAGATTTTGATCGCAGGCTTTCCAGCCTGGAGAGATCCATGGGTCTTATTGACCCCAGATCTCTCAATAAAGAAGACCTGTCATGCCGTATTCATTTTACAAGGGATGTTTACATTCAGTGTAATAGGAATAAAAGTGATACAATTTTTATTTTTTTATTTTAAGGAAACTGTAAAAATATTTTTTATTTAAATAAAATAAAAAATAAAGTGCCCCCATCCCCGCATGCAGAAGTGAATGCATACGTACGTCACGCCCACACAAGTAAACGGCGTTCAATCCACACATGTGGAGGTATTGCCGTGAACGTTAGAGTGAGAGAAACAATTCTATTCCGAGACCTCCTCCAACTCTAAACCGGTAGCCTATGGAGATTTTTAAGTACCGAAATTTGGTGCTATTCCACAAGTGTGCGCGATTTTAAAGCATGACATGTTGGGTATCTATTTACTCGGCATATCATCTGTCACATTATACAAAAATATTGGGCCAACTTTAGTGTTTAATTCGTGAAATGTTGCAATGACCACCATTTTATTCCCTAGGGTCTCTGTCCTGGAGTCTAGCGATGTTGGCACCGCAATTGATTTCCATAAGTTGTCGGGTGCATGCCGCCTCCATTGCGAGTAAGAGAACCCGGCAGTGTAGCCTTTTCGGTTCAGCGATGGGGGAAGAGGAGGGAGTGCCAGCCGTGATGTGAGGCTCCCGGAAGTGGGGAAAGCATATAGGTATGCTATTGTAGCGCTACCCCCTCAGGAGCTGCTGGTTGTTGTTGGGATCGGCATATTAAGTTACCTCAGTGTTGAATAGGGGTGTATTTGATGAGTAGAGTAGTGAGCGAATGTCCAGTCAATGAATAAAAACTTTTCAAATGCTTTATTTCCAGGCCCAACATGGCCAACATTAACATCAAATGAGGAGAAAAGGTTGATGAAGCAAGAGAGAACTTTGCAGTATCAGGCCTGGATATGAACCGAGCAATCCTGCTCTCAGTATTATCAATTTCAGTTCGTCGCCACTCTAGCCAGAGTGGGTGAAGTGCCCCCGGACAGACTCCTGTCACAAGCCTGGGAGCCGAAGTGTCACTTTAGATTGCTGGGAGGAACAGGCCTCTGCCACAGGCCTGGCTCTAGGGCCTCTGCCACAGGCCTATTACTTTGAATGAGCTAAATGGAGGAATTGAGCGAATTCTCCCAGTAGATTTAAGCATAGGTCACCGGATGACAGCAAAGTGTACCTGTCAGCATTCCGGTCACCAGATCCCCGATGGTTCGTTCAAGCCCTGTTGGACAACCTGCCTCCGGGTTCTCCTCAAGCCGACCTCCCATCGAACGGCATCCTGCCTGGGATCTCCTCAAAAGAATTGGGAACCCAGTAAGTCACTGGGGTCCCTATAAGGAACGTGGAGCTCCGCGTAGCGTGTGACCCCAGCCTGGTAGGCCATCACCGGGGTCCGTTGGATGCGCACACCCTGAAGGTGGGTGCCGAACCTGGAACCCGCGAAGGACCAAGAAAAATGGTGTCTGCGAGGGAAAACTCCTCCAATTGGCTGCTGGGGAAAAGTGGCTCTGACAGAACCCCTCTAGCGCCACCTGTCGCCCAGGGGTAGAAACGACACCCCTGGAGCGCAGACTGACCTACAGGCCAGTTCAGGAATGATAGCCGCCCAAATTTAACAAATTGCGAATGGGAGCAAAATAATTCTCCCATTCCCCACTAACTACCTTTAGCGTAGTGCCCATACTGAAAGTAAGGGGGCGCTACACTATAATGAGCGGAAGTGACACTTTTGGGTGGAACTCCGCTTTAAAGTGGAAGAAACACTATTTCTAAAAAAATATTTGTTTTTATTCTGCTCTGGTCACATGATCTTGCAGCTCCGGCACTCCCTTACACAGGGGAGCCACAGCTGAAGGATCACATGACTGGAAGAAAAAAAAAAAAGGTAAGTATATACATTTATTTTTTATACAGAGTGGGAAAGATGAGGTGAGGGGCATTTTTAAGAATGGTTATAGTTTAGCTTCCACTTTAAGATGTACGATTTTACATTTTGACTATAGATGCACTTTAAAAAGTCCAGTCTACGAGCAGGTACTGCGTTACATTCATCTTGGATATCCATTGCCCCTCAATGGTTTAGTTTTACTTTGTTACAGGGATCCAACTTTGCATTACTAATTGTCTTCCACTGCAATCCCCTTGTCTGAGAGAGAGTGTCCTTACTGGCCAATGATGCACTCAGTACCATACAATGAAGCATGCATGCCAACATCACTTAACGAACAGCAACATGTTTTAGTTTGTAATCTACATATACAATACACTATGACATTGAAGTACAGTACGGTAAAATTACCAGATGCAAATGTAACATCCCCCAATATCTACTGCTTTCTTACATTAGAACACATAGAACAAGTTCTTCAGCAGATAGATTATACCAAAATGAAGTATTTGGTAGATGTTTACAATGAATACGACATTTTGTCCAAACAGACACATCGTTAACATTTTTGGGAAAAAGACCAAAGTCATTCAAAAGATGTGTGAAGTCTTTCAATTTGTTTTATTGAATTTAACATGTTAAATAGATCAGCTGAAGATTACATAAATAATGTTTTTAAGGCGTTTTCATTTTTATTTTATGTTTTCTTTAAATAGACACTTTCACAGGAAATGGGAAAATTAGAAGTCAGCAGCTACAGTGTTTGTAAAATTGCTGACTTTTATAAAAAGGGACTCACCAGCCCCTACAGTCTAGCACTGTCTTCTATGCAGCAGATCCTCCTCAGAGCCTCTGCTCATCTTGCTTTTGGTAGCTGGCTGCACTCCTTGATGTCTCACAGCTGGCTCCCCTGCTGCACAGGCCACAGCCTACAGTGAGACAGATCCTACAGCCTCCTAATGTGTGACACGAGTGGGCTGTGGCCATGGAGAAAAGGTACCCACTCCAAAAACATCTGCTATATCTGACAAGGCTGGAGGCGAGGAAATATCCCATACACATCCACTACCACAATTCTACCACAGATTCTTACTTCGTTTTTCTGCCTCTATACATCATGTCTGCTCCTGAACCTCTCCTTTTACCTCCAACCATTGAACAAGCGACACACGTTATCTGCAGTCATGTGCACTTCTCTACACACACTACAAATCCCACAGTCCATCTTGGGAAGGAGCGGTTACGTTCCTACATACAATGGGATTATGGAGAATGACTGTAGCCACCCTTTAATAGGAAGTTGAATCAAAGCAGAAAAAGAAAAGGAATTTGGAGAATTGGAGGCCAAAGGCAATTGAAGGTACATTTTGAGTTGATACATACTCAAATAGAAGTTTTTTTTAAACAGAGTTTAGACCCCTTTCACACTGGGCGCTTTTCAGGCATTTTAGCGCTAAAGATGGTGCCTGTCAAGCCACCCCAGCGTGAAAGCCGAGTGCTTTCACACTGAGGCGGTGTGCTTGAAGGACAGGAAAATAAAGTCCTGCAAGCAGCATCTTTGGGCTGGTCCGGGAGCGGTGTATACACCACTCCCCCACCACCCCTGCGCCTATTCAAATGAATGGGCAGTGCTGCTGCAGTGATGCAAAAACGGGCACTATAAACCCTTTCCTCGGCCACTAGCGGGGGTTAAAAGCACCCCACTAGTGGCCAAAAAGTGCAGCTAAAACAGCAGTAAAACACTGCTAAAACTAGCAGCACTTTACCTCTAATGGACCTGCCACCCCAGTGTGAAAGGGGTGTTAGTGTCACTTTAATTTCTACATACAGTCTAATCATATACGTACATGGAAACAGCTGTATTTTTCCATCGCACATTCTCTCTTTGCTGCTTTGCAGTTTTACACAATGTTTGTGTTGTACAGTTTACATGAGAGATTTCTATGTAGTATTTGGTTTCCTCAAGAGTCACAACATTGCCAGCAAGCACACAACTTAATTTTTTATTAAGGACCGCTCACTGTATATATATACACGTCATTTATTTAAAGATGGATATCTCAGTAACGGCAGCATATTTAAGAGGACCTGCCATGCTTTTTTCTATTACAAGGGATGTTTACATTCCTTGTAATAGGAATAAAAGGGATCCATTTATTTATTTTTAGTGTAAAAATAAATAAGAAAAACAAAAAAACATTTTTAAACGCCCCATCCCGACGAGCTTGCACAGAAGCGAATGCATACGTGAGTAGTGCCCGCATATGAAAATGATGTTCAAACCACACAAGTGAGGTATCATCACGATCGTTAGAGCGCGAGCAATAATTCTAGCCCTGGAGCTCCTCTGTAGCTCAAAAGATGCAACCTATAGAATTTTTTAAACGTCGCCTATGGAGATTTTTAAGGGTAAAAGTTTGACGCCATTCCAAGAGCGGGCACAATTTTGAAGCATGACATGTTGGGTATCTTTTTACTCAACATAACATTATCTTTTACAATACATAAAAAATTGGGCTAGTGCACTTGCAAGACCACTGCGCAAATAAGGCGTGACAAAAAGTATTGCAATGACCGACCTTTTTTATTCTCTAGGGTGTTCGAAAAAAGATATATATAATGTTTGGGGGTTTTAAGTAATTTTCTAGCAAAAAAAAAAAAAAAAACTGTTTTAATCTTGTAAACGCCAAATCTGAAAAACAGGCTTGGTCCTTAAGTGGTTAAAACAACACCTGAACAGATTACCATATGCTGACCTCTTTGTGAAAATGCTAGTTGTCTGGTTGTCATGTGGAATTGTTTCAATACTGAGACTTATCAAGTACACTAATACAGCAAGTGAATTCAGAACAGCTGATCAACATACTAGGCAGTAATGCACAGTACTGAAGTCAGAGGATCAACATGAAAACCAAGATTGCACTGAACACAGAACTTCAGCAATTGCAAACGATGGAGTTCCCTCAATGACAGTTTCTTATAACTACAGATACAATTATTAAGCACCAATTTCTACTGTCACAATTCACAATACAGCAAAGTTCCTTCGTACTTTGCAGCATTCTGTTTTGCCTTTGCAAGATAAGAACCTGCCATCAAGCGTTTCATTCCATTACTGCATATATTTTTTTTTTGTATGCTGCGACATTGAACGATATGACACTGCCACCAGATGTTGGATTTTAGTACTACATTTAATATTTTAAATTTCTTGTTATAATATAAAATGTATAAATTATCACTTGCAAGAGGATTTTAGTGCAGGGCCAGCTATTCCATGTTAAATAAAATGTCCTTTATCTATTTAAAAAACCAAGAAGCAATGTGTAAAGCCCAGTAACCAAAGTCATCATCTTTCACTAGTCTGACTACACTACACTGTTTGTGTTACTGCGTATCACTGTTCGATGTACTGTGCTAAGAGTTGTAAAATCGTGGAACTAGAAGTTAAAGAAAGCATCATAACGAATCTCAGCCAAACCAATTCAACAAAATAAAACAAACATTCTGGAACAAGCTATTGCTCTTATGCTATGTATTTAAACCCTGACTGAACAAGGATTTCAATTGAATGAACTGTTCCCTGTGTTCAAACCCATACAATAACAGAAGGTTTTTGCCTTGACTAAAAGTGGTTATAAACCCAAAAGCAAACAATTATATTGCAGCTTACCAATTCTTAGATATGCTGGCTGCATTTTTTTATTTATTTTTTGATCTAGCCAGTAGGGCCCCTTTCACACTGAAGTGCAGGCGGCAGTAAAGCGCCGCCATTTTTAGCGCCCATTCATTTCAATGGGCAGGAGCGGTATACTCATCGCTCCAAAGATGCTGCTTGCAGGACATTTTTTAACATCCTGCCAGCGCACCGCTCCAGTGTGAAAGCCCTCGGGCTCTCACACTGGAGCCGCTCTTTTTAGCGTTATAGCGCCTGCAAAGCGTGAAAGGGGTCCAAGTCTGTTTGTCAACAGAACAAACGGTCCTGGTGCCCAGCACATGGCCCGCCGGGCCCTCTGTGTGCGGCGCGAGGACTGTTGGGCCCTGTACACCAAGTAGAGTGCCAGCACTGGGACACACTGTTCCAGCACCCAGCAGTGAAAGAGGACCTTTACTACTGGCGGCGTTGTCTTCGTACATAGTACAGGTAAAGTCCTGGCCTGGGGAGCGAGAGCGGCGTGGGAGTCTGATCAGGTTGAGAGGATGGAAATAAACTTTCACTACCATGGCCAGCAATAGAAGGGGTTAACTTTCATTACCACTGACTAGCAATGTATGGGGAAGGGTTACATTTCACTGCCGGTAACCACCAATGGAGAATTGGGTGTTAGCATTCACTGCCATGGGCCATCCTTGTTGGTTAATATATTTGTCCACCGACAACAATGTTGGTGGTTATTACGTCCACAGACATCAAAGTTGGGGGTAATTATTGCGTCCACTGACATCAATACTGGGACTGATTGAGACTTCAATATTGTGGAATATAATTGCCCTCACTGACACCAATGCTGGGGGTTACTGTACTCCAACTTGGGGTTTTGAGGTGTGAAAATGCACTGCTACTGTGTGACACTATGGAAGTGTTGGAGGGCATGTTTTAGGCCCCCTATAATATTTAGATTGACCACCACTGAGTTAGGGGGATGAGAAACAATTTACCACCGACGGGTGTTTACAATGGTCAGCTTTTATTTCTGTAAAACCTTTAAAAACAAAACAGTTACTGGAACGTTTTTTTTTTTTTTTTCATTTTGGAATAAAGTGGTAGCTGGAGTTTGTGTTAGCTTGCAAGCGTATCTAAATCTGCTAGTATATTCAAAACTACCCTCCCTCCAGTGACAATGATGCTGTCCAAAGGCATTTCTGTGCTCCTCCATCCAGAGTGTAAGCATCCTAATACAGGGGGTGTGTTAGGCTCGGTTTACACTGGGGCGACTTAGCCACCTGACAAGTCGTGCTCCATTCAGTGAAATGCTACCGTTCTAAAATTGGAGAAACTCCCGTCGATCAGACTTAGAAAAAGGTTCCTGCACTACTTGGGGGCGTCTTCGGAGCGGCTTGCATTGACTTCTATTACAGAACTCATTTGAAAGCCACGCTGTACGGGGTGGATTCAGAGTTGGGCGACTTTGAAGCCGCCCAAGTGTGAAGTGGTTTCTTTTTAACTGAAAGTTACAACATGCCGCCTTCACAGATTTAATAACATTATCTTGGTGCAAAGTTCAGTGGAGAAAGCTGAAGATGTCACCTGGTTTCCTTAAGTCAGTTAAGTGGAACACTAAAGACATCAACTGCTAGAAGTTAAGTCAGAAATATTAAAGAACGTTGGGTTAGGTCCCCTAATGTTTGTCTCTGATTCCTTTAAGGCTATGTGATCTCCCCCAGTTTTTAGTTGCTATGACCCCTGATATGAGAAGATGCTTGCAATGTCTCACAAGGACATGGACAAGTACATGAGTCACGTTAGGTACAGTGTGTTAATTGTAAGGATATATGTATTCTTTCTACAAGCGGCCTCCCCTGTAAGGGCTGGCTCACTTTAATCAATTTTTTGAAAAGATAAAAAGCTGAACAGATTCAAACAAAAAAGAAAATAGCCCAATATGCCAACAAATTCCAGTTAACATGACACTTACAGAAACAGTCTAGAGGCTACGTTGCTTAGCTTCATGCAACGTCCAAGCCATTCCTCACCATTTCCTTTGTATTGCATCACAAATGTGGGTGTACTAATGTAATTAAACATATTTCTTCCCTTATTAGCTCTGCCTGCATGTATCTGTCACATCCAATTACTATGCAGCTTTTACATGCAGAACAGAGACTGTGGGATATGTTGTTTCTTCAGTGTTTCAGTCCTCAATGCACATTTTATGCAGGTGAAAAACACAAGATGCCGGTAGGAAGGTTTATAATGCCTTCAAGCAATAAAACACTCAAAATAGTGGTGGAAATGGCTGCTCCCATGCACCATTTTATGGAACAATGAATGAAGTCCAGCGGGTGTCTTTGACACCTTTCACACTGAAGCATTTTAGCGTTAAAAATAGCGCCATTAAAATGTTCATAAAACGCCTTACCTTTTCACACTGAGGTGTTGCACTGGCGGGGCGTTGAGAAAAGTCCTGCAAGCAGCATCTTTGGAGCAGCTTTTGGCTCTGAAAAAAACGCTCCAAAAACACCCCTCTCCATTGAAATGAATTGAAAGCGCTGTAAAAACGCCTTACCCTTTCACATGGAGGCACTGCAAAAACGCTCCAAAACGTTAGGGTCTTAGCGGTGCTTTACCAGCACATTGGGATTGGAGATGAGGCTTCACTCAAATAACGCTCAAAAAATTCTTAAAAAATGCTTGAATAACGCCCAGTGTGAAAGGGGCCTTAGTATCACCCTTGAAACAGCATGCCATGCAAGAGAATGCGGTGTCTGAGATGGAGGCTCAATGTTTGTTTAGCTCCACACGGAAATACTATATTTACAGAGAATTGTACAATGGGGTTTATATAAGAGGACAGATGATAGAAGTTGCCAGCATTGCCCCACCATTTTCTATTCAATATGTTCTAGGATAAAAAAAAAATACTTACTCCCTTCCCACGTACAGTGTAAGAGGTTTAAGGCTCCCTCTACCCTTTTCCAGTGTTGAAGGTGAAAGAAAGCATATGCTATTGCTTCACTGTCCCCTCTCTTCAGAATGTGTTCTGGGGGTAATATTAAACTCTTCATTTCAAGAAGATACTGTGGAAGAAAATAAAAATGTAAGTAGATGATATGAATCATAAGCTTGACTTGCATTGTTACAGACAAAATCTCTAGTTTTCTAATGGAGAACTTTTTGAGAGCGGTAGATAACTGATGGTTGGTGGCGGTTTTATAGGGTTTCTGTGACACCAGCTATACTTGCAGGTGCAGCTAAGCAGAAAGGCACCACAGGTGAAGGATACACTCTAGTGCAGACAAGCCCTAACCTGTATTTTGCACAACTAAACAAATCTTAGTGCTCTATGTTATATACAGACCTTGGACAAGCCCAATTAAAATTATACTGAGAATTTCCCCACAGGGAAAATGTCCCAGGAGGAATTGGCCGCACAATCAGATCTTTATTTTTGTGTACACAGTGATCTAGTCATTGGAAAACAGGAACAATGATGTAGTATTGTAGCATTATTAATCAACTTCCCTGGTAATAATGTGCCATATTTGTGAGGGTAGTATATAAAAACACCATTTACAGCACTAGCATTTTAGATGAAACTATGGATTGTAACAATCTGCTGTCAGGATATAGTGAATTGCCAAGCAGACATACTTTTGGCACATGTGGATTAAACTCCACTGCTCTGTGAATAGCCTCTACAGCGTTCATTTCTGCTGTGCTCAGCCCCCGTCGAGATGCAGCTTCTGGAGAAAATCTGTAAAAAAGACAAGACCAACAAAAAGGTGTTAAAATGACATATGGGACACACAGTATGTTACTCTGGGCTTTAATATTTATTGTTCAGTATGAAAGTAGACAGGAATTTACTGGCCACAACAGCTGTTTAATCTGTACTAGACTCTCCATTTTCCTTTTCAAAAGGGACATAAAAACTTGGAACACAGTCATCGCATATATTAGGGCCGATATACTCTGCCATTCCAGCATATGTTCCACGTAACTGTTGACACTGTTACAGAGTCTATCCTACTATACTGAAATGAACCAGACCATGCAATGTCTTTCTCACCTCACGGCAAACTCCAGAGCTGTAGTTGGCAGGCAGACACCACAGGGAAAGCTGTGAGAACCATTGCCCTGCCCTCCCAAGCTGGAGTCGCTGTGTAGGGAGGAAAGACGTTGCCAGTACTGGTCGATCTACAGAACAAAAAAAATAAAAAATTACTTTTCTTTCTAAGATAGCATATAGTAAACACCATGCTAATACGCCTAACACCTATTTAGGTTGTAGCTTACAACAGGCTGTATCTCCAGAGTCTCTTGTATGGTCTGTTATTCGTGTGTTAGCAATCTTGCCATGTCAGGCACTATAGCACCTTTGTGGGAATAGTGCATTTATATATAGTCTTGGTGAAATGTATTCGTGATCCCAAAAACGAACACATTAAATTGAGATTACAAAATCAAAAAAAGATTTCTCCATTACCTAAAAGTTTATTTGCTTCAACTATCGGCTGTTATAGGGCATACTGGCTAATTTATACTGGTAACTATTCTAAATTCAGTTAAGATAACTGGGCATTTCACAAAATAGGGAAATCCTTTTCAGAGCTGCAAACTTCCTTTGAATTTCTAGGCAAGTACCATGATACTTTCAAGAAGAATACCAACTTATATTAATTTGTAATGAGGAAAGGATCTCCCCTACTCCCAACCAGCCAAGATGAATAAGCGATAAGGAGCCTCAGCCTACGTGTCTCCACCAAACCACACGCCCTGATACATTTCACCCCACCCACTGGGGTTTAGTCATATATTCCCCACCCACTGGGGTTTAGTCATATATTCATCTAGAATTACTCTAGATGTATAGAAATCTAGAAGAAGATATTTAAAGTGAAAAATAACTAATACCTTTAGAAGACTCTTTCCAACTCCCTTAATGTCTCCTGAGAAGAATATAAAGACCTCATAGCAGACAATATTTGTCCCACATTTCCTAGCCCACAGCTGATAAAATGGTTGGATAACCTACTGCCAGCAGCCCATACTCGAAATCCTTATAAATGAATAACAGGCGCATGAATTGTGCTAGTTAGGAACCGAGAGAGAGGCTGCAGGGAGGAAGTTTGCTTCACCAAGCCTCTGATTTCAGAACCCTTGGGCAACTGACTTGAACATAAAGCCAATGAAGTTAAAACGCCTGATCTGATAACTCAGTCTTGGTCAGAGAATGGCTATGAAAACCAGGTCAATGACATTTATGCTAGATTTACATGGCCTTCAATCTTTTACTGATGGTTTAGTTCTTGTGTATGATGCTTGCTTTCAGATCTGTTTTAAAATGCATACAATTTTATGGAGAAATTGCATATTACATATTTCCTTAGTTAAAGTTGTCTAGTGGTCTCACAAATCTCTAATATTGAATTTGTAGCCCAGTAAAGGGGCCATACAAGGACAAAATCTGGTTACTCATACCAAAGGAATGTGTGATTGCAAACTGACCAAGTCCTTAAAAGGTCAAATTTGTTACTTACAATGGGAGTTGGCTTGGGGGTTGTCCATTCCTTACACACAAGTCTCTATACTACAGTTATCACTTGGAAATTCAGTCTCCCATCAGAGCTGCCATGAGGCATGTGTCTGAACCTGGTCGGCCATGCCGTGAAAAAGAGGGTGGGAACTCTATGGCGAAACAGCATCTATAGTTAAGTATTTTTCTATTTTTTTTTTTATCTGTAATTATTTTTAATAAATGTTATACTAATAAGTATTTGTGTGATCTCTTTGTACATCTCAAATACAACCCCAAAACGTGACAAAAAAATAAATTATACCGATGAATTTTTTAACTTGCAGAATACAAGGTACATGTATACACATGTCCTCCGATGCACATTTTTAAAGGTCCCACAACGGCCTTACACTTATGGATGCATGCCCCTTGTTTGCACTTTATAAAATGATGTGTCATTTAAACTATAAGCTAGCAGGCATTTCACAACACCATAAATGTGGGAAAACTAAAGGAACATAGTTTACATAAAATAAGCAGACTAAAAAACAGAGCTGCGCCAATAAACCGTCCACTGATAGTATTAGCATCCAGGGACTGATATGTGAAAAACGGTGCACACTCTTCAAAACAATGCACACTCAACAAACAAGTTAGAAATGTCCAAACTAATAAAACATATCTAGTCACAAAAACAAAGTGAATTAAGTCCTAATAAGTGACACTGGATTAAAGAAAATTAAATTTCCAAAAAAACTGGTCATCGAAAATCAGTTTGGACTAATCCACGCTGATGACATAGTCCACAATAACGATATAAATGGCAGGATGCATGTAGATATATCAAACTTGAATTCAATTCCCTGTATATCACCCGGTGAATCACACCACAGATAAACGTGTCCACCACCGTTAAGGTTGTCAGCTTACCAGATGGCAAGTGTAAACAGCAGTCGGCTATAGCCCAGCCGCGGCCTTTAACTTGCACATGTACCAGGAAATACACAGGAAGCAGGACAACCAATGTGTAAATCAGATGGATACATTCAATGCGATCACAGACAGTCCATGTGGCAATTCTGTCTTTTCCGGACTTCCAAAGCACTCTTCAATGCTAGATTTCATTCAAACAGTAAACAAAACATGTGTATCCACAAACACAGAGCTTGCCTGCGTCTCTTCCGGTTGCCTCTACATCCCTACATGTATCGTCAGCGATCACGTGACTTCATCAGTTTACATAAGGTTGCAATTCTAACATAGCATGTGACTGATGTGCTTCCTACTATTCCCTCAGATAGCATCCATTTGCTGTGTGCATGGATCTACCGAAGGCATACTGTCTAAGCTGATAGATGGTTAAAACACCACAGTGTACTTGCACAATGTTGGTTTATTAATGAGATTATAGTTCAGCTTCTATAAACCAACTCCACAAGGTAGACAAGGTCAGCTAGCAATATTAAAATTTTAAGAATGAAAAAAACAAAGAAAAAAAAAAGTACACTTATAGAGGAGAACCTTTTGTGGACATTATATAGGCTCACCATAGTTGAAGCACTGGGGCATTGTAAAAGTACTCACTTGTCTGATACTGCTCTTGCTTTGAGTAGTGCAGCTGTGTAACATATTGTGGCAGATTTTGGTAAACTGATATCTGTGGAGATAAGACACTGCCGTTATAAAAAAATGCTAGTTCATTGCATATAAAAAAAAACACACACACACACACGTAAAAAGCTTTTCAACATGAATTTGCAATCTGAGTCTACGTGTACATGCTGTAAGATTGACCACGGAGACCTCATACATCTTTCATGGAGATGCCCAAAACTACACTCTTATTGGGTGGGAGTGGGGACTAAAGTTAACTCAGTATTTAAAGTGCAGGTGAAACGCGAACAATTAAAATATCATGCAAAAGTTATTTTATTTTACTAATGCAACTTAAAAGGTGAAACCTTCCTTCTAAACTGCCCTTTATGGGTCGAGGGAGGCCTACTCGGATGAAGAATTGTCTGATTATGTCTCCCCTATAGATTTAACTTCGCTGTCTGCTGAGGCGAGACGGCTACTAGACGCCCCGATTACCTTAGAGGAGCTGCAGGTGGCGGCCTGTTCTTTCCCTACATGTAAGGCACCGGGGGACGATGGTTTACCCATGGAGGTGTTTACACAGTATGGTGAGCACCTCCTGCCAGAACTATTGAAGGTTTTCAATGACTCACTGGAGGCAGGTGCCCTCCCTGAATCTATGACTAGGGCAAATGTGATTCTGTTACACCCTTTTCCGAAAGTTGTTGTGGAATGTTAAGGCTCCAGGGATCAGGCTGGAGCAGCTACAACATTCTAAGCATAGCGGAGGGTTGGCTGTACTATATCGCTGCCCAGCTGCAACATTTGGTAGGCTCTATGGCTGTTGCTGTTCGCTTCAGGAGCTGAGACCATCCCCCTGGGCCTGGAGGCACAAATGTTTCTGAGATCCAACCGACAGACCCCAACATTAGCGTTAACCCAAAAAATATGGAACAAGGTCAGACAGCTCCAGGGAGTGAAGGGGTGGTTTACAGACTTTAGCCCAATTTGGGGCAATCATTCTTACGTAGAGTTGGCCAAGTTGCAACAGGAGCCCTGATGGAGAGCCCATGGTGTGACTATGCTGTCTCATATTTTTGCCAATGGTAGATTGCTGTCCTTTCCTGAACTGCGGGCTACCTTCGGCCTCTATGTGGTTCCAAAATTTGCAACTCAAACACGCCATTGCGGCACAGGGGGATACGGGGGAGTGGACTTCATCGCCCTCTCCTGTATGCCATGTGCTGCAAGCTGCCACCGAGACTAAAGGGATCACATCCCAGTGTTATCAAATGCTGTTATCCAGTCACCTGCGGGCTTATCCGTGTAAGGCAGTGTCTTTGTGGGAGAGGGACCTCGGCCAGGTAACAGGCGACCAATGGGAGGAAGCTCTTCAGTCTATAGTCACTTGCTCTTTGAATGTGGCACAAAAAGTTTCCCAATTATATATATTTCTAAGAGTACATTACACATTCCTGTGAAACTTTATAGGATGGGTAGATCGGCGGATCCATTGTGCTGCAGGTGTCAAAGGCAGGAAGGGGATCTTATACACCTTCTGTGGCGCTGCCCGAAGCTACACAGATATTGGAGTGAGGTGGTGGGGACACTCAATGTAGTGTTTCAAACTACAGTACCCATTGACCCTATGTGTTGTATATTGGGGGTCATGGAGGAGGAACTGATTAGAGTGGCGGTGTCTAGGGCATTGTTTCAGGCCAGGAAGCTGCTTTTACTGGGGTGGAAATCCGCCTTGCTATCTACTCACTCCTCTTGGATAACCCATATGGGGAATACCATTACAGGCATACCCCGCTTTACGGACACTCACTTTACGTACACTCTCGAGTGTACGCAAAGTGTCTCACAAGTACAAATATTCCCGCGCCGTGCACCCACATTAGACGGAACTGAAGTTCTGAGCACTTAGCGGCCCCCCCTTGCATCAGATGAGCTTATTTACATGTGAGTGTTCCCCCGATGCCCCCACTAAAGCCCCTGGCACCCCCACTACAGCCTAGAAGTGAAAAAAGGCATTGCTTCACTTGAAGTACATTTTCGTTTTACATACATGCTCTGGTCCCGTTGTGTACTTAAAAGTGGGGTATGCCTGTATTATGGAAAAATACATCTACCAACACAGGGGATGCCCGGGCAGGTTTGAACGGATACGGTCTAAATGGCTGGATACACCTGGTCTGAGCTCCAGAGAGCTTGTGATGTCTAGGATTTTGCAATGTCCATAAGAGGTACTGCAGTACGTGTTATATATTCACTTAAATGATTGTGTCTGATTGAGGAAGGGGGATGGGGTGGTATTTGACAGGGGGTATGCAATAATTCTGAGTTAAAAGTCTTCATGGTAATACTGTACAGTTGAATGGTTCATTTTATGTGCTTGTACATTGGAAATTATTGTTGTTGTTTATTACGTGTTCAATAAACACCTTTTTGATTTAAAAGGTGAAACCAATATATGAGATAGACTTATTACATGCAAAGAAAGATAGTTCAAGCTGTGATTTGTCATAATTGTGATGATTATGGCTTACAGCTCATGAAAACCGCAAACCCACAATCTCAGAAAATTTGAATATTGCATGCAATCAATAAAACAAGGATTATACATAGAACAATATCGGACCTCTGTGAAAAGTATAAGCATGCTTATGTACTCAGTACTTGGTTTAAGCCCTTTTTGCAGCAATTACTGCCTCAATGCGGTGTGGCATGAAAGCCATGCCAGGGTGTTATGGAAGACCAGGATGCTTCAATAGCGGCCTTTAGCGCTTCTGCATTGTTCAGTCTCATGTCTTATCTTTCTCTTGGCAATGCCCCATAGATTCTCTATGGGGTTCAGGTCAGGCGAGTTTGCTGGCCAATCAAGCACAGTAATCCCACGGTCATTGAACCAGGTTTTAGTACTTTTGGCAGTGTGGGCAGGTGCCAAGTCCTGCTGGAAAATTAAGTCAGCATCCCCATAGAGCTCGTCTTCGGAAGGAAGCATGAAGTGCTCCAAAATATCCTGGTAGACGGCTGCGTTGACCTTAGTCTTAATGAAGCACAGTGGACCAACACCAGCAGATGACACGGCTCCCCAAATCAACAGACTGTGGAAACTTCACACAGGACTTCAAGCATCTTGCAGTGTGTGCCTCTCCATTCTTCCTCCATACTCCGGCTCCTTGGTTTCCAAATGAGATGCAAAATTTGCTCTCATCAGAAAAGAGGACTTTGGACCACTGAGCAACAGACCAGGTGTGTTTTTCTTTAGCCCAGGTAAGACGCTTCTGGCATTGTTTGTTATTCAGGAGTGCAGGGCCGTCTTTAATATGGTTTGGGCCCTGGGCAAACATTTTTTTTGGGCCCCCCTCCAGCTTATTTTGGGCCTGGCTGGTTCACATGTATGTTTTGGCGGTCTTCATTTGTGCAGGCACAGCAGTCCATTGATTTGAATGGGCTGCCATGCCTTTGTTTCCTGCAGAAAAAGGTGCATTCAGCATTTTAAAAATACAGTTGCCTTGAAATCCATTCTGCTTTTGCACCATGCTACTTACCTGCAGTTCTTGCACACACAAACGCACTGTGTTTTTAAAAGCTTGACCTAAACGTCTAAAAATGCAGCAAGTTTGACAGTGCGGGAACTGCAGATAAGTCACAGCAGACAGCAGAATGGACAGACAGTGCTGTATTTCAGTGCTTGATGGGCATAGGCGTGCCGTGTGCGCAGCCTATTACATGAGGCATGCGCTTTTCTTTGCAGGAAACGCAGGCATGGCGGCCCATTCAAATGAATGGGCTGCTGTGCCTGCGCAAATGTGGGCCGCCAAAACACATACATGTGAACCAGCCAGGCCCAAAATAAGCCCATCAAGCAGTTAAATACAGACAGTAATGCCATGTGCTCTGAGGCCTTACTCAGCCTGGACTGCAGGTCTGGTCTGTGATTTAAAGAGTTCCTCTATTTTACACATGGCATGGCATGGTGCTAAAGCGGAATAGACAGAAGGTGCTGTGATCCCCATGCCATGCCATGTGTAAAATAGAGGAACTTTTGAAAAAAAACACTGACCAGACCTGCAGTGAATCATCAAATATTATAAAGACTTTGGGCACACTCTACAGAAAACTTCTATTTACAATATAGATTAGCAAACAGTGACATACCTTGAGGAGCAGGACATGAAGTCAGCCTCGGGAAGAGCAAACTGGGGATGTTATAAAATCACATTCTAATTCACTTTTATATACAAGAAGCACCCAGTGGCAGGAAGGGAGAAGTGCACGTCTAAAGGGAAGCCAGGGGTGCTGTACATTTTAAAATACTGGGAAGGGAAGCAGTACTGTCACTGGCTGCGTGCCGCTAATGATTTTCAGCCTGATTTGTGGGCAGCACAGGGGCTTAACGGGCGGCAGGGCTGCCATCAGGAATTATGGGGCCACTTACACAGCTTCAGGCATGGGCCCCCTGGAGCAGAGAACCGGGGGGGGGGTGCTGCCGCCTGAAATTGAGAAGCAGGGGGGGGCTGCCGCGAATTTAGAAGCGGGGGGCCCTTTACAAAAAAAGAAATAAAGAAAGAAATAAAGAAAAAAATATATAAAAAAAGGGGTGTAACCATCCGGGGCCCTGGGGACCTCTGGGCCCTTTAATAAAAATAAAAAAATAAATATATATAAAAAATATATATATATTTTTTTTTTAAAAAAGGGGTTGCCCTCTGGGCCCTTTAATAATTTTTTTTTTTTATAAAAATAAATTACAAAAAAAAGGGGGTTGCCATCCGGGACCTCTGGGCCCTTTAATAAAAAAATAAGAAAAATATATATAAAAAAGAAACATTTATAAAAAAGGGGGGGGTTGCCATCCAGGGCCCTGGGGACCTCTGGGCCCTTTAAAAAAAAAAAAAAAAAAATATATAAACAAAAATAAAAAAATAAACATTTAGGCTTCATTTCCACTGACGTTTTTACAGCCACTTTTCCGAGCGTTTTTTACAGCTTAAAAACGCCTGTCCATGTTATTCTATGGCATCATGCCCACATAGGCGTTTTTGAGCTGCAATTGACATAGGCGTTTTTGAGCTGTAAAAAAAGGCAGGACCAGGGTGTTCTGAAGCTCCAGAGTAGAGCTGTAAAAACACCAGACGTTAAAAAAACGCTCAAAAACGCTACCGCGGCATTTTTAAAGCTGCAGCTCACAAAAAAACAATTTTAATAAAAAAAATGTTATATATATATATATATATATATATATATATATATATATATATATATATATATATATATATGAAATAAAAAGAAAAAAAGAAATAAAATATGAAAAAAAAATTATAACAAAAAGGGGGGCTGCCATCCGGGGACCTGGGGGTCCTTTAATAATAATAAATATATATATATATATATATATATATATATATATATATATATATATATATATATATATATATATATATATATATATATATATATAAGAAATAAAGAAATATATAAAAAAAATGTTTTTATAAAAAAAGGGGGGTTGTCATCCGGGGCCCTGGGGAACTACGGGCCCCTGGGGACCCCCAGACCTCTAAAAAAAAAAAATTGTCCCTTTAATAAAAAATAAAATATATTAAAAAAATATATTTTTTTTATTTAAAAATAAATAAAAAAAGGGGGGTTGCCATCTGGGGCCCTCTGTGCCCCTGGGGACCCCTAAAAAAAATGTCCCTTTAATAAAAAAAACCTCTAAAAAAATTGGCCCTTTAATAAAAAATAAAATAAAAATATATTAAAAAAATATATTTTTTTTTATTTAAAAATAAATAAAAAAAGGGGGGTTGCCATCTGGGGCCCTGGGGGCCTCCGGACCCCTAAAAAAATTGTCCCTTTAATAAAAAACCTCTAAAAAAATTGGCCCTTTAATAAAAAATAAAATGCAAATATATTAAAAAATATATATTTAATTTAAAACTAAATAAAAAAAAGAGGGGTTGCCATCTGGGGCCCTCCGGACCCCTAAAAAAAAAAAAAAAAAAAAAAAAATATTTTTTTTTTAAAGGGGGTTGCTTTGGGCCCCCAACAGTGACAGGGCCCTGGGCAGCTGCCCCATTTGACCTGTGGTAAAGACGGCCCTGCAGGAGTGGCTTGACAAGAGGAATACGACATTTGAAGCCCATGTCCAGGATCCGTCTGTGTGTGGTGACTCCAGCCTCAGTCCACTCCTTGTGCAAGTCCAACACTTTTGAATGGCCTTTTCCTGACAATCCTCTCCAGGCTGCGGTCATCCCTGCTGCTTGTGCACCTTTTTCTTCCACACTTTTCCCTTCCACATAACTTTCTATTAAAGTGCTTTGATACAGCACTTTGGGAACATCCAACTTCTTTTGCAATTACCTTTTGAGGCTTTTCCTCCTTATGGAGGGTGTCAATGATGGTTTTCTGCACAACTGTCAGGTCAGCAGTCTTTCCCATGATTGCGATTCCTACTGATCCAGACAGAGACCATTTAAAGGCTCAGGAACCCTTTGCAGATGTTATGGCTTAATTAGCCGATTAGAGTTGGACAGTTTGAGCCTAGAATATTGCACCTTATCACAATATTCAATATCATTGCTTTGCATGTAATGAGTCCATCTCATATTAGTTTAATCTTTTAAGTTGCATTAGTGAAATAAATTAACTTTTGCACAATATTCAAGTTTCACCTGTATCTATTTCACTAGATCCAAGAGCTTGCCTGTTGGGTGTAATGGAAGAATAGGACTGGGAAGCACACACCAGAGAAGCCATCCTCAGAGTTTTATTCCAGGCAGATAAAACGGATTATGATTTATTGGAAATCCGAGGATCCCCCAAAGATAGGGGATAAATGTAGGTGAAGTGTTAAGACTGGAGAAGCCGATTTACCATCAGAGGATTTACACTTAAAAATATGAGTGATTATGGGCACCGTGGTTGGATGTCCCAGGGCTTGCCTGCCCCAGTGGATCAGACTATGGATAGGCTACTTGGGCGCAATGCTGGATAAAGTGTTAATTACAGATATTCTTCCATCTACATGGCTATTATGTTTTAATTTCATTGGCAAATGTATTTTAATTGTGTTTGGCACTGTTGTGAACAGCTGGCAATTTATGATGCTTAATCTTTAACCGCTTCCGGGCCCGGAAGCCGTAGTTATACTGCAGAAGGATGGCTCCCCTGCGCGAGCCGTCATAGCTGTATGTCGGCTCTTTAAGATGCCTCTGGCGTTCGTGCTCGAAGCGTGTCCCCGGCGGTCGCAATGACCGCCGGGCACCCGCGATTGCTCATTACAGAACGAGAATGGAAATGTGTGTGTGTAAACACACAAATCTCAGAGGTGAGGAGACTGTTCGTGTGTTCATACAATGTATGAACACCAATCTCTCTAGTCAGTCCCATCCCCCCTACAGTAAAAACACACAATAGGGAACACAGTTAACCCCCTGATCACCACCTAGTGTTGACCCCTTCCCTGCCAGTGTAATCTATACAGTAATCAGTGCATTTTTATAACACTGATCTCTGTATAAATGACAATGGTCCCAAAAAAGTGCCAAAAGTGTAAGCTATGAATAAGCACTAAAGTTTGGTGTGAAACGCGTCAGAATTTTACCCCATCTGCTTTGGCATAATTTTTGTGTGTTTTTCGAATTTAAAATAAAAGCAATTTATTTTTGGAGTGCGGCTGTCCAGAACGTTTTTCCTTCATTTTGCATTTGTCCGATTGGTCCGCGGCAATATCGCAGTCCCAAAAAAAAAGAAAACGCAGATCGCTGCCATTACTAGTAAAAAAAAAAAAGCCATAAATCTATTCCCTATTTTGTAGACACTAACTTTTGCGCAAAACAGTCTATATACTTTTTTGCCATTTTTATTACCAAAATTATGTATAAGAATATATATCGGCCTAAACTGAGAAAAAATTCGCTTTTTAACCACTTAAGACCCGGACCATTATGCAGGTTAAGGACCTTGCCCCTTTTTGCGATTTGGCACTGTGTCACTTTAACTGACAATTGCGCGGTCGTGCGACGTGGCTCCCAAACAAAATTGACGTCCTTTTTTCCCCCCACAAATAGAGCTTTCTTTTGGTGGTATTTGATCGCCTCTGCGGTTTTTATTTTTTGCGCTATAAACAAAAATAGAGCGACAATTTTGAAAAACAACACAATATTTTTTACTTGTTGCTATAATAAATAGCCCAATTTTTTTTAAAAAACATTTTTTTTCTCAGTCTAGGCGATACATATTCTTCTACATATTTTTTGGGAAAAAAAAAAAATCGCAAGAAGCGTCTGGTTTGCGCAAAAGTTATTGCGCTTACAAAATAGGGGACAGAATTATTATTATTTTTTTTTATTTATTTTTTTACTACTAATGGCGGCGATCAGCATTTTTTTCGTGACTGCGACATTACGGCGGACACATCAGGCACGTTTGACACATTTTTGGCGCCATTCACATTTATACAGCGATCAGTGCTATAAATATGCACTAATTACTGTATAAATGTGACTGGCATTGAAGGGGTTAACACTAGGGGGTGAGGAAGGGGTTAAATGTGTACCCTAAATTGTGTTCTAACTGTAGGTGGAGGGGGGGGTGACTGGGGGAGGTGACCGATCTATGTCCCTATGTACAAGGGACACAGATCGGTCTCCTCTCTCCCCTGACAGGACGTGGAGCTCTGTGTTTACACACAGAGCTCCACGTCTTGTCCCTGTAGCCGCCGATCCCGAGTCCCTGGCGGACATCACGGCCGCCAGGCACTCGCATCGGCATCTCAGCGATGCGGCGAGCACGCGCGCGCCACCAGACGTGCACGCGCCCGCCGCGCTGGATGCGCGCAGGCCGTCTTTTTACGGCCTGTTAGAGATTCACAACCACCCCGCGGCCGTATAAAGTCGTACGGCCGTCGGGTAGTGGTTAAGATGCTAAACATGGTGCCTAGCAGGAAAGCTTACAAAAAAAAAGCCTAAAAACAACCATTTAATAGCGATATGGCAAACATATACAATAACTGAACTTACCATCGTACTTTGCTAATACTGCTTGCACATCTGCGTATGCCTGGAGCTCTAGCAGAGCTTCTAATAAGTTCTCATGAATATTGAACATGCTCAGCAGTGGGAACTCCTTCATTAACTAGAAGAAATAGGACAGAGCACAATTCTTTTTAGCATGAATGGTTGCTCACACTGTACACAGGAAAATTATTCTGCAGATCATATCACCATCATATTCCTTGTTACATACATTTTACAGTGTGTAAATCTAAAAAAAAAATCGTATTACTATGGAAACATAGCTTAATTACAGTATTTGAGTTTGGGTTTGCTCTAGAAATGTCTGAAAAGGTCCACATCCCCAACAAGTTTTTTTTTGGTGGAATCAAGCACCTAAAATTACAGGAATATGTTACAAAATACCTACACCTATAGTTTGGGCAACTGACTCCAAGCGTCTGTTGAACTAGGAGTTCTGGTATGCTGGAATTGTATTGGTTTTCCCGATATTGATGATCTTACTGTATTCCTTCTCTTTCTATTGCGTGTAGGTATGAATAGAGTTACTATTTTATTTATCTCTTCATACATTTGGGAACATTTTGGCAATGGACATGCCTGCATTAACACTATAGAGGAGAGTTACTAAAACTGGAGCACTCAGAATATGATGCAGCTCTGCATGGTAGCCAACTTCAGCTTGTTCAATTAAGCTTTGACAAAAAAAAAAAAAAAATGGAACCTGCATGGTCTCTAGGCAGAGATGCACCAATTCCAGTGTTGGGAAATCCCCCATGTAAAATCAGATGTCAAAAGACAAACTTCACTGCCCTTTAGTATTTTTTTTTTTTTCTTTCCCTTTTACCTATAGCTCTAACCTGGTTGATCTAAAAAAAAAAAAAAAAACAAACATACATTATCACATGCCCAGCAAATCCAGCATTGTCAGGTGAAACCTGGCACTCCACCTCCGCATAGCAAGTCCTGCACTGCCATCTTCTATGCAGACGTCATCAAGGGCCAGGTGTTTTTCCCAGGTTCTTGCACGCAGACCCTTGATGATGCACCACTGCAAATGAGCTCTGGGAAAGGAGAAGGAACATCATTCTCACCTAGGTAAGTAACCAGGAAATGCAGGGCCAGTACCCGCTC